>NC_091952.1:68525121-68831788 GCF_031021105.1 Erythrolamprus reginae
GACATTCCTCTTGATAGGCCAAACTAAGGCAGAATGTGCTTAAATAGTCCATGGCATTAGTATCCCCAAACACGTTTATTTTGACCCATGCCACACTGATTTTTCTCTAAGAATAATAATGTCAGTTTCACAGCCTAACAGATAATCCTACTCATATTTTTATTGTACAGTTCTCTCTACGCCTGGAGTAAATGCAATATTATGGCTATAAGCCATAATTATGAAGAAAGCTACATTGTTTGAATATATAGGGGAGAAAACTATTAAATTGGCTTCTGCATGTTAAAAACACTTATTAATATTTAAATTGGCAAAGGCTTTTATATTCACATAATGATAAACAAAGCATAGAGTTGACTGTATCATAAAATACAGTAACTGTATTAACATATAACTATTATACAGTCCTATTATACAAGTCATAAATTTATGGTAAATCCTTGAAGCTCTCTAGGCAAGGTCTTTGCTTTCTTTCCGAGTCAGCAAGTCATTTGTCTGGGGGGAAATTCACAATCTTCAGTTTACATTACAGTACTTCACTCTGTATAAAATGGGATGCAGTGCAGAAGGAAAGTTATTCACACACCAATAAAATGCTAACAAATATCTGCCTATATTTTGTGTAAGATCTGCTTAGCATATGCTAAGCAACAAACAAAGGAACATTTCTACTTCCTATCTATATGTTGCTCTTCCCAATGATGCCCAGCATTGTTTTCTTTCACCTACACAATATGTGCAGGAATTAATAGGTCAAGATATATGTAAGTATGACGTATTTTACATTGATAGTAATTCAGACTGGGAATCCTGAAGAAGATGGAATGACAAGGTAGATTGAAATAGATGGTAGGTTTCAACCAGTAGATTGACAAGGATTCCTGACAACTAACTAACTTTTAAAGTCTTAGGATCCTAAATCAGAGCAAATCAAATGGTCGTTTACAAATTCTAGTAACGGTTAATTGAATACAATAGAAGACTGACTCCACCCTCAGTTTTCCTTCTGATTCTTCCCTTGTGGCTTCTTTAAGATATACTATGCAATTGTAGATCTCAAGTCCAATTTTAAATTTTGGGGAGCCCCTCTGACCATGACTGATGGAAGATGGTGTTCAGATGAAAAATGATTTCAAATTTTTAAAAAACATGCACCATCATCATTTCACCTACCTAACCCCATCTACATGTGATAGAACTCTGTGACTTTCTACATTACAAAAGTTAAATACAATACAGTGGTATCTCTACTTAAGAACTTAATTCGTTCCGTGACCAGGTTCTTAAGTAGAAAAGTTTGTAAGTAGAAGCAATTTTTCCCATAGGAATCAATGTAAAAGTAAATAATGTATGCAAACCTATTGGGTGGGAGGAGGAGGAAGAAGAAGAGGAGGAGGAGGACAGTCACTGCTGAAGGAAGTAGGTGAGGTGAGGGGAATCAAAACAATCCAAAACTTTAAGGCTTAAAAAAAGTAGGGACTCTGAGGCAGCGAGGAGGAGCACGCACCTCCCATACACCTGGCACAAGGCTGCCTCCCATACACTACGCCAGATAAAAAAACCCAGACGGACGAAAGGGAGGAGCTGCTGCTGCTGCTACCTGCTTCCTCTTCCTTCCCATGCTGAAGGGCTCCCCTCTCCTCTCCCTCCTTTATGCAATCACTAACCAGAGATTTAACACGATAGGAGACAAGGTTAATCAAGAGAACCATGATCCTCTCTTTTTTATTGATGTTTGTTGAAATCTATTTCTTTTTTTTTTTCAAACAAGCAAAGCTTTGAACAGAGGTTTTCAAACTTGGCAACTTTAACTTGTGGACTTCAACTCCAAGAATTCTCCAGCCCGCTATGGGAGTTGAAGTCCTCAAAGTCTTAAAGTTGCCAGGTTTGGAGACCCCTGGCTTTGAGTATCTTTCCTCTTAAAGTTGCCAAGGTTGGAGACAACTGGACTAGAAGACCTGAAAGGATCCTTCCAATTTTGTTATTCTTTTATTATTCTGTATCTAGTACATCAAATATACTAGTAATATTAGTAATCACAAATAATTGTGATAAAGGAAATCACAAATAATTTGCTTGCAGGTTCATGATAAATCTACTTTTCCCTCACCACATAATTGTGATAAAGGAAATCACAAATAATTTGCTTGCAGGTTCATGATAAATCTACTTTTCCCTCACCACATTTTAAAAGAAACTGGAAGGTTTTTTATCCCCCCCCCCCCATTTTATAAGCAAGTAGAAAGAAAGAAACAAAGGTGGGAGCTTTCAGTACTGAAATCTTGTTTTATTAAGAAACACAATTAATCTCATCCTCATTAATAAATGCAGAAATCACAGATGCTTCATTTAGCTGCACGCCTGTCTCTAATTCAGCATTCCTGAGAACTGCTCTGTGTTCTGTGTATCTAATGTCAAAAGATACCCAATACAGCATCTGTGATTTTTAATTGCTGGTGTTTAAATTGTTTTCTACCCAACAGTATTTGATCATTTCTAATTCTGAATCTTCTGCAACAAAGGCAGCATGCAGATGTTCCTAAAATAGAGAATTCTGTGAGCCAAAACATGATCATTGACAAGATGTAATAGGAGCTGTAGCACAAATCATCCAGGGAAACATCATAGTGGACACAATTGTTGTGATAGCCTCATTCTGTAAAAAATATAAGGCATAAATGACTAGTCAAGGTCACTCAGCAAATGAACCCACAAGGTCAATTTAAAGAAACAAGATTTTTGTGCAATATTTATGTCTAACTCACATTTCTTTAACACTTTACTCCAGTTCTTATTTTTGGCTTATCTATCTATCTATCTATCTATCTATCTATCTATCTATCTATCTATCTATCTTATTTTATTTATTTTGTCAATTACATATTGGTAGTATACAAAGATGTAACAATGTTTATATATATGATACTAGTAAGAGAGAAACATTAGGACAGGGGACGGTAGGCACGCTGGTGCACTTATGAACGCCCCTTATTGACCTCTTAGGAATCAGGTGATATAAAACAGAAAAACTATTTCCTATCAGTGAAAACAATTAACCAGTGGAATGGCTTCAGAGGTTGTGGGAGGCTTTTAAGAAGAGACCGGAGAACGATTTGTCTGGAATGATATACGATCTTTGCTTGAGCAGAGGATTGAACTAGAACGGGTCTCCAACCTTGGCAACTTTAAGACTTGTGGAATTGAAGTCCACAAGTTGAAATGGGAGTTAAAGTCCACAAGTCTTAAAGTTGCCAAGGTTGGAGACCACTGGACTAGAAGACCTGAAAGGATCCTTCCAATTTTGTTATTCTTTTATTATTCTGTATCTAGTACATCAAATATACTAGTAATATTAGTAATACTAATAAATAGCACACAGTATAAACATAAATGCAGAATACAATTATAAATTGTCTAGTCTCCCCTAAGCAAGATTCTTCATAATTATTTCATGTTTAAGTCTGTTAGGCTCTAAGCTTAAAATATAAGAATCAAGGGTTTAAGAATATTAATCTCAATATATTACTGTGCTGGAAATAACTTAATCCTACTTTTGATTTATATTATTTCCAAGCTGTTTCCAGCTAGTCAGGCAAGCTATTTGCAAACATAAAACACGAACATGTGGCCTGGCTAGCTCTGATCCTTAATTTTAAATCGAATCATTTCAGTAACTTTTAGATAAAGAATTATTTCTCAGTGTGCCATGTAATCTCAGATCAGTTACAAAGCTTATACTTTACAAAGCACTGCAAATTTGGTAGAATTTATTGGTCTTTAGTGAGCTTACAAGAATTATTTGCAAGTGCAGGTGGTTAACATTTACACATCGTCTTAAACTCACTGGAGCGAAAACAGTATTGAAGATGTTTTCTCTGATGCAAAGAGCAGTGATGAAATATATTTTTATGCAAAAGAAGGCACAAAAGGCACAAAACTATTAGCTTCTATTCCGGAAAATAAAAGCTATTTTCTATAAGTTAAACTTTTTGGACTTTATTTTTCAAAGAGGTAATACCAGAATATGATTTGATTATTTATCACTAATAGCTTCATCTTTAGTTCATCATTGCCTAAGATGGGACATTTTGAATGAATTTTTATCCCTTATAAATCCAAAGAAACATGGTTCAGCAGCATGAATTATAATCTCAAACAACTATCTGTAGACTCAGAAATCACCTTGTAACATACAATCCACTTTCAAATTTATCATGTACTGTATTACTCTACTTCATACATAATCTCTACCCCAAAGTGTGATGACACTGTTGAGTTGACCAACTTTTGATAATGTTGCAAATCAGTCTCAGGCTCCAGCAGCCATCACAAATGTATCCATGAGGGAACAGTAGGAGCAGAAAAACCATGGTCACACAGATATTTCAAGGTGTCCTTGAACCTGAAACTTTACCACTTGAGCATACTGACATGAATTCACTGAGAATCTTTTAGAGTTACTGTAGTATTTTTATACACATTTTATATACACACACATAGACCAGTCTTTCCCAAACAATATTGCCTAATCAAGGAAGCTAAGCAGGGTAACCTCTAGTTAATGTTTGGATAGGAATTTACCTGGAAAGCCCAGGAGTGTAGGCTAGTCTGGGAAGTTTAAAAAAAAAAACATAGAAGAAGACAATGGTGGATCCTATTTGTATTGCTCCAAAAAAAAACATGGACATGTGAATGTAGCCAATAGGAGTTGAGTGTGATTTGAAGATGGCTTACCGGCTCAAGGTTGACTCAGCCTTCCATCCTTCCGAGGTGGGTAAAAAAATGAGGACCTGGACTGTGGGGGCAATAGCCTAGCTCTGTTAAAAACTGCAGGCCACTAACATGTTGTAAGCTGCCCTGAGTCTAAGGAGAAGGGCGGCATAAAAAATTGAATAAATAAATAAATTAAATAAATAAATACTGCTTCATAGTGCTTTTACAGATCCTCTCTAAGCAGTTTACAGAGTGATCATATTTCCCCCAACAATCTGGGTCCTCATTTTACTCACCTCGGAAGAATGGAAGGCTGAGTCAACCTTGAGCTGGTGAGATTTGAATTGCTGAACTGCAACTAGCAGTCAACTGAAGTATCCTGCAGTACTCCAGTCTAACCACTGTGCCACCTCATCTTAATCCTTTTAAAAGGGAGAGAACACATTGTTTGAGGATCAATTTGATGTAATGGCTAAGTCTAAGACATTAGGCTAGAAACTAAGAGACTATGAATTATAATCCTGCCTTATATACAAAGCCAGCTGGGTGGACTTTGGCCTGTAAATTTCTCTGAGCCGAAGGAAGCAAGCAATGGCAACCCAAAAGCTTGCCAAGAAAACTGCAAGGTCCAGACAGTCTCCAAGACCTGAATGTAGCAATAGCATTTAGACTTATATACCACTTCACAGTGCTTTTACAGCCCTCTCTAAGTGGTTTACAGAATCAGCATATTGCCCCCAACAATCTGGGTTCTCAATTTACCCACCTCGGAAGGAGATGGCTGAGTCAACCTTGAGGCTGGTGAGATTTGAACTGATGAACTACAGCTAGCAGTTAGCTGAAGTAAGCTGCAGTGCTGCACTCTAACTACTGCACCACCCCAGCTTTCTAGTTGATTGATAGGACAGAAAATAATAAAGTAATATTTTTTTACAAACGCAAAATAAAATTAATACTGACTTCTGCAGAAATTTCATCTTTTAGAGAAATTTCTTTCAATCTACAGCTTCTCTCCCTCCCTCCCTCCCTCTCTCTTCCTCCCTCCCTCCCTTTCTCTCTCTCCCTCCCTCCCTCCCTCCCTCCATCCGCATTTCACATTATCCTGCTCAGAACTCTCTTCTAGTTATTACAACAGGACTGTTATTTCTTCTTTGCCTCATTCCTTATCCGCCACTGGGAAAGGGCAGACTATGTAGTAAGGTCATTGGATACAAGCCCATGTCAGTAAAATAAATTTATTTTCTCCCCTAAATCGAGAAAGCTGCCTCACAGAAATAAATCATATTAGAATGTTCTGCCTGTTGGAAGAGAGCTTCCAAATGATCTCCAGATAATTACAAATTATTATAAAAGAAAGGAAGAACTGCAATGAGGACAATGAGGAAATCACAATGTCCCTGGGGGCTATCCTAGGAAGGCTCCTAGGATTCCCATTTAGCTTTCTCTAAGTATGCCACTCCTCTCTCTCTCTCTCTTTTTTTCTACTTCTCCCTCCCTCCTTCCCCTCTTTTCAGGAATTCCCGGGAAAATGGCTGCTTGGTTTGCTTGAGGGTCAACATTTGTAACACCAGCAGAGTACCACATCTCCTTTCTTTCCAACAGCTATCCAAGTGCTGTAAATATTTGCAAAGCATCTCCTTCTCTCTTTTAGAAATAATTCCCTGGCTTTGAAAAAGGTAATTATGGGAAAGAAACTTGGCTTCTCGGTTTGGTCCCCGTTTCTTCCTCCCCCTCCCAAGTTCTTCATCTCTTTATATTTACGCTTTGATCTCCACCCTCGGTCACCAAAAGCTCCAGTTGTTTTAATTGAAGCGGTAAAAAAGGAGAGCCTTGCTGGTCGTCTTTCACGCCAGATAGCTCGCCTGGAGACCAATCTTGTATCTGCCTCTTTATCAGTCTACTGCCTTCCGGCTCCATCACTTTTGGAGACCCCCCCCCCCCCCCAAGCAACACCTCCACCTCGCCGGGATCTATCTGCGCTTTTGTGCCACCTCCGGCTTCCGCAGCGCCGGCCGCCCTCTGCCGCCTCCTGCAAACTTTCGCCGCAGAGCCTTGCCGCACACGCGGGAAAGCCGAGCCAAGGCCGGCCCCGTTTCTTGCCTTCCTGGCAGGCAAGTCGCCCACCCCGCCACCCCCCAATTAAGCCACGCCGTTTGGTTAACCGCCTCGCTGGCGGGAGTTTCCTCAGCTGGTTATCAAAAGGCGGGAAAGCGGGCGGCGGCGGTGGGGATTCCCTACTTCCCGCGGGGTGGCCCATCCCGAGCCGCGCCACGCGCTGCTGCAGTCTCTTACCGAGCAAGCGGGAGCGGGTCGGGCGCTGCCTCTTTTTTTCCCCCTCACAGCCAGCCGGGCCGCTGCAGAACTTGGGCTCCCCGCAAAGCTCCCATCCAGCCGAAAGACGCGGGCAGGCTCTCTGGCTCCCTCCTTCTTTCCCTCCCTCTGCGGTAGTGCGAACACACCGCGCGCTCCGCCCGCCCGCCTGCCTCTCCCTCCCTCAGCTTTTGGTTTGGCAGGTTCCTCACATCCACCGCGTGCAACAGCCCGCCCCACCCAAGGTCCGGCGGGAGAGCCCCTGTTTTGTTTTTTATAAAAACGCTCGAAAGTCCTCGACTTATGACCAACGGCTCTTCGTTGCCCTCCTTGCTTCGGGTAACAGAATAATAATAATAATAATAATAATAATAATAAAAGCTCTGGGTGTGTTATGGCAGTGTTTTCCAACCTTGGCAACTTGAAGATATTTGGACTGCAACTCCCAGAATTCCCCAGCCAGCGAATGCTGGCTGGCGAATTCTGGGAGTTGAAGTCCAAATATCTTCAAGTTGCCAAGGTTGGGAAACACTGTGTTATGGGACAGCTGGCCGCAAGCCAAGAGGTTTTGTAGCCTGGATTGTACGGGTCGCTGGTCAATTATTTTGGCATGGGCGAGATGGGGGAAGAAGTCCCACAAGCATTTTTCTCCTAAGGAAACTAAAGAATTGTAAGCCATAAGGTGAGGCGGTTTTAGAACACTGGAAAGCTGCCTCCTTGTCCTATTGAGTAGTCTCCTGTCTCCAACTGAGGTAAAAAAATATCTATGGAGATTCAGAGAATGTAAAGTTGTTGCTGCAGCTGCAGTGTGAGACCAACTGCCTAGAACTGGTTCGTGCTCTAGTGGATAATGTATCTTCAATAACTACATTTTTCTCCAAATATCTGAGATTAACAGCCTGACTGCCAAAACTGAGGCGCTGTAGGATTTATTAGTAAGTATGCATATTAGAAATGCAGTTATTCAATTATGCCACTGCAGATTGAGTAGCGTTCAACTTGGGATGGGGAACAAATGTGTTGTTCAGCCTTAGTTGTTTTTACATATCACATCACAAGCACTATGCCAGAAATGGGCTATTTTTTGGCAGTTCAGATGTCAATTGTGGTATTAAGTGTCCCCCATAGTTTAAATCACGATCAAGTTGTTATAAAAATACCCCAATAAAGGAAACTGGAGACAGCAATACAAACAATAATTCTTACTTTAAGATTCAGAGGTTTATTTCACGAGCAATTTGAAACATGAACAGCCATCATAACATTACTTACATCAATAGCTCATTGCATTGAGGTCCAGAGACATAGCTGAGTCTAGTGGCCACAAACTCATCCCAAGACAATAACAAAGTTGGAAGGGACCTTGGAGGTCTTCTAGTCCAACCCCCTGTTTGGCAGGAAACCATACACTACTTCAGACAGATGGTTACCCAACATCTGCTTAAAAACTTCCAGTGTTCCGGCATTCCGGTTTTATATGCTTCTTTTTTAATATTAGATTTGTTTTGCTATAATATTGTTTTTTATTTTTGTTGTGAGACGCCCTGAGTCTTCGGAAAGGGGCGGCACACAAATCTAATAAATTATTATTATTATTATTATTATTATTATTATTATTATTATTATTATTATTATGTCAGTACAACACAGCAAACGAGATCACTATGCTGGATTTCGTATTTCATCACCAGTCGGGCGCTTCCCAAGCACCTAGGACTGCGTGATGTAGTGGCGAATTATGTTTGCCGATCCCAGTAAAGCGTCCTTTTGCAATTGATAGATGGAGATTTTGTCAATTCCAATGGTTTTCAAATGTCCGCTGAGATCCTTTGGTACTGCGCCCAGCATGCTAAGTACCACTGGGACCACTTTCACATTATTATTATTATTATTATTATTATTATTATTATTATTATTATTATTATTATTATTCATAACTTCTGGAGGCAAGCTGTTCCACTGATTAACTGTTCTGACTGTCAGGAAATGTCTTCTTAGTTCTTTTTATACTTTTCTTCTGGGAGACATTATTGTTATACTTTCCTGTACACATTTCACACCTTACTTCCTTGTTCTGTCTTACTGAAAGACAGTCTCCACATATACCTGCGTACCTCTCAAAACCTCTATCCATTGGCTACTTTCAATTCCCCATTTCTCACAGTTTCAATGTTCTGGTTTCAAATATATCTCAAAACTACGTAATTTGCAAAATCACATTTCACAGCAACAGCACAGCAGGATTACAATTTATAAATCCTTACAATTTATATTGATGGGTTCCTAATATGATTTGATTGCGTATTTGTACCCAGACTATCATTAAGTGTTGTACTTTATGATTCTTGATGAACTTTTCTTTTATGTACACCGAGAACATGTGTAGCAAAGACAAATTCCTTGTGTGTCCAATCACATTGGCCAATAAAAATTCTATTCTATTCTATTCTACAAATAGTTCTGATACACTTTTAATACTTTCTAAAACTTTGGTTCACGTAATTGGTTTTTTTTAATGGTCTGCTATCCTTCTGAGACCTATGGACTCTGATAGTCCAGTAGGCCAGGGATCTCCAACCTTGGCAACTTTAAGACTTGTAGACTTCAATTCCTAGAGTTCTGGGAGTTGAAGTCCACAAATCTTAAAATTGCCAAAGTTGGAAAGTCCTGCAATAGGCTATTTGTCCGTTTCTCACAAAGTGATGGTAATGATGAGAATAGATTGCAGCTCCTATCATTGTTGGCTATACTACTATATAGCCAGAATTGATTGAAGTGAGAGTTTCAGAATATTTGTATAAAATTGAACTGGCTATCAGGGAATGAAATGAAATTATTTACATATACCGTAAATTACAATATGGACTTCTGCTAGAAATAGGTTCCATTGTTATTGCCTGTATTTTTTAAAAACTTTAAATTTATGTACAGGGTAGTCCTCGACTTATGACCACGAGTGAGCCCAAATGTTATGTTGCTAAGTGAGAAAGTTGTCAAGTTAACAACCCTCCCTCCCTGCCGTTTTATGATTTTTCTCGCCACAGTTGTTAAGGGAATTGTTGCAGTTGTTAAGATAGTAACATGGTTGTTAAGTGAATCTGGTTTTCCATTGACTTTGCTTGTTAGAAGGTATTAAAAAGGTGACGACATGACCCCGAGGCACTGCAAACGCCATAAATATGAGTCAGTTGGATTCTAGGATGCTGCAATGATTGTAAGTAGGAAAAAGTGGCCACTGTTTTCAATGCCGTTGTAACTTTGAATGGTTACTAAAAGAACAATTGTTGTAAATTGAGTAAACCTGTAATCCTTTTTTATATATAAATAACTCAAGGCCGGAAACATACCTCAAAGTCTTCCTCCATTTATTTATTTATTTATTTATTTATTTATTTATTTATTTATTTATTTATTTATTTATTCATTCATTCATTCATTCATTCATTCATTCATTCATTCATTCATTCATTCATTTCCACAACAGCAGCCTGGTGAGGTTAGACTGATGGAAAATAATTGGCCTCCCAGGCAACTTTTATGCCTAGAGGACTAGGGCAGCATAGAAATTAATTAATTAATTAAACAAATAAATAAACTGGGACTTAAATATATAAGTGCCACTTATTAAATTAAATTAAATTATTAAATGATAGATAGATAGATAGATAGATAGATAGATAGATAGATAGATAGATAGATAGATAGATAGATAGGGACTAGAACTCACAGTCTCCTGGACCTTAATCTTAACCACTAAACAAAATTGGCTTTATTGAATTTAAGTGTTATATAAATGTAAAAAAAGGAATATGAGATGTAATTCCACATTAGTTTCAACTGAATGGCTCTTCTGCACACATATGTATACCCCAAAGTGTGGATATAAGTGGCTAAACAAAGTAAATAAAATGCTTTCTGTGATTTTTAGTATATATAAATGGGAGTTAAATGCTAAAGTATTTTGGCAATCTTATGTTCTGTGGTTCTATATATGCTCTTGACAGTACACTCAGTCAAACTTAATGGATCTTTTCTGAGTTAACCTAGAAGATTCTTCCCTTGAGTTTGCTGCTTCTTTGTGATTGTAGCTGAGAATTATTTCTAAAGGACAGGTTAGGTCCCACAGAGCTGGCCTTCTCCAGGTCCCGTCAACTAGACAATGTCACTTGGCAGGTCCTAAGGAAAGAGCCTTCTCTGTGGGGGTCCCGGCCCTCTGGAATCAGTTCTCTCCAGAGATTTGCACTGCCCCCACCCTCCTTGCCTTTCGTAAGAACTTGAAAACATTTTTATGCTGTCAGGCTTGGGGTCATTAGACCCCAGCCTCTGTCCAGTGCATATGTAGGATGCTGTAGGATGTTTCTGAATGTTTGATTTTTGAATGTTTAGCTTTTAAAAAATATTTTAAATTAATCATTTCTGTTAATTGGATTTAGAAGTGTGTTATATATTGTATTTTTATAGAAATGTTGCAAGCCGCCCCGAGTCCACGGAGAGGAGCGGCATATAAATCCAATAAGTGAAGGAATGAAGGAATGAAGGAATGAAGGAATGAAGGAATGAATAGTATCATAGAACAGGTAAGTAGTGGGAGGGGGAAGACTGTCTTTAAGTCCTGACATTCAAATTGGACAGGAAAGGTGGCTGAATCCAGAATTCTCCCATAGGAATGGGGAATAAAGAAGTAAGTATCATTTCCTTATTTCTGAAATCTGAAGCCCAGCACCGTTGTTCATTGGAGAACGATGCAATCCATCGGAATACAGTAGCATAGTCATTTTCTTCATTGAATCCCAAAGCAAAGGGATAAGTGTATATAAATAAAATACATCATTCTTATATGAGATGAGAGACTATAATTATCATGCAGTTCCCCAGCAGGACATGCTGACTCATTTCTTTCAAACTGTCCTCTGGATGATTAGATTACTAATACACAACTAAACTGACTAGTTAATGGGTGCTATGTGAGCAGGTAAGCTGAAATATCCTGGAATCTCTGTCTGGCAGATATGACTGCCGTTTGAAAATGTGGCAGTGCGTTCCTATCCTTCACATGCATAGAAATTTATTTTAATGGATTTCTGAAACTAATTGTCAATGCAATAAAAAGAGAAATATAGTGAACCCAACAGGGAGGTTGAGCAGATTATTAAACTACCTTATTTGACTTGTAGAGTTGCAGCAGGAAAGGCCCGTTCTAAATTGCCATTGATTCAATAAGATCAGATAACTTAATTGATTGTAGCCAAGCTCTTTCATCTCTTAAGGCACAGATCTGGAATCCACAAGTGGAGATGCAAACTTTTAGATCTTTCTGTCCTATGCCTGAGTGAGCTTCCTTTTCTCAGGTTGCAGCCATTTCTCCAGCTGCTGCAAGGCTTATGCAACAAGGGGATGAGGATTTTTTTAAAATAAAGAAATGCTGACTTTATAACCAGACAATACCTTCTGATGACCCAAACAATATTGTCAGTTTTTGAGCTTATGACCATAGTTAACAACAGACACTCTAAAAGATGATGACTCGATGATTTCCCTGTAGAACTGTACCAGCAGCAATTGGGCAGTTTGAGCTTCCTGAGTTGGTGCAGAAAGAACATTCTTTGTGATGCTTTTTTGATGACGATTTTGATGTTAGGTGTTCATTTTAGGTCTTGAGATATGATAGAACAGTGATGGCGAACCTATGGCACACGGAGCCATATCTGCTGGCATGTGAGCAGTTGCCCTAGCTCAGCTCCAACGTGCATGTGTGTGCTGGGCAGCTGATTTTTGGCTCACACAGAGGCTCTGGAGGGCATTTTTGGCTTCCAGAGAGCCTCCAGGAGGATGGGGGAGAGCGTTTTTACAATCCCCCAGCTCCAGGGAAGCCTTTGGAGCCTAGGGAGGGTGAAACAAAAGCCTACTGGGCCCACCAGAAGTTGGGAAACAGGCCATTTTCAGCCTCCAGAGGGCCTCTGGGGGTAGGGGAAGCTGTTTTTGCCCTCTCCAGGCATTGAATTATGGGTCTGGGCACTCTGGCATGTACGATAGCATGCGCCCATGCTCTTTCGGCATCCGAGGAAAAGGTTTGCCATCACCATGATAGAACCTAGAAATTTGAAGGTCTCTACTGTTGATACTGTGTTGTCTAGTATTGTAAGAGGTGGTAGTATGGGAGGGTTTATCCTAAAGTCTACTACCATTTCTATGGTTTTGAGTGTGTTCAGTTCCAGATTGTTCCATTTGCACCATTAGACTAGTTGTTCAAGCTCCCATCTGAATGCAGTTTCAACGTTGTCTCAAATGAGACCAATCACTGTGTATCATATGAAAACTTCAATAGTTTAACAGATAGATCATTTGAGATGCAATCATTGGTATATAGAGAGAAGAGAAGTGGTGGGAGTACATAGCTTGGGGGTTAGGGCTGTGCTAATTGAACAGGTATCCGATGTGATTTTACCTAGCTTCACCTACTGCTTTCTGTTTGTTAGGAAACTTATGATTCACTTACAAGTGTGTTCAGGTACTTTAACTGGTTCAGCTTAGTTAGAAGAGTGTCTGGAATGATGGTATTGAAAGCTGAAATAAAGTCTACAAAGAGGACCCTTGCGTAGGTCTTTAGAGATTCAAGAGTTGTAGGAAGTATTACAGAGCCATATTAATAGCATTATCTATGATCTCTTTGTCAGTATGCAAATTGCATGGGATCTAACTGTGGATCATCCAAATACTACTGCTGAATAAATTAAAATAAGTTCATGAAGAGCCAACTGTGACTTAAAAGCAGATAAAAGAACCTAAAAGTAAGTGAGGAGTAAGCTAAGAGTTCTGAGTCTACATTCAAAGGAGCATGCCCCCTGGAAAAATTAGATGAAAGGCAAGCAAATCATAACTGCTACTAACAGCCAAAACTGATTCTACAGGTCCAAAATAAGGAAGTAATGGGGGGATTGGGATCCAGAAGCGCAGCCATTCTCTCCCACAGTCAACTTCTACACCAGGGATATCAAACTCAAGGCAATTTAAACGATTCTTAAATCAGCCCCACAGGGCCTAGAAATATCAAAGGACTGGCCTATGGTGCCTCTGCCAGCCAAAATGAGCCCCCCCATGGCCTGTTGTTTGCCTCCCTGTCCTCCAGCAGCACTCTGCTAGCGAAAACAGGCCACGTCTGGGCTGTATGAGGACCCATTTTCAGCCAGCAGGGTGCTTCAAGAGGAATGGATTGGACTGGATTACAATTATGTGGCCTGAAGTAAGTGCCTGATCTGGATAGAAAGCAAACAACATCCTGTATTAATGTTACAGTTTAATGCCAGATTTTACATACTGTAGGTACATTTAATCTACAATCAATGATCTATATTTGACAGCCATTTCTATTTACTATCCTGGATATTTACCTCTGCTGTTAGATCTTGTAATTGATGTTATTGTATTTTTATTATTAGTTGAATAATGAAAATACAATAGTATAAATCATGTTTCTGCCTGGAAAAGCAATTTACTATTTAAAAATGGGTATAACTTTAGAAATAAAAAGTGTAGTGGAGTATGAAGAATAAGCAATAAATGTTTACCGGTAATCTCTAGTACAAGAGCTAGGAAAATGGTTATAGTAAAGAACTGGAAAGAAAGAAGAGAATGGAAATGTGCATCTTGAGCCTATGTCAAATGGCTACCATGTACATGCCCACATCTGGTCACGCCTACCCCTGGCCCTCCGAAGTAAAACACAACCTTGATGCAGTCCTAATGAAATTGATTTTGAGCCCCCTGCTCTACACTGAAAGGTGGTTGGTTGATTGATTGACTCCCATCCAGGGGTGACTCTAAATTAATCCTTCCATCATTGAAACATCCCACTATTGCTATCCTGTTCAGAGTGAAACTGTTTTTAAGCAGATTTGATATTCACGTTGCATGTATTTTACACAGAGGGAGTTAGTCCATTAAATAGTCATCTTGGCATTGCTTTTACTTTAAAGCTTAATTGTGGCAACATAAAAGTAGGTAATTCCAAGGACATTCTACCTCCACTGTCCTTGAGAAGAGACAGCTTCGATAAATAATCTGTACCTCCCACAGCAAATCAATTTTCTGAAGAACTATTAAAGACAAACTTGATTAATTCTTTCAGGACCTTGCCAGATACTGGACAAGTATTATAAACAATCTTAGGGAATTATTAGCAACAACACATAAAGCTATTAAACCTCCAATAGAGCTGGTCACCCCCATTGTCTAAGAAAAAACTGCCTACTTTGAGAAACAATATCTGGTTCATTCTGTATTTCAAAATGGAATAGTCATGGAAAAGAACAACGAAGAGTTCTTGGGTGTAGTTTCTACCACATGTGCTCCTGGATAAAATGTTACATTATATATATAAAAAAGAGAGTAAGTAATGGAAATAAAATATAGATCAGCAGAGGAAGCAAGGTGTATCCTAAATCTTGGAAGTTACTAACCCTGGATAGAGTAGCACAGAGTTCTACTCCATCCATGGTCACCCTTTACACATTTAAAGATAGATAAAAGCATTTTTATTAATACTGAAAGAATTTTGGATAACATCACTCCTGTTGAATGATCCCAATCATCCTCACTAATATTAAAAATAAAAGTTCTATCCAATTACTGGCTTGAAAAATTGGTGATTGGAAGAACAGAGTAACAGTTGGCAGCCTTAAATGATTTTATACACCTGGAAATTATGCCTGGGGATTATTTTATGCCCACTTTGGCTCCCTAGAGACTCCAAAAGAAATACAGCAGGCTTATAACTGGTCTCCTTGAACTATAAATGTAACTCCACATTTAAGGAGACCAGTTTTAAGCTAGGTTCTGTACAACCTGGTTTTAAACATTTTCTTCTACATGCCATTCACAAAATTAGCCATTCACAAAATTATATACAGTATTTTCACCTTACAAACCCACCAGCACTGCTGGCATGCCCTGCCTCCAGACTTCCGTTGCCAGTGAAGCACCCATTTTTGCGCTGCTGGGATTCTCCTGAGGCTCCCCTCCATGGGAAACCCCACCTCTGGACTTCTGTGTTTTTGTGATGCTGCAGGGGAATCCCAGCAGGGGAATCCCAGCAGCGCAAAAACGGGTGCTTCTCTGGCAACGGAAGTCTGGAGGTGGGGTTTTCCAGTGAGGGGAGCCTCAGTGAAATTGCAGCATCACAAAAACACAGAGGTCTGGAGGTGGGGTTTCAAGGACTTCGGTGTTTTTGCGATGCTGCAATTTCACTGATGCTCCCTTTGCTGGGAAACCCCACCAGTGAAGCACTCATTTTTGCAATGCTGGGATTCCCCTGCTGGGATTCCCCTGCAGCATTGCAAAAACACAGAAGTCCAGAGGTGGGGTTTCCCATGGAGGGGAGCCTCAGGGGAATCCCAGCAGCCAAAAACAGGCGCTTCGGCTGGCAAAAGGGGTGAATTTTGGGCTTGCACACATTAATTGCTTTTCCATTGATTCCTATGGGAAATATTGTTTTGTCTTACAAACTTTTCACCTTAAGAACCTCATCCCAGAACCAATTAAGTTTGTAAGACAAGGTATCACTGTACTGTATTTTTCAGACTATAAGATGTACCCTCCCCACCCAAAGTGAGTAGAAATGTTTGTGCGTCTTATAGAGCAAATGTTGCTGAAGCCCCCCCCCACCTACCCACTGCCCCTCACCCTTCGGCCTCTACCTCCTTGCAGCAAATAGAACACAGCCTGGTCAGTTTCAGCACAGCCTGATTTAGCATGATCAGCTGTTTGGTGGTTGGATCTGCCTTCCAGAAAACCACTAATCAGCTGTTTCAGGCTGCATGGATTGCTATGGCTCATCAGCACTGTCACCACCCATCGGTGCTACCACTTAGTGTTGCCTCCATGCACCCCATTTTCAGCCTCCGAATGCCCCTTTTTTGGCCTCCATATGCCCCATTGGTGGCGAGGATAGGTGGTGGCCTGGAACAGGCAAAAACGGGACACATGGAGGCCAAAAATGGGGCATTGGAGAGGTAACAATAGGTGGCAGTGGCGATGGGTGATGACAGTGCTAATGACCGTTGGCGATCCCTGCAGCCTGGACCTGCTGGGAGAAAGAGGCAGAAGCAGATTTTTTTTCTTGTTTTCCTTCCCAAAAACTACGTGTGTCTTATAGTGTGGAGCATCTTATAGTCCAAAAAATATGGCATGTGTTGCACAAAACAAGACTAGACTTTTCAGACATTAATGCTCATGTGAAGGAGGATGATCCATTTCCAAGGCAATTCTGATACTAGATTATCCATGCCTTGCCAAGAAACAACAAACTAATTTTGAGATGAGGTAGAGTAGAAGGCTGAATTGAGCCAAGGTTGATACTAAGGCAATATCTACCTTTCTGAATTCAGAACAGGTCCAGACTTGGACGAACTCTATTTTCTCCTTTTTCAAGGTCCAGATAAAATCCTGACCCTATATACTCATCTGTTCACTGTACACAAAACTCAGAGAAAAAAAAATAGGTAAACTTCCCACTAAGCCAATAAGTTCAAATTGGTTTTATTCTTATTGTTTACACAACAGAAAATAACTGATGGGACCAGGCACAACCATAACCAACCCTCCCCCCAAACAAACCACTAAAATTTTAAAAATTAAGTGACCACTTCAAATTATCTTGAAAGCCTATACAGCTAAAATGGCCAAAACTAAATTTCAGTAAAAGGGACAAATTCAATTTTTTTCTAGACTACAGTGCCTGGTTTCTTAAAGAAATGCAAATTCCAAGTTAATATTACTCTTGCAGGTTTTGGGGAGGGTTTTTATGAAAATCTGCTAATTACAATCAGAATCTCCCATATTTACAAATTATTGGTACTCTAGCCTTTGAAAAGTTTCCACTATTACAAGATTCAATTTGGGTCCGTCACCAGGACCAGAGGTTTACGCTGTCAAGCTTTTGGACTTGTGCTGAAGCCCATCTTCAGGGAACTTTTCTCTACTGGGCTATGCTATGAGTAATATTTATGTGCCTTCCTATTGGTTGATTGGTGTGTTGTTGGCTGCCAATTGGCTGTTTTCTTGGGTTGCCAAGTTCTCGGCTACTAAATGCCTGAGAAATTTTCCATATGACCTCCAGTGTCAGCATCAGAAATCAAATTTATGCTGTATTTTCTTTATCCATTTTTACTTGGAAGATCATGTATTTTAGTTTTATTTTATTCATTTGAAAGAAATGGTCTATGAATTTTAAATACAATCATGCATACATTCCAGAATTTTTTTAAAAAATTCATTTCCTGAATGACCTTGAGCAGGTTATTGCCCTTTTACAAACTGAGAATATCACAGGGTTTTCCCTATCTGATTTTGCAGAAATGTGATGGGAACTCAACAGCTTCACTGAGGGTTTCTTTCCTAAGGATGCACTATATTTCTCTTAACTTGAGTACTCAAATAAATATTTCCACTCTTATTATATTAATAATGATACATTGAACAGGTGTATTCAAACACATATTATAAATCTGCACAGCTTGATAAATAAGGCTATAATTTGCTATTACTGTTGTTGTTTACTTAATGCAGTGAACGCTGGCAAAGATTTGGATTTAATCTGAAATGAGATTTGAACTAAGTACTTCTTGGAGTATAGTACACTTAGTTACAACAGCACATCCAATCTCCATGGTATCTTCCGCTCCATCTGAGTTGTGCTATGTGATACACCTCATGTCATTCACTAGAAAACAGCTGCTACGTGATCATTGATTTTTTCAAAGAAGATGACTGATGAATACCAATAGAGTAGTAAGAGGAGGAAAGGGATTGCGCAATAAACTTTATAACAAGATCATTCACAATTGCCCAGAATTGATTGTTTAGAGATGAGGAGATTGTGGACCTTTCCAGCCTGGATCTATTACATGGTCAACTACCTAATTAGAAAGCAGTAACACTATCTTTTATTCTTTTTATTCTAATAATGGAGCATCTGAATTGCTATTAACTACTTCTCAAAAACAATGTTTAATTGGAAGTTGCACAAATAGATTATGGTGATTACATTTACCAGTGTCAACTCTCTTGGGAATTTGATAGGACTAGTTACAAGTGTATGTATTACATGTATTAATTTTTAAAAAGTGTTGGTTAAATAATCCTCTGATGCATTCCCTTCTTCACAATGTGCCTCATGGCATTGACAGGGTTGTTCCAGCAAGTTAAAATGTCACTTTGTCCTAGACAAAACAACTAAGAAGTCTGAAGGGTTGGAAAGTTACTGGAATATCACACACAGTACTCTCACAACCAATATTGCCACAAACTGAAGGTGACACTAGGGTTGTATATTCATGAATTAAGAGCATCATTTTTTTCAGTATCTGTTTCTGTTAATATCCATTCAATGTGAAATGGCTTAAGTAGTTCGAAACAAAATAGAAAAAATAGAAGATATATATTAGTTTAGAAAATGAATGCCTTTTTAAAAGCACCCTAATTAAATCCTATTAAGAGGGCAACTGGATAACAATAATCTACATGCCATATATATAAAAGAAGAGAACCTGTTATAGATCTATTTCGACCTTGTTAGGGTCTCATTAGACAGACATACCCATGAGTAACTTTTCCTCTTTCCAGACTTATTTTGTGCTCACAAAGATCATACTGTTTTGCTGACATTCCTGACAAAATCCCATGCCATAGGGGATTATTAATAGTCCTAATTATTTCTTTTTATGATTTACTGGAATTACTGCCATCTGTCACAGGCACTAGTGTTTGCCAAACAATTCTGTACTTGGTTAAATTATCATACAAACCACATCTAGAATATCAACAAGAAATGGCTCTAAAGTGCCTTTATGTGCATAATGAAGTTATCTTGGGGTGGGAGGGTATACTGCAGTCTCTGTTCATGTGATAAGAAAATGTATCCCTGTAGACATTATTATGGATTTGCTGTGGATGCCTTCCAGATTATTGCCTCTTCCAAAATTTCCATTCAGCACAGTCTTTGGTCATATTCTCTGGGCCTTCTGATAGTTGGTGTCAACATATCTGGAGGATGCGAAGTTGCGAAAAAATGCTTAAAGTCATTGCAAAAAACACTCCAGTTCAAATGCATTGTTTCCTAATTAATTTGCAAACAAGCAATACCAAATGTTGCATGAAGAAAAATAAGGTCCAAAAGACTCCCTTTTATTTTTTTATATCAAAAATAGCAATGCTACATATCTCACCTTGATTATAGCATCCCATTAGGGAGAGGAATGCATAAGTTTTCTTCCAGTGATTACTGTAGATCCAAGTATTGTCTGTAAGTGTTTGTGGTGGGGAGGGTAATGTAAATTCAAGGTTTTTTTTAATGGGAAGCATGATAGTAATATTTCAAATGAATAAATTATATAGATCAGGCTTCATACTATTATGATTTATAAACAATAATTTATGACACAGTGTTTTATGTGAACTCATATAAACCATAGGTTCATGTGATGCGTCAGCTAGGCTTTAGCTGGGATTAGGACAGTAACTGACAATGAATTGACCCCCAACTATTGTTAGTTCAGAATTCCTTAGATTGGCCATGCTAAATATAGATGATAGGGTTTAACATTTTATAACATCTCTGAATAAGAAACAGGACTTTATAAATTGTAATTCTCTGGTAGTGAATAATTTCACTGCCTCATTAATTAGCTTTTGAAAGCTATTGGATATTATTCTGTATGGTCATTGGCTGTTAAGGTGTGTGGTTTTTAGAACCAGGCTGCTATATGAAGCAAGTTCTTGCTCAAATTATGATTAATGTTTTTTGCAATTAATTGATCTGGAACGTGACTCTTGATTTGTCCAGACCTGGAATGGAAGGTTATTTTAAAGTTTTTAAAAGTATTTTAAAGTTAAAGTCCTCATTTCCTCCCCCTGCTCATAGAAACAAGTTTAAAATTGCTACAAAATGGAGATAGATTATATTTGCTACTCTCTCAACTTCTTGGCCATATGAAGGATACAAAGGCAGTGCCTTCAACCTCAGTTAGATCAATACAGATAATTTTGCATACTATTGATTTGGGAGTAGGGAGAGTTGTGCAACATATCTGTTAATTTATCCCCATTGATTGTCTAACCTCAGAATCTCACCATGACAGCGCAGTTACATATACATACATTTCCATATATATATTATACACAGAGTATATTGTACATGAGAGCCAGTTTAGAGTTATAGTTAAAGATATCAGGTTAGAAACCAACTAATAGTTCTAATTCTCCCTTAAGCATAAAGCCAGCTTGTTGATGTTGACTCAGTAAGCTTAGGAAGAAGGCAATAGCAAACATGTTAACAACAACAAAAAATACTCCCAAAAAACTTTGACATGTCCAGGTAATTGCCAGGAGTCAAGAGAAACTGAAAAGCATTTTGGAGGAACAGTTTACATCCTGTTTCTTCAAAGCATCAGACATTCAAGTAAGGTCAAAGGAAATGATGAACGAAGGTAGCTCCAAGTCTGCAGTAAGCAGGTTCAGAACACAGAATGGTGGTAACAAGTATCAATCTATCTGAATTTCAGTACCACGGAGAGCGACTCTGCAGTCCAATCCAGGCAAATAAATTACAATAATCTGGAGCAATTGGACTTCATTCTCATGACATGGCTGCTTTACTCAGCACTCAGTGATGCAGTAACTAATGATCAAAGGAATCCAAAGCCAGTCTAGTTTGATTGGGAGTGCCATCTTCTTTGGAATTCCAGTTAACTTGATGATGCTGAGAGATTCTCCTGTTTACCTTTGTTTGGAACATTTGAATTTAAAATAAGAACCCATTTGAGGACATTGCTTGGAAGTAGTCTTGTGAATTTCTTTCTACACATTTCAGGAAATAATGTATGACAAACAAATCAAAAAACAAAATGAAAATAAGTCGTTATCCCACAAGATTTTATATAGATTCCCATTGATATGCAGGAAGAACAGCATATTCAGGAATGTCTTTATGGTTTCCTGTATCTGCTGTGCCCCATGTGCTATATTATAATCTTGGTCAAAGTAGGAATCTGAATCTGAAATTTTCACTAATCTAAAGTCCATTTCTGAGAGAGTGCTTATCAGATCCCTCTTAATTTTATAATACAAAGGTGCAAATCTCAGATAAAAAGGTCTAATTTCATTTTCTTCTTGAAGTTGATGCCATTATTTTTTAAGAGATAGTGGTTTGAGAGAATGATATTATTCAGCTTTACAAAGACGTAAAAATAAAAACTGGAAGCTATGCATATTTTTGTGGTCAAAAATAATGACCAATACTTTCTCCACCCTTTTAATTCACAACACAGATTGCTTTTGTAAAGAATTTCCATTTTAAATACTAGTTCTATACAAACCTGCAACTTTTACTAAAAATCTGGCTGGCATAAAAGCTTACCATCCTTGTTGTCATTGCTCTTTATATAAATATCTCTCTGATTGAAGGGAGTTTCTTTTAGGTGGCCACACATTAGGTTTAAATGTCTTCTGACCAGCAAAGCTTTTGTCCCTCAGTCCCAGTATTCATTTGATTCTTTAAAATATATATATATATATAGCTGACAATATACTGCCAAATACATCCTTAGCTGAGGTGGCATGATGAGATAGGATTGGAACAATCATTTACTGGCCCAAGCTTCTTTTAAATGGAGCATTTCTGTTTAGTAGAATTCAAGAAATGTTAGAATATGTGGAGGGTGCTGTCTGGAGATTTCTGCAATGGATGACTTTTTTTTTTTTTTTTTTAAAAAGAGTAATGTATGGCATTTTAATTTTAAAAAACCACTTTCAGATTGGGTCTAAACGAAATGTCTCCCTTACATTAGATTTGTATGCCACCCTGAGTCTTTGGAGAGGGGCGGCATACAAATCTAATTTTTATTATTATTGTTGTTGTTGTTGTTGTTGTTGTTGTTGTTGTTGTTGTTGTTGTAAAAGAGCAGAGAGATGTCAGTATAACTCCAGAAAAACAGTATCTCCATCCAGGATTGC
Organism: Erythrolamprus reginae; assembly: GCF_031021105.1. Taxonomy (NCBI): domain Eukaryota; kingdom Metazoa; phylum Chordata; class Lepidosauria; order Squamata; family Dipsadidae; genus Erythrolamprus; species Erythrolamprus reginae. Next base: position 68,548,150 of record NC_091952.1, read on the forward strand.
TTTGATTATGTTACAGGGAGTAATGAATAGGTAGCATAACATCTGTTATGGGAAATGACTGTGGATGTTCTTGAATGCTGGTGTTGGAGAAGATTCTTGGCAACATTATGGGTAGCCAAGAAAACAATAAGATGTATCGTGGAACAAATAAACCCAGGGTTCTTACTTAAGACCCAAACAACTAAATTCAAATTATCCCATTTCAGAGGATGTGGAGATATAGGCCTTTGGAAGAAGCTCTAATGCTGGAGAAGGTGGAATAAAAAAGGGTAACCATCTGCAAGGTGGACAGATTCCATTACAGCTGTGATAGATGCACCATTGTATTGGAAAAGCTGAAGAACCAAACTGGGGACATCACCATGGAGAAAATCTGTTTATGTGGTTGCTAAGAGTTGACACTAATTTGATGCCCCTCTATCAATTTAACAACAGAACAACAAAGGTTTTGATAAGGATGGCTACTTACCAGCAATTTGATGTCAGTTTCTGGATCACAACTTGAGCTGTAAGTAAGCATACATACAAATATAATACATAATATGTATATATATATTAAAATAGCATTTACTTTCAGCTGCTAAATAGTCAAAACAGATGCATGCAATTAATTAAGAAGAATTTATGGAAAAATTAGTAACTTTAACAACATGATTTCCAAGTAGTATTTTTTGTTTATTATATAATGGTGCACATTATAACATCCTTCTTTTACATTCAAATTATACTTCTAATCTAATTGCGACTTGTATTGTAATCCAATTCAAAAGGCATCTTGAAAATAAATGTAATAATTCTGTGGTTCTTCTCAAGAAAATATTTAGAAGGAGCAGGCTTCTAATTTTATTGCTATAAAAATGCAAAACACATATTCTCCAGACCCATTATTATTCCTTTTTCAGTTTTGAATTAATCAAAATCTATGATGCAATTGTTTCTTTCTTAAAATAGTCATTTTAGTGCAGGAACTTGAAGGGAATTTCTTTAGATCATATAAGGAGATCATGTATAGGCTGGTGTTTATATACAAGCAAGAAAATCATGTTACAACCAATAAATACTTTTTTACAGTACAGGATGGAAATAACAATATATTAAATCTGTGATGATTCAGTGTGTTTTATGTATCTTGTGTACTGGCTTTAATCAATACACCATTATTCTTAATTTTATTGATTTCAAATTGTTTCTGCCTTTTCCTACTTCTAATGGCTCATGGCCAATCCTTTGGCAATATCCTTAAGAATGAGCCTCCCATCTTTTATGGGTTTGTACTTGCTTGTACGGATTTATATATGTGTGTGTGTGTGTGTGTGTGTGTATGTGTATGTATGTATGTATGTGTGTGTGTGTGTGTGTGTGTGTATATGTATGTTCCTCTTGGCTCTTTCTGTGTTGCACATGATGATTTTGCTACTGTCTTCTTTAAAGAATTACTGTTTCTGCAACTAATCTTAGAAAATTGTAGACTTAGTTTTATGAGATTCTCAAGACCCATCCTTTGGGTCAGACCCTCTACTTGATTGTTGAGGAAAAGCCTTCTTCCTTGAAAATGTATGTCCTCCACATCTATATTGTGTTCATGAATGTGAACTCCCTCCAGATATAAAGCATCATGTCCATCTACCTGCCATTCATATAGACAAGATATTAACATATGCTTTTTTGGGGGGGGTCTTTATTACATGTATTAGCTATATGAATGGCTGTGATTCCATAGATTGTAGGCCATTAAAGTGAAAATTGCTGTACAGTAGTCCCTCGCTATACCGCGCTTCACCTACTGCGGCTTCACTTCATCGCGGGTTTCTGAGGAAGTCGATCGGCAGATTTAAACAGCCCGCCGAACTCGATCGGCAGGTTTTTTAAAAATATATATATATATATAATTGTAAATACTGTATTTAAATACTGTATCTAAAATAAATACTGTGTGGGAAGGGTTTATACACACTTAAAACAATGAAAACGTACCAAACAATTACAATATAAATACTTAAATAAGTACTATCAGTCAATAAATTCCTCATCGCGGATTTCACCTATTGCGGCCAGGTCTGGAATGTAACACCAGCGATAGGTGAGGGACTACTGTAAACCCAAATGGAGTTTTCAACAAGATCTAATATGCAGTCCAGTATTTTAAATACCATTCAGAAGAACAAATTTCTATTGTCTAAAGAATCTTAGAACTAGCTTGCTATAGCAATATGCAATTAATTCATATGCTGACATGCTTGAATAAATATGATAACAGATTTCAATCTAACATTGCTTACAGATAAACAAATAAACCCTATTTTTTATTGATTGATTGATTGGCTTCCCACTTTACCACAGGATAACATATTTAAAAAGATGGATAAAACTATACAACATCTATAAATGATACAAATACAATACTATAAAAATATAAATATTCCACCCTACTTTCTCCCTAATGAGAAGAGAGAAAGTAGGGTGAGCAAGGGGAGGGAGAGGGGAATATTTGACAGATTCACAAAATATCTGTGCCTGAATTATATTCCATCAATATTGTCTTGTTTCTAATTTGCCCAAATTTCTGTACTGGCATTGAGCACAGCTATTCCAGGAAGAGAAAGAAGGAGAAGCAAAAGTATTGAGAGAAACCCTAATTAGGTTTGAGTGAAAATGCACAACGAATCTTTTAAGGGCTGAAAGAAGAAGCGAAGCTGCTGACACAGATTTTTTTTCCAGGTTACTCAAAGGCAAACTAATTCCTAAACTGCAGGAAACTATGTGGGTCAGGGTTTTTTAAGATAATCTAATGCAGCAAAGGAGGGAGTAAAATGTTTTCCATGTGGATAGACATGAATTAGTACTATAAACTTGGAAGCAATCAGAAACTGTAGAATTGGACAGGTTGCTTCTACTTGATCACTGCTTTCACTCCTCCAGTCCCATAAAAGCAGTCTGAAAATATCTTCACTTCAGCCAATTCAGAAAGCTTGAATAGAAGAACCAACGGCATGCCTTTCTCCTGAACTAACACAAGTAGAACAGCAATAACACACATAAATCACACCGCTGTGCATTATTAAGAAAACGGAAAATACATGACTACTCTTCCTTCCACAGCCTATATATGTAGTTCATTTGTCCAGTTGTATCTGCAAAAATTCATTATAAGGTGGGCATTAAAAAAATAAACAAGGGACTTTTCATTTGAAAAGTCACTAAGACCTCTGCAGCCGACAAGCTTAAGAGATGGAGTAATACAAAAGAAAATGGCCCAGCCAGAAACTGCAGAGAAGCCATAACGTTTCAGAAAACAAACTAGCTTTACAGAGATTTGAAATACATTCATCCTAAACCAGGAATAAATAATTCCAGTTGTCTAACAGGAGAAATAGGAATATAGGAGTATGGAGCCAATCCTGGAGATTGTTCTAGTTGAATAATATGTAATAAATAGAGAGGAAATCTGTTCCCTATTTATTGAGAGGTATTCTGCCTTCTTTCCATGGTGCTTAAAGTAAAGGTAGAGTTTTTCCTGTCAGTCTTGTCTAACTCTATGGACAATGTTAATCATTATTTCTTAGCTTGTTTAACTCTATGGACAATGTTAATCATTATTTCTTAGCTGAGGGGGCGAGCATTGTCCAAAGACAATTTCTATGGTGATTATATCTCAAAGGCACACAGAACGCTGTTACCTTCCCACTGAAGTGGTACCTATTAATCTACTTGCATTTGCATGCTTTCAAACTGCTAGGTTAGCAGGACGTGAGACAAGTAACGGGAGCTCACCCCATTGCATGAAGGTCAAACCCAGGCTGTTAGCTTTCCAACTGATAAGCTCAGTGTTTTTAACCACTGAGACATTGTGGCCCTTTCTGTGCTTCCTATAATTATTTAAATGCCTATGGGTATGTCATATCTTAATTGAGACTGGATCCAGTGCTCTTAATTTATAGTTCTCTTTATTTTTAGCAGATATGGTAGGTAAATTCACAGTAACTGAATTTAAACATCCATCATAAGATAAAATACAGGAAATAGTATAAGGGTATACTAGATGGTCCATGAGGTCTTTTTCTGCCATCAATCTTCTATGTTTCTATTTTATAAATTGGCCAACCAAGTGCTAAGATTTTGGGTAGCAAAACAGCTTTACATTTCTCAGGAAAGTGAAAAACAAATGCAAATGAATGCAAATCACTCTGTTTCTCCCTCCTCATTAGATGTGCACACACTCAAACACAAACACAGAGAGAGAGAGAGAGAGAGAGGGGGTGGTGGTGTACGTATCCACTGGATTCACTGCATTTTTGTTATTTCCTGAATATTTAACTGCACATAAAAGGCCTTTTTATCTGTAAATGAAAGTCGGGTCGTATACAGTAGTGGCATTTTTTTAAAAAGTTGCAATTCTACTCATATAAATTAACCACTAAGTAAATAATTAAAATATTTAAGTAAATAAGTAAATAATCCCAAGCACCTTTTTCCCTCTCCTTCACATCATCAACTGCTATATGACCTCAACCGTAGCTTCAGAAATGTGCTTGATCAGCGTGGCAGCCAGTCCTGAACCGAATCTGCCAAAGAAGATCATACACAGGCCTACTCATCCTGCTGATCTATCTATCATTAATTTCACTGCATAAGCCCTAATCCACAGCAGTTCTTTTTCATCAATCACTAGAACGTCAAAGGTAGAATGTCTGCTCTCTTATTAATTCAGGCTGCACCCTAGAGAGGTCAGCATTGTTATTAAATACACAGGAAATGCTACTCCAAAACTGCCATACCTTCCATCAATTCTATAGGAATAAAATATGAACCATTTGTGAAAATAATATGTGAAAGAAGGCAAAAGGGTTAGCTGAAATGATTGCTGTGATTCATTGGTTCAGCTTGAAATGGCATGCACGCTTTTCCAAGGATAAGCCAGCTTGAACTCAGTGGGACTTACTTCTGAGTAAATAGGAAAATTAGGCATTTAAGCTTTTAGTAACACATGACTTGGCACCTGATAACTTCATAGGATTAAAAACAAATAAGGATGGTGTTATTTCAGATTATTGAAAGAGATGCATTTCTCTATGCCTTGTATCAGTGATTCACATTTTATTTCTTGGCAAGACAGGAAACAGCTAATCTTATCTATGTGCCAACTTGCTAACAAATATTAACATGTGCTAAGAGCTAACAAGCTCACACAATATTTTGAGTCCATATAGTACTCCAGAGATTATCCCAAGCTGCCAACAGATATCCCCAGAGTCTGTGCATAACTGCTGTGTGGCTTAATGCTATGAGTGCAGTGTACCCAAGATCCATATAAATTCTGATACTAAGGTTAACTCAGAGGACAAAAGCAAGAAGGTCCAGCATAAGGGGCACAGAAGACTGTGCAGCCCCAAAGTAGTTATGATTCCTGGAAGGCAGATTTATCCTAGGCAGATAATGGGGGTTTCAGTTTACCTTTTCCTGTATGGGAAATACCAAAATTGTTCTGAATAACTTCAAGTAAATGAAGAGCTAATCATTAGGAGAGGCTGGATCATTATAGCTTCTGCTTAAGGTCAGAGAGGTAATTGAAGTGAGAAACTTGTACAGTATCTTTAAATTTATTTATTTATTTTATTTATTTATTGGATTTGTATGCCGCCCCTCTCCGGAGACTCGGGGCGGCTAACAACAGTAATAAAACAATGTACAGTAATAATCCAATAAATACTAAAAATTATTTAAAAACCCATTAATATAAAAAACCAAACATACATACAGACATACCACACATGAAATTGTAAAGGTCCAGGGGGAAATTGAATTTGGGCTTCCTAGTTCATAACTGTGAAGCATTCTCAAGCAGGTTTTAGTGGTTCAATATGGCCAGTTGATGTGGCTACTTTAAAGGCAGTGAGATGCTCTCGTGTTTGATGGAATCTACAACAAAAATAAAATCCATAACATCCATCCATCTATCTTCAAATGTATGTAATAGCCCATCTCACAAAGCTACTAAGCTAAACAGATTAATAAATACCAAAAATTAATATTATTATTTAAGAAGCATTAATAGTTCTTTTTGATACTTTTGTTAAAAGTAAGCCAGTTTTCAGAAAATAAGTTTACCCCATTTATGAGTAAGGTAAGAAGGACTGTGGACTCTGGGTAGATTTTGACCTGAGACACAGAATTGCAGTGAGGCATGAAATGGAATGAAATAATTTAATGTGTTGATTTTTGATCTGACCATATAGTAGAGTAAATATTATTTTAGTTTCACCAAAAGGAAGCAGAAAGCAGGACTCCAGCAATCTATAGATTTCTGCTTCTCTCAAATAATCTTTTGTATTTATAATTCCATGAGACGTTTCTATGTGTACATAACAGCACTGGGAAAATGTCCAAGGTACTGCAATGCAATGGCTACGTTTTAAAAAGATATTGTTTTCCCTAAAAGTTACAATACAATATACCTAATCTAACCTAATTCTATATTTCTGGACAACACAAATTCTCTGTATTTTTTTTTTGCAAAAAGTTTTTTATTTTTTCTCCATCACTCCATACATAAATTAATATACCTTGCAGTATTAGAATGAAGTATATTTATTTATTTGTTTGTTTGTTTGTTTGCTTGTTTATTTATTTATTTATTTATTCGACTTCTATGCCGCCCAATCCGAAAGACTCAGGGCGGATTAACATAATAACAATACAAAAAGATACAGCAATAAAAAGTTGAATATAAACTCTAAAAAACTAACCCCAATAAAACCCATTTATATAAAAACCAATCAAATCTTATGCGTGCACACCATTCATAAAATAAAATTAAAATTTGGCCATGAAAGATGGACAATTCATGGCCCCCAGATCTGCTGGCAAAGCCAGATCCTTGTGGCCTTGTGGAAAGCCAGTAGGGTGGGAGCAGTACAGACATTGGGGGGTAGCTGGTTCCATAGAGCCGGGGCAGCCACAGAGAAGGCCCTCCCTTAGTTAATCAATCATTCATAAATTCTTTTTATAAAACACTTTATTCCAGGTATATTTTACTAAAATAGTACTACTTCTTTAAAAAAAAACACGAATTCCTCTGTGAATTACACTTATATTATGGCTTGCTGCTTTGGAATCCAAGTATATTTTATTTTTAAAAGACATTAAACCCCAACTTTCAGTTTAACAAGGATTTCTCCAGTTACTTACCTTTAAAATCATAATTACACATAAAATACATGAATTTTGGAACATTGAAACATTCATCAAAAGAATTAAGAGGATTAAAAGAAATAATAAAATGGGAAAAGAGTAACTCATCATAGACTAAACATAAAAGTTAAATATAAAAGTCTTGGGAACTAAAAGATAGGAGGCACAACTCATTCCGTCTACAAGGAGAACGCCATCATTTACCAGTATAATAAAACAATTTGTTTCCAGAGTAAATGTTTAACTGCTAATGAAATGGGTAGGTGGGCCACATTTTCCAGCCCTTATTTATTTTATTTATTTATTTATTATTTAGATTTGTATGCCGCCCCTCTCCACAGACTCGGGGCGGCTCACAGTAAGACACAACAATTCATAACAAATCCAAATAACTTTAAAATATTTTTTTAAAACCCAATTTTTCTAACAAACACACACACAAACATACCATGCATAAATTGTACATGCCCGGGGGAGGTGTTTCAGTTCTCCCATGCCTGACAACAAAGGTGGGTTTTAAGGAGTTTATGGAAGGCAGGGAGAGTAGGGGCAGTTCTAATCTCTGGGGGGAGTTGGTTCCAGAGAGTCAGGGCCGCCACAGAGAAGGCTCTTCCCCTGGGGCCCGCCAACCGACATTGTTTACTTGACGGGACCCGGAGAAGGCCCACTCTGTGGGACCTTATCGGTCGCTGGGATTCGTGCGGCAGAAGGCGGTCTCGGAGATATCCTGGTCCAGTGCCATGAAGGGCTTTAAAGGTCATAACCAACACTTTGAATTGTGACCGGAAATTGATCGGCAGCCAATGCAGACTGCGGAGTGATGGTGAAACATGGGCATACCTAGGTAAGCCCATGACAGCTCTCGCAGCTGCATTCTGCACGATCTGAAGTTTCCGAACACTTTTCAAAGGTAGCCCCATGTAGAGAGCATTACAGTAGTCGAACCTCGAGGTGATGAGGGCATGAGTGACTGTGAGCAATGAGTCCCTGTCCAGATAGGGCCGCAACTGGTGCACCAGGCGAACCTGGGCAAACGCCCCCCTCGCCACAGCTGAAAGATGGTTCTCTAATGTGAGCTGTGGATCGAGGAGGACGCCCAAGTTGCAGACCCTCTCTGAGGGGGTCAATGATTCCCCCCCCCAGGGTAATGGACGGACAGATGGGATTGTCCTTGGGAGGCAAAACCCACAGCCACTCCATCTTATCTGGGTTGAGTTTGAGTCTGTTGACACCCATCCAGGCCCCAACAGCCTCCAGACACCAGCACATCACTTCCACTGCTTCGTTGACTGGACATGGGGTGGAGATGTAAAGCTGGGTATCATCAGCATACTGATGATACCTCACCCCATGCCCTTGGATGATCTCACCCAGCGGTTTCATGTAGATATTAAATAGCAGGGGGGAGAGGACCGACCCCTGAGGCACCCCACTTTTCCCTTGTAGAGTGCTTGGGCCATCATAGGCACTCCCAACAGGAGTGACATTGAGCTGGCCACACCCATTCTGGGCCCCCCACCCCAGCCCCCCCATGGTCAAACAACAGCCCTGATGCCACCCTCAGTGAAATCGAGTGTGACACCCCTGACATAGGAGATATTGAGTGCCACCTGCCTGGACAACACATCCATAATAATATCTCCAATTTCTTGGGATTAAACTTGCTTTTATTTTTATGGTCCCTAATCCAGTCCATTCATTATTGATCCTAAGGATTGATTTGACAGATACTTCAAGATGTTTCTTCCAAAACTGTGAATTAGTTTGCTTTCATGTAAATGGTTGGAAGTACTGGGAACTCAATGGACTCTTGTAGGTTTTCATAGCATTATGCCCCAAATGGACTACATTCTGGAATTATCCTACCAATTTAGAACAAATGAAATCATGGTTTATTACTTAAGTCATAATTTTTATTATAGAACTTGAATGTTGGTTTTAAATATATTGTCAAAAGGCTTTTTTCTGAATGAATTCAGGGCGCAAGATAAAGATAGACTATTTAGTCATATGGGCTAAATATAGTGTGCTGTGATTTACAGAGTAGCATAGACTAATTGAATAATTTGTTGTGTCTGATGTGTACATAGTTGTTGTGTATTTGTCTGAAGACACAATCACAATTTAACAATTTCTGTTATAATTTCTCTTTGGATCTTTACCCATTAATGTACAATTTTCTTGCTTTTCTTACCAGAAGGATATGTCGTATTATATCAGTCATTCAAGATATGTTCTCTTACATTGCCTACCTATTCCTTTTTTCCCTCTGAGTGGTAAACACTGAAGGGCACTGTATTTGATGGATTTACTTGTCACTGAGTAGAAAAACAGGTCCATTGGGAGGTTTTTTAGTGCTGATCTGTTGCTTTCCCAGGTGTTATCTTTGGCTGCTTATGGATGGCACCTCTTCTAAGAATGTTCTTGTAGAAGATGTGGCAGTTACAGAAGCTTTTGTGGGTAGCAGGATCCAATTCAATACAAAGTTTAAAATGTTACAGTATTTTTCCTACTCTGCATTAACAATGTATCATCACCATCTGTCATTGTTATAAAGATGCTTATTATATGAAACCCTGGAGCAAATAAACAGTGATAATAATAGCAACAATAATAATACTTTTTTTTGCCTGCAGGCTCTAACGATCATTAAAAAATGGGCTTTGTGGGGAAAAAGGGGAGTCTATTTTGTAGTACTGTGGCCGGAGAGATAGAATGATGGTAAAAGAATTACAGCTAGATCTATATGGTAATTAAAATTAAAAGGTCAAAAATACGAGATATCAAATGGAACACTAAGAAGAAAATGCGAAGGAAAGAGTATTGCTACAACTTTTCATACTTTTTTTTCCCGTTTGAAATTCCAGAACAATCTGGTTTTCTACCCATTCTCAACTTGACAAATGCACAGTATATATGCAACCTTGTGCACAAATGTATTGCAAATTTGCAATACTTTATTTATTTTAAAAAATTGATTGGCTGTTGAGGCTGCTTCATCATAACTGGAGAGACAAATATAACCATATAAATATTATTCAGGAGAAAAAAAATTGAAGGAAACTTCACAAAAATCCTGAATGTATGAGGTGGAAAACTTCTTTTTCCAGACCTTCTATAGCCCCAGAAACACAGACATATCCCTGGCTCAAATACTATAGTCATTTATAAGGCTATGTCATATGTCTTGCAAGTTGATGTAGGAAGTGGCAGTAAGAAAACTCTAGTAAACAAGCAATTTAATCTGTTGTGGCTGCAAGTTAAAACAAGATTAGAAGCCATTCAGAAATAGAATCCAGATCCATAAATGTTGCAATGTGAATCATTAAAAACAATCTGGAGTTCCTTCTCAGCTTGTTGATGTATTTTAGCTGCTCTGCATGCAAAACCAGCATTTTTCTCAGTGTTTTTCCCCCCTAAAGAGTGAACTATACAGTAGTCCTTTCTGAAAAATGGTACTGAGCAAAACCCTTATATCATTACAGGGGAAAATAATATGGAGAACCTTTCATCATCTTCTGCAGAAACTTTTACAGTACATGGAAGGTATAAAGAGAAAATATGCTTTTCTGCTAGGTTGCCTAATTATGGGATATTTGTACATTCCAAGTACTGTAATTCTTTCTTTATAGGCACCAACAGCTTGCACCTTGTGGGCTATACTTTATCAATCCACTTTGTAGCCCCTGCTTGGCTTAAATACCTGCTATGTTCTGGTCTCATGTGCATTTTTCTCCAACGAGAATGGTCTATGTTTCTATTCACCTTTAAGTTGTATCCCATGTTTCTAATGATGCTGCTCTAGTCTTGTCTTTTTTATTGACCCTTGCAAACCTTGGTATACTAATAACAAAAAGACCTTGGTATACTAATAACAAAAGATTTAAGTGCCAAAGCCCACTGCAACAATATAGCCAAGAAGGCTTCAAGAGTTGTAAACTTAATCCTACGTAGCTTCTGCTCTGGCAATCTCACACTACTTACCAGAGCTTACAAAACTTTTGCCAGACCCATCCTCGAATACAGCTCATCTGTTTGGAACCCATATCGCATTTCAGACATTAACACCCTTGAAAATGTCCAAAGATACTTCACCAGAAGAGCCCTTCACTCCTCCACTCGAAATAGAATACCCTACGAGACTAGACGTTCAATCCTGGGCCTAGAAAGTTTAGAACTAAGACGCCTTAAACAAGATCTAAGTATTGCCCACAAGATCATATGCTGCAACGTCCTGCCTGTCGGCGACTACTTCAGCTTCAACCACAACAACACAAGAGCACACAACAGATTTAAACTTAATATTAACCGCTCCAAACTTGACTGTAAAAAATATGACTTCAGTAAACGAGTTGTCGAAGCGTGGAACTCATTACCGGACTCCATAGTGTCATCCCCAAACCCCCAACACTTTACCCTTAGATTATCTACCGTTGACCTATCCAGATTCCTAAGAGGTCAGTAAGGGGTGAGTACAAGTGCACTAGAGTGCCTTCCGTCCCCTGTCCTATTGCTCTCCTATATCTCCTATACCTTTCTTCTATTCCTAAATCTCTTCTTCTATTCTTTCATTGATATGTTCTATTACTTTATCTTCTTTTCTATTATTTCTTAAATATATTTTACTATGAGTATCTCCTCTATAACCTTCATCATGTATTTCACTATGTTTATATAGATATATACCCACTCAAACCCTCATTGTGTATTGGACAAAATAAATAAATAAATAAATAAACAAAGCTTTCTTATGTCAACCATTGAGTTAGACAAAACTTCTCACATTTTAAGCCATTCCATAAATCATTTGTCCCAAAGGAATCTCTTTATATCTTACCAGTTACTCCTGTGAGCCTACACATTTATAGAAAAAACAGAGGATATTTTCATGAATCAGAGGTGGGTTTCCTGCCGGTTGGGACTGGTTCTATAGAACTGTTAGTAACTTGGCAGCCTAGGTTTCTGGAACCAGCAGTGACCCAGGCCTGCCACGCTTCCGAGCCGGTTCTCTCTGCAGCGCCATAAGTGCCAGCATCTTGTTTTTTGCTTCTGCAAATGTTTAGAAGCTTTTTTTTAGTACTGTGCATGCGCACGGACGTGAAGCACATGGGGCGCGTCCAGTGAAGGGCTATCAAAATTTTTACTACCACACTGTGGGCGTGGCTTATGCAGGACGCCCTGCATTTTCTTTCAACATCTTTCAGTGCAAATTGGGTGCTCTGGAGCTCCATTTTCGCTACCCTACTGCATTTCCCCTCCCCCCGTCCGGGCAGCAGCCCACCCCCAAGCGTGTCCCTGAGCAAACTAGTAGAAGAAGAACCTGGAACCCACCCCTGCTATGAATGTGCTGCTAGTTATACCTCATCAAGAGTTGGGCTCCCGACAACCTTCACTGCAATGTCTGAGACTAAATTCTATCTTTACTTATACAGCAATACTTAATCAAAGCCTTGACTTTGCCTCTGGAGGGACTTACACTGTCTTATCTTCAGGACAATTCACTGCCTTCTAAATGTTGTTTTTAGACCTACTTTATTTAGCTGAGCCATACTTTTCTGCTCTTTTTTTTTACTTTGAACATTCTCTAATGTCATAATGCATATTAATTAATACATATATTTTAAGAGCATGAAGCTTGAACATCTCAATTATCTCTAGAAACACCCTAATTTTTATGATGACTGGATGCAATTTGCCCAGAATATTCTGTTTAAAAGATGATATTCTATTTAAACATTGCATTTAAAAGACAATATTCTGATGGTTGATAAGAATTTTGGTTTGCAAGCAAATTTGAGAAGAGAAAGGAAACACAGACTTACCCTTTTGACCATTCAAACTTCTATTAAATGTTCAAAGTAATTCTCTGAGATATGCTTTTATAAAGGAGAGAATTTGATTATTGCTAAGGAAGGGGGTTATTTTTGATTCTTGATATCTGTGTACTCAGCCTCAAGCCTCATCATCCTTACCAGCAGAATTAGTAATTATAATTTCTAATTATCAGCAGTGACAATTGCCCTCTGCCACTGAAGCTACTGCAGCAGGAGTGTAAATACTTTTTCATCTTTACAAAAATAGACAGGACATTTGTGTTAACAAGAAATAAAGCTGTTTCTGCTACCTGGAGAAATATTGTTAGAGGTAGGATTTTGATTTGTATACATGTATTAGGCATAGTTTCTTCAGGAATCTATATTCATAGATATAGAATTAAAGTAAATCAGTTTATGCCATGGCTTTCAGTCCAGAAGGTACTATTGGCTTGTTACCCTCTAATCTAATGAACAATGCAGCCTATTACCAATTACATAAAAGTGAATTAAATGTTATTATATGGAATGGGACATCATAATTTACCTTTGTAACAAAACCACAATCTCATTGTTTACTGGCTTCCTCTTCCTCCCTTGTTTAACTGCTAATTTTGCCTACTTCGTTTTTATTTTTCCTATGTACCTATATTTTACCTTATGTGTATGTACCTTATTCTATTAGAAATTAAAATGTTCTTTGAATTTCAGAACAGAAATAGCTGATATCATATTAATGAGTTATGGCCAATTAGCATTTATTATTTATTTATTTATTTATTATTTAGATTTGTATGCCGCCCCTCTCCGCAGACTCGGGGCGGCTCATGGCATGTACTGTGTGTGTGTGTTTTATATAACACCCCAGATTTCTCATGTTATGATAAAGTAACTTTTATAACATATTATAACTGTGCTGCAATGTATAATATAAAAGAAAATATCATGACTCAACAAGCTGTATCTCTAGTTGTCAAAATATTTTCATTTCTAATAAAAGATGGGGGGAATTGCCAACACTTTAGAAGATAAATACAAGATTCAGAAGGACCTTGGTAGATTTGAGCATTAGCTCCTATCCAACAATTGCAGCCAGGCAGAGAAAAATCAAATGCATAGATATAGAGTAGGTCAGGAATCTGCAATCTTAAACACCCAAAATGCCATTTGGAAAGAGAAGTCCAACCTAGAACCGAGGAGAAACTTCCTTATAGCGAGAACAATCATTCATGGAATGGCTTGCCTCTAGAAGTCCCTGGAGATTTTCAAGAAAAGATTGGACAACCATTTGTCCCTAATGTTATAAGTTCTTCTCTTCAATCAGGGAGTACAGTGTTCCCTCAATTTTCGTGGGGGATACGTTCCGAGACCGTCCGCGAAAGTCGAATTTCCGCAAAGTAGAGATGCGGAAGTAAATACACTATTTTTGGCTATGAACAGTATCACAAGCCTTCCCTTAACACTTTAAACCCCTAAATTACAATTTCCCATTCCCTTAGCAATCCTTTAGATTATTACTCACCATGTTTATTTATAAAAGTTTATTTAAAAAAATATTTATTAAAGGCAGATGAAAGTTTGACAATGACATATGACGTCATCGGGCGGGAAAAACCGTGGTATAGGGGAAAAAAACCACGAAGTATTTTTTAATTAATATTTTTGAAAAACCGTGGTATAGACTTTTCGCGAAGTTTGAACCCGCAAAAATCGAGGGAACACTGTACAACTTATAGATTTCCAAAGTCCCTTCCAATCCTGTTATTCTATGTTCTAAATTGCAGGTAGTAAGAGCTGAAGAACTAATTCTCTCAAAGATACTACTTCGCGCAGTTGCCTTCGCTGGCTTCTTGCATAAAGCAAGAGGAGGTAAGAGACAAGATTACGTCTGGCCCACCTTCCAAGTTTCCATAATTCTCTATGTTTCAAGGAAAACATGTATAATTCCAAAGGTAAACAGGGGAAGGAGAACCTCCTATATGAGAAATATTTCTCCTGTGGTGATACAATCACATAATTGAGGTGGATTAATATGGCAAAGAAGTTTGGGAACAACAGGCATGAGTATGAGATAGTAAAGCAATAACTATTGCCTCTTTGTTCTGCTGAACATACGTGCTGTATGTTCTGCTCTGGCAAACCTAGATGTGACATTTAGTGTTGGATGCTTTGGTTCAGATTCTTAAACTGAGAGTTCTAGGCAGAAATATGTTAGCTACATGCTTAGTTTTCCATGTGTGTTGTGAGGTCATGTTTATTTATTATTTATTTATTTAATTGGATTTGTATGACGCCCCTCCCCGTGGATTTGGGGTGGCTCACAACATATATAAAAAAACATAGTAATGCATCTGATCCAATTAATGTAATTAAAAAACCTTAAAAATCCTAAAACACTTTAAAACTTTCATTCACACTAAAAACACTCGTTGGTCAGGGGGAGAGATCTAATGGTCCCACGCCTGGCAACAAAGATGAGTAAAGACTCAACTTTTATGGAAGGCAAGGAGGGTGGGGGCAGTGCAAATCTCCGGGAGGGAGCTGATTCCAGAGGGCTGGGCCCCCCACTGAGAAGGCTCTTCCCCTAGGTCCCACCAGCCGACATTGTCTGGCTGATGGGACCCTGAGGAGACCAACTCTGTGGGACCTGACCGGACTCTGGGATTCATGCGGCAGAATGCAGTCTTGGAGGCAATCTGGTCCTATGCCATGTAGGGCTTTATAGGTTATAACCAACACTTTGAATTGTGTCTGGAAACCATTCGGCAGCCAATGAATGTTCGTTGTAAAGCAACAAGTTTGTTTTATTCACTGGAAGATTATTTCTTCTTTCCAGAGTTATGGAAATTGTGATCCATCTTATCTGAAGGATATCAGGCTAAAGAAGCTGTCAAAAGCCATGCACTGTCTTCTGAAAATTGCAGGCATTTGGTCTGCTTTTCTAGAGACAATTGTTGCATGCTGAATTGACTTTGCCTTTATTCAGAACCAAGCTAAGTAAAGTTTTCCTATATCTTTCAGAAACAACTTTTTATTTGTACCCAAGGAAGTAATTTCAAGACTGTGTTTTGATCAAATTCAGCTTGCAAAATTGTGTCAAATCAATATTATACATAGACAAATCCAGACCGTTTTTCTTCAGACGTGACTCAATCTACAGGCTGAAGGCAGCTTCCTTCTCTGTCTACGGTACAAATGTCTAGCTCAAGATCATGTAGTTTTATTAAACTTACCTGGTGTTATGGAGCTGCTACTGAGACAAACAAATGAGCCACATAACATCTATGAATTAACGCAGTTCTTCACGTACATGCCACTTGCAGAAGCTTTCTGAATTACATCACTTACAGCCTTTATTATTCTGAATCTAATGTGATGTGTTGAGTAACAAGAAGGAAATGAATTATATTTAAGGGAACACTCAGAAATCCATGGTGCTGTTGTAATAGATTGGTACTGGTGGTCATTGTTATAAATAAATGACTTATTGCTATATATATAATCTATCAATCTGTTTTTATTCTAGAACTGACTGGATTTTCTGTGGCATATAACTATAATTACATAGATGCCACTCACATTGCACTCCAATACACTAGGACAAGCACAACTAAGGTCTGAGCTATCTGGATGTCATTATATTAAAAGGGAAAGTTGTTTGTCAGAGACCATATCATTTCACACTTATACCACGAACCAAAGTTTGCTGCAGGCTTTCTATGATTTTCCATTTCACAATAAGAATATAATGTGTTGCAATAGGACTGCCAGATCTAGATTACAAGGTTCTAGATGACCATTAGATGGCATCAAAGAGTGAAAACCCATATACTGTATTTCTTTCTGCCATCTAGTGACAGTCAAGAGCCTTGGAACCAAGATTTAATAGAAAATGGCTAAATTTTCTCCTAGGCTGACATGTCCCTAGCTTGCCCTAGGTAATGGGCTATGGACCTTCTCTCCCACACACTTGGGCACCACCAATTATCCGCCAGTCAAGACAGCCAAAAGCTACCATGTGATCGATTGTGTGGTAGTGGTGGTTGAGGGAAGGTCTGCAGCCAAATAACTTTAGAAAGTTGAGACTCTTAGCATTGGTAGGAGCAAGAACAAATGCTTGTTAGGAGAAGAGACAGGAGGTGGTGGAAACTCCTCTCTACCTAAGCATGCCTCCTTGATCCAAAAGAGTTTTTCTTGCAAGCAAGGAAGGAAGGAAGGAAGGAAAGAAAGAAAAAAAAGGATGGGAATGGAGAAAGAAAGAAAGCCATTCCCACCCTTCCATCCATCCATCCATCCATCCTTTTTTCCCTCCCTCCCTCCTTCCTTCCCATCCCATTCCTTCCCTTCCCTTCTTTTTTCCTCTCTCCTTTCCCACCCTTTCTTTCTTTCTCTAAACAAAAACTCCTTTGGATCAGGGAGGCATGATCAGGTACAGGAGAATTTTCACCATCTCCTGTCCCTTCTCGTACAAGCATTTGTTCTTTCTCTTAACAATACTAAGAGTCTCAACTTTCTAAAGCCCTTTGGCTGCAGCCCTACCCCCAACCACCACCACCTGCAATCAATCCCACGACAGCTTTTGTCTGCCTTGGTAGCTAGTCAATTGGTTGGTGGATAACTGTCCCAGAGGGCAAAAAAACCAGGAGGAACCCTCTTTCTGTGAATTTGCCATGCCCAAGTGTGTGGGACAGAAGGTCCAAGGCCCATTGCCTGGGGCAAAAATCTAGGGTCCGTGTCAGCTAAGAAGAAAATTTAGTGGTGAATGAATGGGTAGAGGCGGAACTCTGGAAACGAAATAGGTGCAGCCAAAGGTAGGAGGCAAAAAATCTTATTCTGGGAATATCTTTTATCCCCTTACTTTATTCTCTTCTCAACAAAGCGTTTTCCCCTACCAAACATTATTACTTCCAATTAACAATGAGGCAATCATTTCTTTGTTATGGTTGAGAGCACTTGAGAATGAATGTGGAGCTCTGTTAGTAATCGATCTCGAAAGCAGGCAGGTGGCAAAGTTTAGTGAGATTAAGAGAAAGTAAGAACAGAATTACACTTTCTCAAATATCTTTTTATTTTTCTTACTATTTTCATTGATTGTCAGGAATAGTACATACATACTTACACACACATAGTTTTGTTTAAGCAAAAAGTCATTCATGGAAAGTTCATATAAACCAAGCTATCCACATGAAGGATATTCCAAATTATAATAATAGTAGATTTATTTGCCATAAGTACATAGTACATATCTATAAAATAAACATCAGAAGAATGAGTGAGAGATGGACAATGTTTACCAGAATGTCTCAAAAAATAAACCAAATACTAACCTTAACCTTACATTGGCAATCTACACTCTTGAAAGACTGTGGTATTGTGCTCAGGAAAGAGTTGCTAGAACAGCATCTAGTGTGTTGAAAAGGGCATTGAGGGAAGATCCATTCTGCCCCCTGCCTGGCCCCCAGAATTCACTGGTTCCGGGACTGACTCTTTGCCTCGACCTGCTGAACAAGTGTCTCCTTGAAATGGGGAAGGCCACACTGCATCTTTAGCCACCAAGCTGAATGATCAGAGATCAAGATTTCCCAGATGTTAATGTCCATTCCCAAGGCCTTTAAATTCTTACAGATATCGCAGCTGTGGTATCCCTCTGGGGTGCTTTCCCTGCACTAGTTCACCATACAGGAGATTTCTCAGAATCCACCCATCATCCATTCTCACAACATGCCCAAACCAGCGAAGACGTCACTGTTTCAATAGTGTATACATGCTAGAAATTCCAAGATTGTGCTATTTGAAACTTTGTCATGCCAAGTGATGCCAAGGATACTTTGAGGTCAATGCATATGGCAGGTATTCGGCTTTCTCTCTTGCTGTGCATAAAGGAACCAAGACTTGCTGCTGTACAAGAGTGTGCTCAGGACATCGGCTCTATAAATCTGATTCTTTGTCTGTTCTGTCAGATTCTTATTAATCTTAACCACACAAATAGTTAACTTATTGTCTTAACTTATTTCAGAATCAATCGAGATCTAAATTCCTTGTATTTCAGTTTGATGCTTCACTTGCTCCCATTTCCTTTTAATGCCATATAGCATCATAAGGAGAAAAACGAAGGACTATTTGTCGTAAGAAAGGATCAGTGGGCCCTTGAGAGCTGAACTTCTTTCAATGTATGCATAAGGATAGTGTAGGAGATACTGAGTTTCCATTCTGATTGGCCTTATTTTCTCATCATAGTAATCCTTCCTGTGGATAATACATATCCATCCATAATATCTTCTTAAGCTCAAATTTCTTCCATTTGTCTTTGGGAATGTAATATATTGTAATATAAGCTTTAGATTCAAAAATTCTGATGTAATTTGAACTGTGTTTTCTACTAAAACAAAGTAACTTCTTTTGAAAGTACCATATTTTTGGGAGTATAAGACACACCTTTTCTTATACTCCGGTCTTATACTCTGAAAAATATGGTAGTTAATGTTGAAATAGCTTTTCCCACCATTGATCTTTCAGGACATATTTCTCCAGAAAAGTCTGACAAGTATCAAAATTTACTTTGTACAAATTTGACTCCATTTACTGAATAACGTATCCTCATGCCTTATCAGATTAGCAGAAACAAATGAGACACTTAAGTCAAGAATATTGTAAAGTGCCTGTTTCCTCCATTGTTTCAATGGGATGAAGGCAGAGAGCGCTGGATTTTCTTATCCACTAAATATTATAGGATTGCATGTTTATATTTTTCTTGCTTTTACTCTATTTATGTGATTCTTGAGAACATTTACCATGTTCATATGTTTGACACCTTTACAATTTTGAAATGCATCACCAAATTTGTCTGAATTACTTCTATGTTCTAATAATTAAATTTCCTATGCCAGAGTTGAGTGAAATTGCTTCCTATACATTGCTTTGCTAGTTTATTTCTTTATAGTTATCTCATGTCCATTATAAAACAACTCTCTTATGAGTAGATTCACAGCTTTCTGAAAGGGGCTCTCTATCTTGCTTGTTATTGATCAATCTCCATTAATAATGTCAACTTTTATCTCCTTTTCTGTGTGCAGGAATATCACTTAGAAATTTGGAGCCCAGAGAGACCTGAAGTGGACAGGTCATCATTAATGTGCGAAGTGTGCACTCTCTTATGGACTCTCCAGTCCCTTGCAAACTTGTTTGCTACCATGATTTGCTCTTTGCAGATTGTATTAAGATCAACAAAGAAATCTTCTTTTGTAAACACTGAAATTAATCCTTCACTGTCCAGATAAGCTGAGTTCAGAAGGGCATCATCATTAGTAGCTCTTAATAAGACTTTTCTTTCTCTTCCTCAAGATGCATCCTTCCAACTTCTCTTTGACTATAGAGATGTCTTCTTCAGTCTTTTCCCACTCGGGGCACTTCACCCTCCCCCTCTTTCTCTTGAAAAGATGAATCTCCATGTTGGACACTTTTCCCCTCCATTTGTCTTTCTAAAAGACTCATCTGGTTTCTGTTTCCTTGTAGAGAAAATGCCCTAAAGTGTGACTACCAGCTTTTGCAAGATAAAGCAGGATTTTTCTCCAGCTTTCAAATCAGAAGCTTCTGTTTGCTCAGATTATTTCCCCCCCCCCATTCCATTAGGGATTCCTGCGCACATATTTTTGATATGAATTAACTCAAAGTCTAGCTTTTCAGAAGCATTATTCTATTGCTTGTTTCAGCACAGCAAAATGTGGCAGAGTCATCAGCAAGAAAAGCAATTATAATTCACCCTGCAATTCTATCCCATTATGTTTAAGTAGCCTTCTCAGGTCAAGTATTTGGCAGGCATGGTCTGAGATGTTTCTGACATCCTGCATTTTTAAAAAGCACGTTCTCTCCATCAGACACGCACTGCAGCCTACAGTCTTCATATGGCTGGTTTGCTTTTTTAAAATGTGTCCCGGACTTCTTTGTATTTCTCAGTTCCCCCATCTGAACAAGTACATATAGTCCTTAACCTGTGGCCACAATTGAGCCAGAAATCTTCTCTTGTTAAGTAAAACATTTGTTAAATGACTTTTGTCCCATTTCTTGCCTTAGTTGTTAAATGAATCTAGCTTTCCCTTTGACTTTGCTCACATGACCATGGGACACAGCAATGTCATAAATTTTGCCAAGCAGCTGAATTTTGATCACATAATGATGGGGATGCTACAAGAGTCACTATTTTCAGTGCTGTTGTAACTTTGAAAGGTCAGTAAACAAACTGTTGTAAGTCAAGGATTGCCTGTACATTGCTGCTAATATATCTGTATAGTCTGGAGGACAGAAGGAAAAGGGGGGACATGATCGAAACATTTAAATATGTTAAAGGGTTAAATAAGGTCCAGGAGGGAAGTGTTTTTAATAGGAAAGTGAACACAAGAACAAGGGGTCACAATCTGAAGTTAGTTGGGGGAAAGATCAAAGGCAACATGGGAAAATATTATTTTACTGAAAGAGTAGTAGATCCTTGGAACAAACTTCCAGCAGACGGGGTAGATAAATCCACAGTAACTGAATTTAAACATGCCTGGGATAAACATATATCCATCCTAAGATAAAATACAGAAAATAGTATAAGGGCAGACTAGATGGACCATGAGGTCTTTTTCTGCCGTCAGACTTCTATGTTTCTATGTTTCTATCTAAAGATGCATAGGCTTTCTGACATTTAGCTGCTTCTTGTCTCAGGCTTTTTATTAACCTCTTGAGGGAAGTTGTCCTTTCAAAACCTGAAATAATTTGGCCCATGCTTTTCTTGGTAGCATTGAGCCATATTTTCCCATGCTATAAATCAATACACTAATTTCCTAATAGGTGTTTGATTGGCAGGACCAAAGCATGCCATCCTGTATATTTCGTTTTGATTACTATATTTCAAACAGATAAGCCTTATTCCCTTAAGCAATTTATACTGCCAGAAATACTTCAGTGTAAATAATTAAACAAGCAGGTCAATGATTACTGAATGTACTCTGACAATGATATATTTTTGTCTACAAAGATTACTTACGGGTCTGATAGATGTCTTTTGTGGCTCAGAGATGGAAATTTTGCTTTTAAGAAAATAATATATATTTATAAAGGATATAAATTAGCCATGTCAAAGAAGTACTCAGGGGAAACTTAGTCTGAAATGGCATGCTCCCCCTTTTAAAGCCTGTTTGATCAGTGTCAAAATTCCTTTCGGTGAGCACTTCTATAATAATAAGCTTCAAAAGGAAAAAGCAAAAGTTCCATCCAGAATATTTATTTATATTGTTTGTTTGTTGGTTGGTTGATTTTGACTTCTATGCCGCCCAATCCCGAAGGACTCAGGGCGGCTTACAACAATATAGATTACCATGTAGAATTACAAATAACAATAATAAAGAAGTCAAGAAATCTAAAACCTAAATTAATACTCATAACAGAGCGGCTCAACAACACACGTACATCATTCATGCAGGGTCATATTCATACAGGTGGTCAGTTGGTGTTAATTTAGGATCCCCAAGCCTGATGGCACAGCCAGGTCTTCATGGCTTTACGAAAAACCAGCAGGGTAGGAGCAGTGTGGACATCGGGTGGGAGTTGATTCCAAAGAGCCGGGATGGCAACAGAGAAGGCTCTCCCTCTAGGTTCCGCCAGTCTATATTGTTTGGCTGACGGGACCGGGAGAAGGCCAACTCTCTACATGGGGCTACCTTTGAAACTTCAGACCTGGAGAAGGCCAACTCTCTACATGGGGCTACCTCAGAAACTTCAGATCATGCAGAATGCAGCTGCGAGAGCAATCATGGGCTTCCCCAGGTATGCCCATGTTACACCAACACTCCGCAGTCTGCATTGGTTGCCGATCAGTTTCCGGTCACAATTCAAAGTGTTGGTTATGACCTATAAAGCCCTTCATGGCACTGGACCAGATTTTCTCAGGGACCGCCTTCTGCTGCATGAATCCCAGCGACCAGTTAGGTCCCACAGAGTTGGCCTTCTCCGGGTCCCATCAACTAAACAATGTCGTTTGGCGGGACCCAGGGGAAGAGCCTTCTATGTGGCAGCCCCGGCCCTTTGGAACCAAATCCCCCCAGAGATTAGAATTGCCCCCACCCTCCTTGCCTTTCGTAAGCTTCTTAAAACCCACCTCTGCCATCAGGCATGGGGGAACTGAGATATTCTTTCCCCCTAGGCCTTACAATTTATGCATGGTATGTTTGTATGTATGTTTGGTTTTATAATAAGGTTTTTTTTTAGTTGTTTAGTATTGGATTGTTACATGCTGTTTTTTGTCACTGTTGTTAGCCACCCCGAGTCTGTGGACAGGGGCAGCTTACAAATCCAATAAATAAATAAATAAAATAAATAAATAAAACCTTAATTAAAACTCATAACATAACAGAGCGGCTCAACAACACACGTACATCATTCATGCAGAGTCATATTCATACAGGTGGTCAGTTGGTGTTAATTTAGGATCCCCAAGCCTGCCGGCACAGCCAGGTCTTCATGGCTTTACGAAAAACCAGCAGAGTAGGAGGAGTGCGGACATCGGTTGGGAGTTGATTCGAAAGAGCTGGGGCAACAACAGAGAAGGCTTTCCCTCTAGGTCCCACCAGTCTATATTGTTTGGCTGACGGGACCTGGAGAAGGCCAACTCTGTGTGCTTTAATTGGTCTCTAGGATGTACCGTACGTGGCAGGAGATGGTCCCATAAATATGTTGCAATAACCATACTTAGTCATATAATCAACTTATGCACTGAAAGTCCCAAACATGTAGACAATGTTCCATTCCAGGGTACTCTGAAAGATCTGAAAGATCAGTATCAGCATAGGGCATCATTGGCTAACCTCTGGATCCACTGTAGTCCAATTGAAGTCATACCAATGCTATCCCTGCACTTAGAAAATTGTATCATAACAATGTAACACTCCTGTTGGGCCAGAACAAAAGCTTGTTTTGACATACATTCATTTTCTGTAATGTCAAACCAGTTGTCTTTGAGAAACCTGTAGTTCTGGGTATATTCTCTAGCAAGTACCATTGAGAAACCTCCACTTTTCTGGTTCAGCACCTATTTAGCTGAGAAGAAGCCAACTAGAGCACATTCAGGGCAAAGGAAGCAATCACAGGCTACAGAGGATAATTCTTGCACTGAAATTTAGGAAAGTTACTTCACAGAGCAATTGAACATATTCAGTATCAAGAATGAAATAATCTGCAAATGCTTTTTACAGCTGTTAAAGAGTCGGTCTCTTTGCCCTGCCCATAGAATTTCACTAGAAGAAGAATTTTAAAACTCTTTCTCAGAATGCAGTTACAATTTATATGGGAACCAATATATTGAAATTTTTATATTCATCTTTTACTTTCAGGTATTCAGACTGTTTTAAAGAATCATCTAATTTCACTCTTTCCTAGTCTCCTATAACTAAGTTATATATATAAGCTCCTGCTGTTTGGCGCCAAAGAGCAGCTTGATCTAATGCAATTAGAGCTCATGATCACATTTATGTCTGTGCACCTGCTGATTCCTGCAGACCAAAATGCTATGAAGAACACAGCAGTAGAGATCACGGAAAAAATTACCTTAATTTTGACAGTACAGGTGAACTTTAAAATGGGGGAACATCTTACTTATTCACATGGTGCTTTGGCATTCTAAGTCCCCTCAAAGGTTGAATTTAAGCCTTTATTTAATAGTGGGGTTTTTTAGGTTTTTTTTAAAAGTTGGGTTCTAATTTACCTTACTGCTGGCTCGCTTTCTCCCAAGCCACGTGGGCATGTGCAGTGCCAAACGCTCCCTCCAAAAAAGCCAAAAACAAGATGCGCGGTGTCAGAAACTCAGCTCTGCACATGTGCAAAAGAAAAAAAAACTTGGAAAAAATCATGCCCCCCCCCCCATTTTCCCCCAAAAACATTTTTTTAAAAAGATGGCAGTGCCCACGAACCGACCAAAGCAACTCTGTGACATCATTATGACATCACAAGTGGTTTGCCACCAGTTTAGACAAACCGCTCTGAACCAGGAGGTACCCACCTCTGGTTTACCTATTAGATCAAAGCTATTCACTGTGGCTTATAAATCACAGTGGCTGATTTCCAGATTACCAAAGCCATAAATCATGATATCCAATTTCTAATGGCAGATTTATAGATGAGGCTAAGTCAAACCAACCAAACCACATCCAAGGCTTCTCCGGGGTTCTCCAGAATTTCAGAGACCAAGACTTCCCATCCTACTTTGGCGTGCTGGAGATTTTATGCATGGAACACGTTTGTGTTAGCTCAGCATCTGTGCCTTTAAGTTGACTTTTCCTTAAATAGCAACACATAGTTCATATTTAGAGAGGAAAGAATTTGAGAAACTTTTTTATTCAGTGCTGAATAATGTTTTATCAGTACAATTAATGTGGAATTTTAAAGCCAGGCTGGAGAGAAGCTATATTTTAAAATAAGTAAAAGATTTCCTGGCAAGCCACAATTAAGATAATCCCATTTAATTCCCTTCATTGTGAATCAACAAACGTGTCTGCAGCACATTTAAAAAACAGATAGAACTTTAATTGTATCGCTGTTGCCATTATCATGGTTCTGTTGACCATACCCTACAAACCCTCCTTATGCACAAAAGTAGAAGTTGGTCTCTGAACAAAAGCAAGCACTATTGCTTTTTATCTATTTGGCCACAGGTATTATTGCCATCCAACTGGACATTCTGGCTGACTTATGCTTTGCTTATTATTCTACAGCATTTTACAGCTGCTCATTGGCCTTTTTTGTTTATCTTTAAGTGCTTACAGTGTTGCATAAAGATTTATGACACCAGCAGGGATAAATTTGCCTGATAT
Source organism: Erythrolamprus reginae (assembly GCF_031021105.1). NCBI lineage: Eukaryota > Metazoa > Chordata > Lepidosauria > Squamata > Dipsadidae > Erythrolamprus > Erythrolamprus reginae. The sequence continues at coordinate 68,573,993 of NC_091952.1, forward strand.
TGTATTTCAATGAAAAATCAGCCTCTTCTCTAATTGACTAACCAAATGTGGTTAAATATTTACTTTACCTAACTGCTGTAAAGGTTTCTTCCAGTAACATTTTCCCTAAATAGCTAAAGCTAAATATCATAAATTTTATTTAGAATAAGATCCTACATTCCCTGGAAAGACATTCTAATTACTGTAGGCTAGAGCAGTGTTTCCCAACCTTGGCAACTTGAAGGTATCTGGACTTCAACTCCCAGAATTCCCCAGCCAGCATTTGCTGGCTGAGGAATTCTGGTAGTTAAAGTCCAGATATCTTCAAGTTGCCAAGGTTGGGAAATACTGGGCTAGAGAACAGTCCTCTTTTATCTCATGGTGAACATCCACTGGTAGAGAAGAATGTGAGGACCCCTAAGCTTACTTAATGAGCATACGAAACTTTGACAGTGGACTGGACCAATTAGAGAAAGCTCCTTCTAAACCATTTGTTCTAACCTGCAAGTATAGAGTAGTACAAGGTCTGTCTCCTTTGTTTTCAACTGACTATGCAGAAGAATCTTGATATATGATACATACTATCACATAATTAGTATATATGATAGTTTAATCCTAGGAATGTGACTGTCCCCAGTAAATGAAAATTTTTCAGTATATGAAATTTGGGGATATAATTAGCAAAATGATTCCTTTTCTTCTATGCAGTTACTGGTTCTGAAATAAATTCTGTATTGGGGTGTTGAATTCTATGCATAGGACTATGTATATTATATTCTTGGTATGATTGCTATAGCTCAGAGGTCCCCAACCGCCGGTCCGCGGACCGGGACCGGGCCGTTGGGGCTTTTCAGCCGGTCCGCGGCGCCAGGGCCCCCTCGGCCTTTCCGCACCACCAGCGGCGCTCCCCCCGCCAGCCAGCCAAGCCCCGCGCCCGCCGGAACCGGCTCCTCGCTCTCCCCCCGCCGCCCGCCGCGTTTGCAGGAGGTGGGGAGGGTTGGGCGGCCCGCCAAGGCCAGGAGGGACGCCGCTGCCCCCCCCCTCTCTCCGCCCGCCGCTGCGCCTCCTTGACGCCGGGAGGAAATGCCGGCAAAGGCTTTCCTCAGCGGAGGCCGGCGAAGGTGATATTGAATGTCGGGGGAGAACGGGCGTTTGCACGCGCTCCCTATCTCCCTGCTAGCCCACTCGGAATATTCAAAATAAGAAAAACCTTTGCCGGCGAAGGCTTTTCTTATTTTGAATATTCCGAGTGGGCTAGCAGGGAGATAGGGAGCGCGTGCAAACGCCCGTTCTCCCCCGACATTCAATATCACCTTCGCCGGCCCCGCCTCTCCTGCAAACCCCCTTGCTGAGAGCCCGGGGCGAAAGTGCTCTCGCAAAGGTGAGGCGGGCAGGGCGTGCGCGCGTCATCGCTGAGAAGAACGGAGAGAGAACGAGAGTGAGTGAGAGCAACAGACACCAAGATAGAGAGAAAGTGAGAAAGAGAGAGTGAGAAAGGGGGGAGAGAAAGAGATAGCAAGAGAGAGAACAAGAGAGAGAAAGAGCGTGAGAAAGAAAACAAGAAAGAGAGAGAGAGAGAAAGCAAAAGAGACAGAAAGAAAACAAGAGAGAGAAAGTGAGAAGAAGAGAGAGAAAGAGGGGGAGAGAGAGAGAAAGAGAGAGGGGGAGAGAGAGAAAGAGAGGGAGAGGGAGAAAGAGAGAGGGAGAGGGGGGAGAGATAGCAAGAGAGGGAGAGAGGGAAAGGGTGAGAGAGGGGGGAGAGAAAGAGAGAGGGAGAGAGAGAGGAGATAAAGGAAGAGGAGAGAGAGAAAGGAAGAGAAAGAAAGAAAGAGGGATAGAAAGAGAGAGAGAGTGAGAGATGCTCAGTGAGCCTTTCTTTGAAGTTGCCTTTCTTTCTTTCTCTTTCTTGCTTTCTTTCTTGCTCTTTTTCTTTCTCTCTTTTACCTTCCCTTCCTCTATTTCTTCTTTTCTTTCTCCTTCCTACCTTCTTCCCTTACTCTCCCCTTTCATAAGTTTCCTTGCTTCCTTCCTCTGTTCCTGTCCCTTCCCCCTTTCTTTCTTTCTTTCCTTCCTTTCCTCCCTCCATGTCTTGCTTTCCTTTTCCTTCCTCCCTTCTTTCCTCCCTCATTCCCTTCTTTCACTCCTTCCTCTCTTACTCTCCCCTTTCACACCTTTCCTTGCTTCCTTTGCACCCTTCTTTTGTTGCTGTCCCTTCCCTCTTTCCTTCCTTCCTTCCCACCCTCCGTCCATTCATTCACCCATTCCTCTCTTGATCGCCCCTTTTACGGCGCTGCTGACAGCTAGCCCCCCCCCCCCCCCCCCCGGGCCATGGAAAACTGGTGTAGCTTAAAGCCGGTCCCTGGTGCAAAAAAGGTTGGGGACCTCTGCTATAGCTGACTCTCAATATTCGCTACAGTTCTATTCTTTTACAGCATAAAAACATTAATAACAAAGCTACAAATAAGAAACCTTCAGTCTATGGGAATTATGAGTTAGGCTCTAGAGCCAATGATCCCTTCCTCCCAAAGTGGTCATTGGCACAATGTGCTTCCTTGTACTTCTTGCTCACTCATGGTTAGTGACCTGATTGGGAAGTCTCTCATGGCTTTCTTGCACAGCTGGCTTTGGGTTCTTTGGAACAGCCTGATCAATTGGTAATGGAGGGAGTTCCGAGTTGCCCTCACTCGTTGACTAGCTACTTCATGTCATACAGCTTTTTTGTCTTTTTTGGATGGGACTCTTGTCTGCACCACCTATCAAAATGGTTTGAAAAGTCTCTAAGTAGCATTAAGATATAGGGGTATTTCAGAGAGAGTCCTGTGAGCCATTTTTAGCAACACTAGCATCTAATTCTGTGATCAAGAGAGGTCTCGGAACTTAAATCTTCTGTCCATATCCATATATTCATTGAAAATCAGTAAAAATCAGCAAAGCAACCAATCTGATACGGTTCTAAGCCATCAAAGACTCGTTGGAGCTCTCTGGTACTGTTTAAGTATATACTGCATACAGTTGAAATGTTATCTGAATTTCCTTAAAGATCTTAAGTTTATAAACTTGAATTTATAAAAGCAACTTTGTCTTAAGGTTTTCATCAGTAATTTAAAGATGAATGTATTGATTATCATTCCTTTGTATACAAAATGGCCTAATCATTTGAAACAATAACTATTCTTTTACATATGTCACTGTTGGACAAATGACAGATGACTCACAAATACAGATTTTGTGCCATTATGTGCTTGATTTGCTAAATTAGATGAAAACGTTCTATTCCTATTGTTAAACAATTAGGTACCTCTATATAATCATGCAACGGCTGGCAGTGGCTTCTATTGTATTCTAAGAGTTAATGCAATGTTTAGACAGCCTGTCTAATAGCTGCTGCAGAGCTTTACCACCAAGACTTTAGCATTTTGATGCATAAGCAGGGAACCTAAGCATTTAAGTTACGAGAATAAGCCACGTCTTCAATAAAATGCATATGACACATGCATGTAGATGTCTATATGGTAGCCCTTTTCATCTGCACCATAGTGCATTATCATACAGCTTCCCCACTTTTATAATTTCTACATAGGACAACCCCAACCTGGCACCCTCTGCGTTAATCAGAGTTATAGCTCCTCAAATTCCTAGCTACTATGGCCTATGAATCATTCTGAGAGTTTGTGTCTCAATACATTTGGATTGCTCACATTGGCTGCCGATCAGTTTCCGGTCACAATTCAAAGTGTTGGTCATGACCTTTCAAGCCCTACATGGCATTGGACCAGATTACCTCCAGAACCACCTACTACCGCACGAATCCCAGCGACCGATAAGGTCCCACAGAGTTGGCCTTCTCCTGGTCCCGTCGACTAAACAATGTAGTTTGGTGGGCCCCAGGGGAAGAGCCTTCTCTGTGGCAGCCCCGGCCCTCTGGAACCAACTCCCCCCGGAGATTAGAACTGCCCCCACCCTCCCTGTCTTTCGTAAATTACTGAAGACTCATTTATACCGCCAGGCATGGGGGAATTGAGATAGCTCTTCCCCCTAGGCCATTACAAGTCATGCATAGTATGTTTGTGTGTATGTTTGATTTTATAATAGGGGTTTTTAGTTGTTTTTTATTGGATTGTACATGTTGTGTTTATTATTGTTGTTAGCCACCCCGAGTCTGCAGAGAGGGGCGGCATACAAATCCAATAAATTATTATTATTATTATTATTATTATTATTATTATTATTATTATTATTATTATTATTGCACCATGTTGGGCAAGGCTGATATATAACTTTGTTTACTTTTAACATCAATCAAATAAAATATGTGATCATAAATCCCATATGCTTCACAAACAAGTAGTTCTTTGCATTTGGTCAGAATAATTCAGATTGATGGGATGACTCCTAGTTCTAATACTATAAGGAAATGAAGGAAAAGTGTCTCTATTCTCTCTTTCCCTTACTCTCTTTCTGAGAGCTAAAATACCTTATTGTAACATTGTCCCACTGGGATTTTAGTCCATCTACATGATAATTTAGGCTTGCCTGTTCCTCTAAAACAAATGTTCACATTTTAATATATGAAGCATTTTTTCATACTTCTCTTTTGTTATGCAAATATTTAGAAATGATCCAGCCTCATCAAAATTTCCAACATTTCCCACAACAACTACTAAAGCTGCAGGGGTTTTTTTTGCAAAAAAAAATGTTTGGCTTACCTTCTCTCATCAACATGGGAATACAGAACAAAGACTGTTTCCTTTCTGGGCAGGAGCTCAATATATTTTGCATACCAACCTGCATCAAGGAACTGTCAGGAAAGCAGCGCTTCAAGACAGAGAACAATTTGGTGAAGCAAAGGCACCTTCACCTTGAGAACATAGCAAGGAAGAAGCAGAGAATCACTTCTGTTATCCAAAGACAAAGCTGCTGTAGCAAAGTGCTAAGGCAAACAGCATTTGATGTGAACAGGTCTATACATTTTAAATATTTGTCCTGATAAATTTATCTGTGTTGGTGAACATAGATTCCACTGCATTCATTTTGTTCAAATATAATTTTTCAATATTAGCATATTTTTCACATTGAGATTTCAAATCTGGTGTATGTTCTGTCGGGCTCTCTGGTAGAATCCTCCCAAAAATTCACAGGTACAAATTTCAGACACACACATGTTTGAAAATTCAAAACAATGTTCTTTATAATGAAAATTCACTTAAACTAAGCCCTCTTTTGGTATAGCAAAGAGCACTAGTCTCCAAACAAACTGGTAATTTATATAAGTCCCTTATCAGTCCTGTGATACTTAGCTTGCAGCTGTGGGGCAATTCAAAGTCCTTCTTTCACAAAGTGAAACACACTTTGCCCTGGTTTCGTTTCAAAGCAGGGGAAAATTAGCACACAAAAAGTCAAAGTCAGTAAAGCAGTCACGAAACACAATGATCAAATAATCCTCCACAATGACCAAACTCACAGGTTGCTCTTTATAGCAGCCTCACTAATTACCACAGCCCCACCCAACCACAGGTGGCCTCATTTTCTTTGATAATAAACTCTCAGTTGTTGTTGCCTATGCATTGCTCTCTGCATGCGTGGCTGTATCATTAACTCTTGTTCTGAATCCAAGGAGGGGCTAGATAATTGATCTCCTTCTGAGCTGTCTGCCACACTCTCCTCCTCCACTCATGTCTTCTTGGCCAGAGGAGCCTTCATCATCAGATTCCACCGGGGGCAAAACAGGCCTGCAGCATGTGGATGTCTCCCCCACATCCACAGTCCTTGGGGCAGGAGCTGGGCCAGAGCTAACCACAACAGTGTAATGAAAAGGAAATCCTTCTGCAGTCAATTAGCAATAGCACTTAAACTTATATACTGCATCGTAGTTCTTTACAGAACTGTCTAAGCAGTTGTGGCCATATTGCCCACAACAATCTGAGCCTTCATTTTACTGACTTTACCGAATCATAGAAGGCTGAACCAACCTTGAGCTATTTAGGATTGAACTCCTGACTATGGTCAAAGTTAGCCTGCAATACTGCATTCTAACCACTGTGCCACCACAGCTCTTCCATAGTGGCATAGTTGATTCAACAGCTCTTGGTTTTATCTTTCATTCTCCATGTTCTTGTAACAACTCTGGATAGGTTACCCAATTCTCTTTGCCTACTGTTTCTTTTCTATAAAATACTTTTGGTACTGGCACTTTTAATATATTGAATTTTTAAAACTACATTAACTTTTCTGTACTATGGAAAGCCATGCCAGTTCCTGCTGCTCTAGAATTCCCTTATTCCTCAGCAGCACCCACTCCTTCATGAAAACCAAGCAACCTGGCTAGAAAAATCAACTTCAAATCAGGTGGTCCAAAGCTTTCCACCTTAGAGGATTTTATATTTAATTCTTGTCTATTTCTCTTGGCATAAAAACTTAGATATATAGATTCTTCCTGTCATTGGTTAAATAGTATATCTTTTATCAAAATAGGTATTATTTGAAACACACACCATTTTTTAAAAATATTTTTTTTAATAAAGGTTATAAAGGCTACAAGCAGGCAGTTTTCCCCTCGACCCCCAGTTATTTTACTCATGAGAAAATTCCAGGACTTCCATCCTGTGGTCTCCTTATAAGAAGCAGCAATGTGGGTGCAGATGGCAAATTTTCTGGTCTTTCCTTTATCTGAAAAGGCACTGGCTAAAAGTCACCACATGGTGCAGTTTGCTGTCAATCACCATCTTCATCCTTCAGAGACAGGGTTAGGCTCCTGGGGGGAGGGATTGACAGAGTTCAGGTGAACCTCTAGCCAAGGATCACTGGGTTTCGGCTAGCCCCCAAATGCCACCCCTGGCTGGCAATGCCCACCCCATCCCTCCCATCCCAGGAGTCTCCACACGGCCCGTTCATCATTCTAGGTAAGTGCACAGACCACGGGGACGGTCCGGGAGGGCAAAAAACAGACCTACCACAGGTTCCAGAAGTCCAGAGGACCTCCAGACCCCAGGGGAAGCAATTTTAACTCTCCCAGAGGCTTGAGGAAAGCCTCCAGAGCCTGGGGAGGCCAACCCCCCAACACCTTGGTGCAGGCAGTTGACTAGGCCATGCCCACCATGGCTACACTGAGTCTTCGGAGAGGGGCAGCATACAAATCTAATAAATTATTATTATTATTATTATTATTATTATTATTATTATTATTATTATTATTACACCCACCCTGCAATGGGTCAGCAAACCCATTGCTAAAAGATTTGAAGCCCACCCCTCCTCTGAGATATCTGCTCCACAATAGGACCACATCTGGGAATTCCTTATTTCCATTTCTTTCTCTGTGTGATATTTGTGCATCTTACATTGATGGCGCCTGTTTTGTTAGAGCTTATCCCCCCCCCTCACCTGTTTGACATACTACAATTAAACCGAGTTTATCACTCCCACAGCAGGTGGACTTAAAATCAACTTATAAGATTCCATTTTAGTTTGAAAACTATTGAAGGCAACTGAGAGTTAATACTTTCCTGTTTTTTTTTCCCTGTCCCAGTCCCAGTGCTCATACAAGTTTTCACATTTCATCTGACATGTAATTGTCAAATAATTTGTTCATGAGTATACTGAAGAACATTATGTTTATCTTATTAATAATTCCTGTGGTTTTTCCTGTTGTATGAGGTAATTTAATACTTCGCTGTGGAAATAAATAGGCTATATGCTATACCTTTCTGACATTTTTGATGAAGCTTTTTGTTTGTTTTATTACTACCAAACTGAAAGGGCTGCCTTTCTCCCAAAGGTACTTTAACTATATTCTGAGAAATTGGCTGGATCGTGTTCAGCTTTCTCCCACCTGATGGGTGGCTTCAATTCTCATAATTTCCAGCAAGCAAATTTTGGGGAAGTAAAAGCTAACTAAATCAAAGTGAATGCCTCTGCAGAGATTACGCTGACTAGAATATCTTCTGCTACCTCAGTGAAAAACAGCATAACATAGTTTTTTTTAAAAAAATAAGGTTTAGGACAAATTTTATTCAAGTTTATACAATCAAAGAATATATGAATCAAAAGGGCCTGTATAAAACATGTTGTCCAATTCCAGCTGCAATATGCTAAGTCATTCCTGACAGCACCCTTTTGAAAACCTCTAGCATACTATTGTAGACAGTCTTTGCCTTGCTTAAGGGAGATCATCAGTTTTCTTTTAAACTATTCTATCCTGCTTGAGTAGCAAGAAGGTCCAGAGGTGGGTTGCTCCCATTTTGGATTGGTTCTATAGAACCAGTAGTGGGATTTTCCCCCTGCTCATTGAACCAAAAGTGATCACCAGTTGGCCACATCCCTGAACTGCCACTAACAGCGCCACCATCTTGTTTTTGTGCACGCACATAAGCTGTTTGTTGGCACTGCGCATATGCTCACACCGGGCATGACATGGGAGGGAGTGAACAAGTGCCGAGGAAAGTTAGAACCACCCCCCTGTTGCAATGACAGCACTATATAAATTTCTAAAAGGTTATCAAGTCTCCTTTAGTCTTTTTGCTTTGCAAGCCAAACCTGCCTAGATTATTTGACCATTCCATACATGTTCTGTCGGGCTCTCTGGCAGACACCTCCCAAAAATTCACAGGTACAAATTTCAGACACACACATGTTTGAAAATTCAAAACAATGTTCTTTATAATGAAAAGTCACTTAAACTAAGCCCTCTTTTGGTATAGCAAAGAGCACTATCTCCAAACAAACTGGTGATTTGTACAAGTCCCTTATCAGTTCTGTGATACTTAGCTTGCAGCTGTGAGGTAATTCACAGTCCTTCTTCTTTCACAAAATGAAACACACTTTGCTCTGGTTTAGTTTCAAAGCGGGAAAAAATCAACACACAAAAGGTCAAAGTCAGTAAAGCAGTCATGAAACACAATGATCAGATAATCCTCCACAATGGCCAAACCCACAGGCTGCTCTTTATATAGCAGCCTCACTAATTACCACAGCCCCACCCAACCACAGGTGGCCTCATTTTCTTTGATAATAATCTCTCAGTTGTTGTTGCCTATGCATCGCTCTCCTCATGCGTAGCTGTATCATTAACTCTTGTTCTGAATCCAAGGAGGAGCTATATAATTGATCTCCTTCTGAGCTGTCTGCCACACTCTCCTCCTCCCTGTCACTCATATCTTCTTGGTCAGAGGAGCCTTTATCAGCAGATTCCACCGGGGGCAAAACAGGCCTGCAGCATGTGGATGTCTCCCCCACATCCACAGTCCTTGGGGCAAGAGCAGGACCAGAGCTAACCACAACAATACAGAATTTTAATGTTCTAATTCCAATAACTTTCTGATTAAGCTCTTTTCTGAACCCATTTTCCTTGTTCCTTTGAAAATGGAAGAGACGCTATTGTCCTGGCATAATCAGCAAAAAGTACATTAGAACAATGAACACGATGCCATGTTTTTATTAATGCAGCCAGGTTTCCATAAACCTATTCATGTAAGATTAATTGTCCACTTCAGCTTTCTTCCTCTTAATACTGAAACTACCAAGCTAGTTTCACCATCAACTTGCACATTTGATTTTTTTCTATTCATATGTAAGACCTTACACTTATTACTCATTGAAAAATCCCCAGTCTCTAAACCTTGTTAAAAAGATCCAACAAAATGGACAGCATTAGGCAATTATACGCTTACCAATTATTTTCAAATTGCTAACTGGTATGGTAGTTGATTCAGTCTAATAGTTTCCAGCCCGAAACAAGCTATTTCCATCTGAGTAGAAAGGAAACTGACCAAACACCAACTCTTAATTGACAAGATGATTTTGGAAGATGTTTCAAAGGGACATGAAGTAACAACAAAGAGTGATGGTGGTGTTTGCTAGCCTGACAAATTCTAAAATGGGGAAACTTTTTTAAAAAAAGAACAAGAACATTGGGCAGAAGAATTGTATAATTCTGGAGTTCTTGATTTTAAGGGAAGTTAAAACTATATTTTGGACTTAGGAAAAGTAGATTTATAAGTAGGTTACACCTTTAAAGCCCATCATGATTTAGGATGAAGTTACTTATGATAATGTCTCTCCCCAGTTGTATTCTACCCATACCTGGCAGGTATGGAAGCCTCATAGAATAGAATAGAATAGAATAGAATAGAATTTTATTGGCCAAGTGTGATTGGACACCCAAGGAATTTGTCTTGATGCATATGCTCTCAGTGTACATAAAAGAAAAAGATACATTTGTCACATGTGTGTGTGTGTGTGTGTGTGTGTCTGTGTTTGTATACCTATATATATACTGCAAGCCAGGCAAGATCTAACCCAGTGATGGCGAACCTTTTTTGCTTGGGTGTCTAAAGGGCATGTGCACTTGTAATAGAGTGGACTTGCAAGTGCCCACACTCATAATGCAATGCCCTCCCCCTGCTCATGAGTGCAGGACTCATTATTGAAGCCTCCAGAGCCTGTAGATGGCAAAAGAACAGACTCCAGATGATTTTCAGTCTTCCGGAGGGCGGGTGGGAGGTCATTTTAGCCTTCCCCAGGCTTCAGGAAAGCCTCCAGAGCCTGTAGATGATGAAAAACAGACCCAACAGCCCAGCCAGAAGTTTGGAAATGAACTTCCAGTTGGGCCCCTGGGCTGTTTTTCACCCTCCCCAGTTTCAGGAAAACCTCCCCAATCCTCCAGAAGGCTAAAAATCAGCTGGCTAGCATGCACATATGCTATCTATCTATCTATCTATCTATCTATCTATCTATCTATCTATCTATCTATCTATCTATCTATCTATCTATCTACCTATCCATCTATCTCACCTACCTACCTACCTACCTACCTACCAATCTATCTCTATTTATCTATCTATCTATCTATCTTTCTATCTATCTATCTAATCTATCTATCTAATCTATCTATCTATCTATCTATCTATCTATCTATCTATCATCTATCTATCTATCTATCTATCTATCCATCCATATGTCTCTCTCTCTCTCTCTCTATCCATCCATCCATCCATCTCTATCCCTATCCCTATCTCTACCTCTACCTCTACCTCTATCTCTAACATCTATCTATGCCAAAGAGGCTACACAAAAAGTGAAGCCAAAAAAGGAAATGTACATGAAAATGAAACTAGAAAGAACATAGTCACAGAAGAAGAATACAGCCAGGCGGCTTGGAACTGTAGAGCAAGTATCAAAGAAGTCAAAGCTCAGAAAAAAGTAAGGTTACTGAAGGACGATGCTAAAAATAAAATCAAAATAAGAACTATATTAGCTGCTCAATAAAGATGGCTTAATGCTAAGACATGGCAAAGAAAGAGGAAGCTACTAAATTCAGTCTTTGCCACCACCAACAAAATTCATGAAAATTGTGAAGAGCAGATTGAAGGTCAAGATCAAATGCTGTGATGAGAAAAACCAAAATAATTCTTTGGATAGAAAATATGTACACGCATACATAAAAGATGTTCAGTGATGGCTCAGGTTATGGCCAGGACAGACTGCAAGGACAGCACCATAGAAATGAGATGCAAATATATAAACGGGCACAAGTGTAGATTTTTAAAGAAAGACCTTACAAAAATAGAACTGGAACTAGGCACCGCATTCCAAGTATATTCAAACCAGTTCAAACTATGGTACAATATACAAATATAAATATAATTTTACATTACTCTTAATATTAGATTTGTTCATATTGTCTTTTTACTGTTGTTAGCCACCCCGAGTCTACGGAGAGGGGCGGCATACAAATCTAATAAATAAATAAATAAATGAATGAATGAATGAATGAATGAATGAATGAATGAATGAATGAATAAATAAATAAATAAATAAATAAATAAATAAATAAATAAATAAATAAATAAATAACCTTTGCGCTGTACAGACATTATTTACCATATTCCTGTAAGCAGTGGTGGGGTACAAGTAATTTAAAACTGATTCTCTGCCCTAATGACCAGCTGGATAGGCATGTGACCATGTGGACATGACCAACTTGACATCATTCACATCAATGGGTGCTTCACCTGTAATAAGGGTTGTAATAAATATTAAGGTAGAGAGGCAGTTTTTTTAAGTAGGGTAATAAAGATTAGGCTAGAAACAACACCAGAATGTTTTCTTCCTGCCTTCCTTACAGTATTAGCCGTGTAAAATGTGTGTGTGTGTGTGGGGGGACACACACAAAATAAGATTTCTTCCAACAACCAGTTCTCTGAACTTCCCAATGCTTTAAAAACAATATAGGAATTAATTGGAAATGAGTTCATGCAGTTTTCCAATTAATTGGATCTTTTGAGATGTATACCGTTTTGTACTTTTTGATATGTTGTGAGCCGCCCCGAATCCTTGGAGAGGGGTAGCATACAAATAAAATAAAATAAAATAAAATAAAATCTGTTTTAATGCTGGATGACCTTATTTATTTATAATATCAAGGGCCCTTGACTGATGCTATCTATATTGATGCTACATAAACGTGCAGGGATCTTATATATTGAAAATATATATGTATAGAAGCATACAAAACAAACACACACACATATATACTGTATTTGTCAATAAAACCATAAAATTATCCCAAACTGTTTAGTACAGTATTATAAATTTCCCTTTCAAACCTGAAAAAAATATAATATAATTTAATATCTGACCTGGCATGTACACTTCGCAGCCAATGGTTAATGCTGAACTGGACCCATTTCTGGCTATCCATAAGCAGTGTTGTGGTTAGCTCTGCCCCAGCTTCTGCCCCAAGGACTGTGGATGTGAGGGAGACATCCACATGCTGCAGGCCTGTTTTGCCCAACCAGTGGAATCTGCTGATGAAGGCTCCTCTGACCAAGAAGATATGAGTGACAGGGAGGAGGAGAGTGTGGCAGACAGCTCAGGAGATCACTTATCTAGCTCCTCCTTGGATTCAGAACAAGAGTTAATGATACAGCCAGGCATGCGGGAGTCATGCATAGGCAACAACAACTGAGAGATTATTATAAAAAAAAATGAGGCCACCTGTGGTTGGGTGGGGCTGTGGTCATTAGTGAGGCTGCTATAAATAGCAGCCTGTGGGTTTGGCCATTGTGGAGGATTATCTGATCATTGTGTTTCGTAACTGCTTTACTGACTTTGACTTTTTGTGTGCTGATTTTTCCCTGCTTTGAAACTAAACCAGAGCAAAGTGTGTTTCACTTTGTGAAAGAAGAAGGACTGTGAATTGCCTCACAGCTGCAAGCTAAGTATCACAGAACTGATAAGGGACTTGTACAAATTACCAGTTTGGTTGGAGACGAGTGCTCTTTGCTATACCAAAAGATGGCTTGGTTTAAGTGAATTTTCATTATAAAGAACATTGTTTTGAATTTTCAAACGTGTGTGTGTCTGAAATTTGTACCTGTGAATTTTTGGGAAGATTCTACCAGAGAGCCCAACAGAACAGGCAGATTCAATTGTTCTTAATTATTCTTAATCATTACCAGTGTAATTCTGGTGTCTCTTTTAAGAAGTTGAGTGGTGTTACAGTCTTTGTCAAATAGATGTTGCTTTGGTGTGAGACTTGTTCATTGCCCAAGGATAAGTCAATGGGGGAAAATCCTAGAAGAGAAAGCCTATTGCAAACTGCTTGTTACCACACTATTTGAAATCTATCTTCTAATGTCAGTGAAGCTAAGCCTATAGAGAAAAGTGTCAGCTTTAACCAGTGGAATAATATAGCTTGCCATATTCTAGTCTCAAACCTGCAATTTAATAGACAAGCCCAAACAAAAAAAATGATTTAAAGTGCTGTACCAAGATCCTTAAAATGAGCTTCGAGTAGCTATGTTAAAATTGATTCTAGTAGTATGTTTAACTAATGATTGAGTAATCTTTTCTTAAATAGAATGCCATATTGATCCCCAAAAAAGTTGTAGGTGAGAGTCAGCATAAACACATTTCCTCTTGTACCAAATTCTTTCTGTGAATTTCCCCTACAGGAATACAATTTTTTCTTGAGGAAAAAAATTGCTATTTCTCAACAGATTATTATTATTATTTTATTATTATTTATTAGATTTGTATGCCGCCCCTCTCCGAAGACTCGGGGCGGCTAACAACAATAATCAAAAACAATATAACATTGCAACAAATCTAATATTAAAAAGAACAATATATAAAACCCTGACAACTTAAAACCCCAACACATACATACCAAAAACATAAAATATAAAAGCCTGGGGGAGATGTCTCAATTCCCCCATGCCTGACGATATAGGTGGGTCTTGAGTAATTTGCGAAAGACAAGGAGGGTGGGAGACATTCTAATCTCCGGGGGGAGTTGATTCCAGAGGGCCGGGGCCACCACAGAGAAGGCTCTTCCCCTAGGTCCCGCCAGACGACATTGTTTAGTTGAAGGGACCCGGAGAAGGCCAACTCTGTGGGACCTTATCGGCTGCTGGGCTTCGTGCGGTAGAAGGTGGTTCTGGAGGTATTCTGGTCCACTGCCATGTAGATAAAATTAACATTTCCCTATTACTATAAGGACACTAGAAATATTGATTAGAATTTTAGCTGTCCACCCACCCATCCACCCATCCACATGATTTTTTTTTAAAAATCGCACAATGTTGTAATACTGCACCATTGATTGAAATTCATTATAGAGAGAAGCTGGAATGGAAAAAAAAAGTAATTCCTACACAACACATAGTAAAACTATGGAATTAACTGCAGACTTCTGAAGTGTACTTGGCTGGCAATTACGGTACATACAATTACATACATATACAATAGTATAAGGGCAGATTAGATGCACCATGAGGTCTTTTTCTGCCGTCAATCTTCTATATTTCTATGTTTCTATAATATAAAATGTTAATATTAGATGTATTTTTTGCCTAGTCTAGCTTGGCACTTCTTACATTCATATGGTAGCTGGGGAATGTGAATATGATCAAAACTGTTTTCCGGTGTTTTTTTGAAGTGACCCCGTAGCATTTAATAGAAAGTATTTTTAACCTTCTCTCTTCACAGTGCCTTGCCCTCATGGTCCAACTGATTAGACAGATAAGAAAAAACAGGAAAAAGATTTCCCAAGGCTCTGACAGCTAGACATCAAGTGCCAGAAGACCACAGGTGGTATGTGTGAATGGCAACCATAATTCATTACTAGGTTTAAACTTGGGGGGGGGGGATCCATATAAGGATTGACTCAAGGTAACATTTGGCCTGGGTATCATAAATAGAGGGTAAAAATGTACAAATAACATTGGCTGCATTTCTGGAATAGGAAAAAATGTTGCCTAGCATTCAAAAAATTGAAATATTAAATGTCAAGACAAGAAGACAAATAACACTTTTCTTCTTGTATAATAATAGATCTATACAAATGATAGGTTATGAATGGTAATCCTTAATATTGGCAGAGCTGTTGACAATTCTAATGGCAAGAGAAAGTATGATGAGATTTCACACAGCACAATGACATTATATCAGATTTCTTGTTCTGTTAGAAAACATAGAGCATCACTGGGATCCTACAAAATGATTAAGGAAATTCCAAAGGCAGTATGCAGAGGAACAATTTATTTGAGATCATTCCTGTTAACCGCAATGCAAAAAGTAACTACAGTACAGTGATCCCCCGGTTATTGCGTCCCCGACCATTGCGAACAGGGTAATTTGCGATTTTTGAACCCGGAAGTCAAAACACCATCTGCGCATGCGTGCCCTTTTTTTCTATGGGCACGCATGTGTAGATGGCGCCCGGCAGATCAGCTGCTGGGCGGCTTCCCTGGGTCTTCCCCCTCTTGCTGGCGGGAGGGCGAAGCCCCCCCCCAGCACCCGCTCGCCCGCCCTTCGCCCGGGAAGTTCGCCAGGAGTCAGCGGAGAACGGCGCAACTGTTTTAAAACGATCGGAGCTTTCCAATGAGTCCCGAAGACAAACGTCAAACTTCCGCGTTTGTCTTCGGGACTCATTGGAAAGCCGCACGGGTGTTTTAAAACGTCCCCGCCGACATGGGGGGCTCGCTAGCACCCCCCCCGAATGGTTCGGGGGGGTGCTAGCGAGCCCCCCATGTCGGCGGGGACGTTTTAAAACAGCCGCGCCGCCCCCAATCTTCGGCTCCTCGCTAGCGCTGCGGAAGTTAAAAACACCATCTGCACATGCGCAAATGGTGTTTTTACTTCCGCAGCGCTACTTCGCGAAAACCCGCTCGTTGCGGGGGGTCCTGGAACGGAACCCTTGCAACGAGCGGGGGATCACTGTACTTTGTTTCTTAAAACACCATAATAAATTAATGTGTAGATGTCATGATATTAATAATGACAGTTTCAGCAGTCAACATTCCTCAATTTATAGCACAAAATATTTTATTTTTATCTATCTATCTATCTATCTATCTATCTATCTATCTATCTATCTATCTATCTATCTATCTATCTATCTATCTACCATGTTTCCACGAAAGTAAGACAGTGTCTTACTTTCTTTTTACCCCCAAAAGCCCCACTACGTCTTACTTTCGGGGTATGTCTTACATTGGAAAAAAATTGAAAGGGTCGCGTTCCCGAAGGCATCTCCCCAGAGTCCAGAAGGGCAGCCGTGGGACAGGAGCCTCGTGAACCCTTTTCCAAGTTCAACCTCAGGGCTCCAAGCGGCGTGCACGCGTGGAGCCACAAACGCGTGTCGGGGAAGCGTGTGTGTGGAGGGGAGGAGCCGCTCTGCGCAGTTGGGCAGCCCCACCTGCCTGCCAGAAAGGAGGCGGGCGAAGGAGGGCGCAGCTCCGGCCGCTCGCCTCGGAGCTGGTCGGCCTCGTTGGCCGCTTGCAGCCGAGCCTCGGCAGGACTCGGTTGCTGGGATGAGCGCCTTCGCTGCAAGCCACCGCCCACTCGGCTCGCTTCGGACCAGCGCCGTCCTTCGCTTTGCCAAGCCGGGGAAGAGGCGGTGGCGCCGCGGCAAGGCGAAGGGCGCGCGGGGAGCTTGGAAGCGACGTCATCGGGCTCCCCCTCCGGCAATACCCCCATGTTTTCCTGAAAGTAAGACATATGTCTTACTTTCGGGGTACGGCTTATATTAGCCGACGCCCCTGAAACCCATGATACGTCTTACAATCAGGGGTGTCTTACTATCTACTGTATCTATCTATCTATCTATCTATCTATCTATCTATCTATCTATCTATCTATCTATCTATCTATCTATCTATCTTTTTATCTATCTATCCATCCATCCATCCATCCATCCATCCATCCATCCATCCATCCATCCATCCATCCATCCATCTATCTATCTATCTATCTATCTATCTATCTATCTATTTTGACGAGCATGTATAAGATAGGATAACAGGTATAATTATAAACATGATTATGAATACATGAAATGGATACAAATAAATGGGGACATTAGAAAAGGGATAGTAGGCACGATAGTATACTTATGCACGTTCCTTACAGACCTCTTAGGAATGGGATGAGGTCAATAGTAGACAGTCTAAGGTTAAAGTTGTGGGAGTTTGGGGAAGAAACCACAGAGTCAGGTAGTGCATTCCAGGCATTGACCACTTGCTGAAGTCAAATTTTATGCAATCGCTTACTTTAGGAAAGCTGAAGTAGTCATTGACAGGTATGACATTGGAGCAGATAATTTTATATACTACTCTTAGGTTAGACCGAAGGCGGTGTAGTTTTAAGTTGTCTAAGCCCAACATTCTTCAACACTCCATGGCTTGCATTGGCTGCCGATCAGTTTCCGGTCACAATTCACAATTAAAGCCCTACATGGCATGGAACCAGATTACCTCTGGAACCACCTGCTACCGCACGAATCCCAGCGACCGATAAGGTCCCACAGAGTTGGCCTTCTTCGGGTCCCGTTGACTAAAGAATGTCGTTTGGTGGGCCCCAGGGGAAGAGCCTTCTCTGTGGCGGTCCCGGCCCTCTGGAACCAACTCCCCCTGGAAATTAGAACTGCCCCCACCCTCCCTGTCTTTCATAAGCTACTCAAGACTCATTTATGCTGCCAGGCATGGGGGAGTTAAGATATTCCTTCCCCCTAGGCCATTACAGGTTATGTTTGTGTGTATGTTTGGTTTTATTATAAGTGTTTTTATTTGATTTATTAATTGGATTTCTACATGCTGTTTTTATCATTGTTGTTAGCCGCCCCGAGTCTGCGGAGAGGGGCAGCAAACAAATCAAATCAAATCAAATCAAATCAAATCAAATCAAATCAAATCAAATCAAATCAAATCAAATCAAATCAAATCAAATCAAATCAAATCAAACAAACAAACAAACAAACAAACAAACAAACATTTAAAGCCTGGTGACATAAGGTACTCTGTTGCAAGCAGAGAGTAGAGCACTCTTCTTGTGGCTACCAAACCATGTTTACCCAGCTGGCCATTAGGACAGAGAATCAGTTGTTAAATTATTTGAATTCCACTACTGCTTACAGGAATATGTAATGTGCAGTGCAAAGCGTTTATCACAGTTATGTATTTGTATATATTGCATTGGTCTAACTACCCTTGGAATGCAGTGCCTAGTTCTATTCTAAAATCTACACTTATGCCCATTTATATACAGTACAGTACTTGCATCTCCTTTACAGAAGTCTATGTAAATGGTGTTTATTGCTTTGCCTGGTCGAGTTATATAGTCCAAATGTTTTTGCAGTGTAGGAGATTCGGATTACAGGACAATTTTTTTTAACTCAAATTGTTTCTTATAGAGTAGGTTGTTTTTTTCTAAATGGAGGGTAATGGATAGGCTTAAAATTGATTTCATGACTTTGCATGTGACACAACATAAAGAGATTGGTCTGTAATTTTAACTTGAAATAATTTTTAATTATAATAATTAGCAATTTTCAACTCCTTTGTAGATAAGAAAAGATCTCCTATGGGATAGCAGTTCTATTGAAATGGGTGAGTAGAAGTGGATAGAAATAAAAAGCAGAGTCATATCACAAGTAGATCAAGAAAAGTTTTGATTTTGCTTAATTCAGAGCTCATCTATTCTGCTCCCCAAATGCTAAGAAAAGGATGTAATCTTTGGAGCTGGCATCATTTAATTCCTTCTTATTGAGAGCAATAGGAAGAAAATGTCAGTGTAAAGAAAAAGAAAGGTAATGTGCAAAATCCATCTTTGGCACTTCAGATGATGTTCACTGTTGTGCTTTTTAGTATAGGAATATCCAAATGGAATGGAAGGGTTGGTTGTAGATGATATTGTTCCCAGCAACTCAAACCTGCTGATCATGTTTTGTATACTAGAGAATAAACCACATTTTGAATTGATCACACTTTACAGCTAGAAAAACGTATTTGCATATACATGGAAGGAAAGCATACCCTTAAGATATATAATATCTACCAATACAATTCAAAGTGTTGGTAATGACCTACAAAGCCCTACATGGCTTGGGACCAGAATACCTCCTAGACTGCCTTCTCCTGTATGAATCCCAGCAACCGGTCAGGTCCCACAGAGTGGCCATCTCCAGGTCCCGTCAACTAGACAATGTTGTTTGGCGGGGCCTAGGGGAAGAGCCTTCTCTGTGGGGGGCCAGACCCTCTGGAATCTGCTCTCCCTGGAGATTCATACTGCCCCCACCCTCCTTGCCTTCCATAAGAGTCTGAAGACTCACTTATGCTACCAGGCCTGGGGCCATTAGATTCTTGCCCTCTGGCCTATGAATGTGTTGAGAGAATGTTGACTGAATGGAATAATTATTTTTATGGGGTTTTTGGGGGGAGATTAGTTCTTTTAATTAGTTAGTTGGATTTAAGATGTTTTGTACTATATATTTTATATGTTATGAGCCACCCCAAGTCCTCGGAGAAGGGCAGCATAGAAATCCAGAAATCCAATAATTAATCAATCAATCAATCAATCAATCAATCAAATAAATAATCAATCAATCAATCAATCAAATAAATAATCAATCAAGCAATCAATCAAATAAATAAATAAATAATCAATCAAATAAATAATTAATCAATTAATCAATTAATCAATTAATCAATTAATCAATTAATCAATTAATCAATTAATCAATTAATCAATTAATCAATTAATCAATTAATCAATTAATCAATTAATCAATTAATCAATTAATCAATTAATATAATAATAATACTGTAAGTGCTTTGCAGAACATGGATTCATGATGACTGACATGTTTTTTCTCTTGTGATACTGCTTGTGAAATGAATGAGGTATGGGTGTTCTGAGCTCCATTTTCGCTACCCCAGTGCATTCCCCTCCATCCGGGCAGTAGCCCACCCCTGATTATCTACTATATAAAGTGTATGTTTATACACGCATGCACAGCTCTTCTAAAATTATACACATTCAACCTCATTTACTGTGATAGGAAAAACATACCCAGAGCCCAGAAGGGGAAAAAAGAAAAAAAAAATCAAAATTTTCTTACCGGTACTGCGTACCTGACCGTACCTGTAGGAGCTCACCACTGCCCTTACCCCATTATATTCTGCCAATCATGTATGCATTCATTGGCAATTACATTAATATCGTTAATGCTCATTATCCTTTAGTGTTCTTCCCACATCTCTCTACCAGCCAAATTAGTCATTAGCTGGCTGACATTTGTTGTCAGCTGCGAGGAAATAGTGGATTTGTTTTCAGGAACTGCTGGAATTGAAAGTGAAATTAATTTTAATTTGCAGCTTATAACAAAAAAACCTGGGAACAGCCATTTCCATCTCTGCCAGCCAGCTAATGGCTGATTGGTTGGACACTGAGATAAAATGATCTGGGCTTCCCAAGGCTATGCAAGCTGCATGGTGAATGAGGGATATTCATACGTGCCCTTCAAATTTGAATTGTTTGCTATGCATTTGCTCTGGACTAGTAGTGCCGTCTCAAATATTTGATTCTATTAGATCTATTCAGATTTAATAAATGCAACTTTTCTGACAACTTGAAATTTAATAAAGAGGCTGAATGGGAATAAGTTACAATATATTCTATGAGTCGCGCATTTATGGTAATCTTTGCAGATGCAAGCCAAGGACATGTCATATCAGCAGTTGAGTACTTTACTAAACATATCATATATACATATATACATACACACATATATATATACAGTACATACACATACAATTGCTCTGCTCACATCCGCAGACAATATTGCAATGCATTCATACATACATGCATAATGTTGCATGCATACCATGTGGTATGCATGCAACATTATGCATGTATGTATGTATGCATTGCAATATTGTCTGCGCATGTATGGTATGCACATGGTATGCATGCAACATTATAGAATCTGTTTAAGGCACAGCTTATAAGTGAGTATTGTCATTGCAAGATTGTTTGACTGTTACCTAAACAATATAGGAATATGATTATTATGTATATGAAACAGCTAACAAAGTCTTGTACTGTGGATCATAATATTTTATGACAGAAAAGAAAAAAAACCTTCAATATTTTTGGATCTGAACAGTATCTTATATTGTCTTGCCTAGCTATCTTTTACCAACACAGAGCATAATTTGGAAACACTCTTGCTTGTGAGTAAACACGCAGAGAATATCCATTTTAGCCTTCAACAATACAGTATTGTCAAAGAAAGCACAATTGCTACTCTGCTCACTTAGTAGATATACTATTGGCAGAATTGGAAGGAGTATTAAAATCAAATCTAAACCCCTGCTTAATGAAGGAATCTAAATTAAATATACCCAGCAAATGGCTGTCTAGCATCTTGCACACATACAGTCAGGGAGAATCCATTCTGGGTCATTGACTTGATTATAAAACTGCCTCTTAATGAGATTTCCCTAATATTCAGTTGCAAGTGCCTCCATGTACTGTAACTTAAAGCCATTATTTAGTGAGATGCACAATGGAATTATACAAAACAGGATGGTTTTTGGGGGTGAGACATCTTTTCAGATATTACAAATGAAGAGTACTCCTATCTATATCAAGACTATGCTCTTAAAATCTAAACGCATCCAGCTTCTTCACGGGATTTAATTGCCCTTATCTAAATCCATTCCAGCTTATTTCAATTCTGAAAGCATGGAGGCCAGAACCTGTTACAAGTTCTCAAGGTGGTATTTAAAGTTGATACTCTGCTCTAATGAATATTTGCATGCGATAAAATGTTTCCAACTCTCCAATATTCACACTTTACATTTTTAAGTACACTTTAATAATTTTTTCTGGCATATATACCTTGCCACCAAGAATTAAAGAAAGCTATTTAGCGACCTGAGATGGCTCAAACCACCATTATAGCAGATATGTAAAACACTACTAAAAGAATCGGTTGAAAGAAACAAGGCTACCATTGTTGCATATTATCTTAGTCCAGGCCTAAAAGTCAGGTGCCATTTTTGTTCATTCTAATTCAGAGTTCATCCTATTTGAAATTCTCAGGCAATGTAAAGGAATAAAAAAATAATTAACATTGATAAATTAATCAGTTAGAAATGCTGAAATACATTAAGAAGAACTGTTTATCTGCAGGCAAGACATTAAGACATTAGTAATTTCTTTGCAATAGCTTGATATAAATATGGCTTGAAGTATGCTGGGAGATAATAGCTAGCTGAGATATGATATTGTTTCTTAATCCAAAAATATCCATGATGAGAAAGCCAGGAGGCTATTTAAAATAATGAATAAGACATGTGATTATTTTAGTACAACTGTAACTTGTACTAAAGCATTTCAGTACAATAAAAACCTCATGAGTTCTTATATTTATTTGATTTTATTTATTTATATAATTGGACTTATATGCTGCCCCTCTCCAAGGACAAAATATAAAGTACAAAATATAAAATACAAAACAAATTCAGATTCAAAGTTCAATATTAAATCATTTAAAAACCCAATTAGTAATCTAAAAGACCCATTTAAAAACCATACATTTACAATCATTCATACCACAATCAGATTCAAATTAACAGCCAGAGCAAAATGTTAAGTTCAACAGCCCCAGGCCTGCCGGCACAAGTGAGTTTTAAAGCCTTCCAGAAGGCCAGGAAAGTAGGGGCAGTGCAGTTCTCCAGAGGGTCAGAGCCACCACAGAGAAGGCCCTTCCCCCAGGGCCCACCAGTCGGCATTTTTTGGCTGACGGGACCTGGAGAAGGCCAGGTATATTTAAAGAGATGGGGCTTGGTTTGCTGTGCTATGGAAGATCATCCTTAGTAAATGGTGTGTGCCACACATTCCAACAGTCTTTTCATCTGCCAAGTTTTTAAATACCAATGAAGGCAAAAATATTTGCAATGGGTTAAATGACTAACTTAATGTTTTATTCTCAACTCATCTAACCAAAAGTAAATATCTGATTGGTAGATATCAATAGATACCTGTGATGGGAAACCTATGGCACATGTGCCAGAGGTGGCATGTAGTCTTCTCTACAGGTACATGAGCCAGCACCCAGCTCAGCTCCACCGTGCATGCGTACGTGCTTCGCCCCAGGCAGCTGATTTTTGGGTATCTGCCATGTATATGTGGAGGATGGGGCACATCCCCAAGTTCCAGAGGTTTTCTTTGAACTTCCAGGAGGGCAAAAACAGACTCCCCTGGGCTCCAGAGGCCTTTTGGAGAGGGCTGAGGGAGCATGGGGGATTGTGCATGGGGCAATTTTCTAGGGAAGATTTTCAGAAGTGATTTGCCATTGGATTCTCTGGGGAAAAAACTGAGTCGTCTGTGAAATATTACTACTACTACTACTACTACTACTACTACTACTACTACCACCACCACCACCACCACCACCACCACCACCACCACCACTATCACAGAAGAAGAAGAACTACTACTACTACTAGTAGTACTACTAGTAGTAGTACTACTACTACTACTAGTGGTGGTAGTCCTAGATTGTATCCCTCTATTAACACAACTTAAGACTGCATTGGCTTTTTTTGTCTGCTGCTGCATACTGCTGGCTCATCTTTAGCTAGTTGTCTACTAAGATTCCAAGATCTCTCTCCCAGTCACTGCTGTTGAATATGGTTTCACACAGTTTATATGTATAATTTTGATTTTTCTTACCTAGGTGTAGGACTTTACTTTTCTCAGCATTGAATTTAATTTTATTAGATATGGCCCAGTGTTCAAGTCTGTCAAGATCCATTTGGATTTTGAGCCTGTCATCTGGGGTGTTAGCTATTCCTGCCAGCTTGGTATCATATGCAAATTTGGTTAGTTCCCCTTCTATCCCCTCATGTAAGTCATTTATGAAGATGTTGATTACTGGGCCTAAGGTGGAACCTTGTGGTACCCTACTTCTTGCTTCTCTCCTTATAGATTTAGACCCATTGAGGACTACTCGTTGAATATGGTTAGTCAGCCAATTGCTTATCCATCTGGTTGTATAGCTGTCTATCCCACTTTTGTCTAGCTTATAAAGAAGTAGGTTGTGGTCTACTTTGTTGAATGCTTTTCTGAAGGCTAAGTATATTATGTCCATAGTATTTCGCTGATCTACTAATTTGGTCACTATGTTGAATGATGAAATAATATTGGTTTGGCATGATTTGTTCTTAACAAACCCATGTTGGCTGCTGTTTATTACTTTGTTTGTTTCTAGGTGATGGCAGATCTGTTTTTTTAATCATCTGTTTCAGTATTTTCCCAGGTATTAATGTTAGGCTGGTTGGTCTTTAGTTACCTGGGTCTGTTTTCCCCCCTTTTTTGAAGATGGGAAACACATTAGTTCTGATGATTGGCATTATGCCTAAACCAGGACTAGAATTTATAGTCTCCTGGTTTCTACCTGTATGCCTTAATCACTACTCCAAACTGGCTGTCAGTCTGGAATTAGAAAGAGCCTAATTGTTTTGCAATATGACACCATCACCATTTAAAACTCAATAATCTATATTGCATCTATTTGTTACATGGCTATGATTAAAGATGTAATAGTCTGATTTGATTTTGGGTTGTAATATTCTGGCTTTATTCAGGAGGATGAAAGTAGTTTCCTACTTTTTAGTCTGGGTTATTTTCATCCCATTTTATATAACCTACCCACCAGGAAGAGCTTTCTCCTATATTTTGTTCCATAAATATAAGAATAGAGTCAATTTTCATGAATTGCAATATTCCCATAACATTCTTCATTGCTTTTATTTTCTTTCTTTTCCTTGTGTATTAAAAAAACCATGTCACATGTATCTAAGCCAAGGTTTTCAGCACTACAGGAAGTCAATGATTGTGTCTCTGGTCTTCACTCTCTTTTTTCTCCTGTGCTGGATCCTAGAACGCTGTAATCCAAAGTTTGAAGGTTCTTAGTTTTTTTAAAATTTTCATTAAAATATGAGACCCTGGCAGCTGATAAGGGCATGCTGGCTTTTGCTACAGTGTTTGCTTCTATGATAGATTAGTAGATCTAAGCAATCTGGAACAAACAGTATAGTTTTGAGCATACTGGGAACAGTATGCACCCAAAAATGCACTTTGATTGATAGAGCAGGGAAGAACTGGATACTGGTTATAAACCCATCGATCATTTTAAGCATTGCCAGCTGTTCAGTTATTTTCAGGAATATTTCCAGTTTCTTCCATGGTTCAAAGATGCATGTGCTCCACACAGTCTCAAGGAGGCATTTAGTTCAAGGACATGTCTGAATTACTACATATAATTTATGAAAGGGCCGTTGCAATTACAGGTTATTCTCATTTGACCAACTGTAGCATTACAGGAAAAATGTTATATTTTGCCAGTTGTCAGGTGATGAGTTATAAATATTTGTTTGTAACTTTGCTTCTTTTACCAGAGGTAGCTTTTCTTGAAGTAGCAACTTTATTTCATTGTATTAGCCTTTAAAAGTATTACACAGCTTTATAATAACAAAATAAAATGTAAGGGCTATTTTTCTTCCATTCAACTGTGCCAGATTCTTGGACACAGCTTGGAGAAGTCCCTGTGGTTTTCTTGGCAAGGTTTTTTTGAACTAGCCCTCAAAATTCATGTAGCAGCAAATTTCAATAATATGTTCATTTTTATTGAACTTTTTCATTGTTTAATATTATTGATTAGTTTGTAATCAATAATATTAATTTGTAATCAATATTACAGATTTGTAATATTTGTAATAAGCACCATTTTACTGCAATAATCTGCTTTGTGGATAACTGATCATCAAAATGCAACTATGAGCTATGTCAACTGTTCCTAAATATATTCAAGAAACAGTATAAACAGATGCAACCATTAAGTCTATAGCAGTGATGGTGAACCTTTTTTTTCCTCCGGTGCTGAAAGAGCGTTTTGGGCTCAGTTGTGGTTGTAAGTAGAGGATTACTTTCCCTCTCCAGATTAATAATAATAATAATAATAATAATAATAATAATAATAATAATAATAATTTATTGGATTTGTATGCCGCCCCTCTCCGTAGACTCGGGGCGGCTAACAACAATGATAAAAACAACATGTGACAATCCAATAATATAACAACTAAAAACCCTTATTTATAAAACCAAACATACACACAGACATACCATGCATAACTTGTAATGGCCTGGGGGAAGGAATATCTCAACTCCCCCATGCCTGGCGGTATAAATGACTGTTGAGTAGTTTACGAAATACAGGGAGGTTGGGGGCAATTCTAATCTCTGGAGGGAGTTGGTTCCAGAGGACCGGGGCTGCCACAGAGAAGGCTCTTCCCCTGGGGCCCGCCAAACGACATTGTTTAGTCGACAGGACCCGGAGATAATGGAAGATTCCCCATTCTTACATGTATCTTTACCTGAAGAACTCTGCAATTATTCTCATTAAGTGTACATTACCCAAGCTGTGGGCTTCCTCACTCTCATTTATCTGGCATTGTGCTGGAGGCATTCCCCCACTGCATCCATTGACAAAATATGATGAGACGCCGAGCAGCATGTTTGATCCAGGCCAGTGAATTTGCTGAGTGCAGTTTTAATTAGAAGCAATTTGGTTGCTAAATTTCCCTGGGACGAAACAGCATTGCTGACTCACGGCACCCCCTACCTCACACACACAAATACACATACACACACACACACACACAAAGAAGCTTTCCTGCTGACTGAATGACAAACTGCACTGCAGAAAGGAATGGAGAAAACACACGGCTGCAGAGTTTGCAGCTGCGGGCAATGGCCTGAGTTCTTTTATTTGCAGCTCTGTGGGAAGCCAGTTGCCAAGAAAGGTTACTGCCTTTATTTTGTGATCCGGTAGCACCGGTAGCAGTTGGGTGCCCTCTCCTGTGAATCTCAGACCAAGGAGATCAGGTCAGGCAAAGCTTTGGATGGTTTTGCTCTCATTCCAGCCAAAGTGTAACAAGGAACAAAAGGAGACAATTTAATTAATCACAGTAGCTCGTGGTTTCTTATTTACCAATTACAGTGTTCCCTCGATTTTCGCGGGGGATGCGTTCCAAAACCGACCGCGAAAGTCGAATTTCCGCGAAGTAGAGATGCGGAAGTAAATACACTATTTTTGGTTATGAACAGTATCACAAGCCTTCCCTTAACACTTTAAACCCCTAAACTGCAATTTCTCATTCCCTTAGCAACCATTTAGATTATTATTCACCATGTTTATTTATTAAAGTTTATTTAAAAAAATATTTATTAAAGGCGGGCGAAAGTTTGGTGATGACGTATGACGTCATCAGGCGGGAAAAACTGTGGTATAGGGAAAAAAACCACAAAGTATTTTTTAATTAATATTTTTGAAAAACCGTGGTATAGCCGTTTCACGAAGTTCGAACCCACGAAAATTGAGGGACCATTGTATATATACAGTATATATATTTTCCAGCATGTGATCTAAAAGAACTATGGACATTTGCCTCCCTTCTTCAAGAAAATGGCATTGTATTTAAAAGGACAAATCACACATCTACCCTTAAGTTAGAATTCAGAAGGCATTCCCCTAACTGCAGAAAGCACTCTTTGCTCACAGGCTGCAACAGATGGAGCCGCTTCACAAGCTGAGAAGGTGTTTTTTTTTCTTATGACTGCCACCAAGGAACCAATACATAGCAAAGCAAAGCATAGCATAGCCTAAGTCATGTCTTGATCTGCTAAAATGGCACCTTCTAAAAGCAAGTCAGAACAACCATCATCTCAATTATTATTAAACAATGTCGTCTGGCGGGACCCAGGGGAAGAGCCTTCTCTGTGACGGCTCCAACCCTCTGGAATCAGCTCCCTCCAGAGATTAGGACTGCCCCCACCCTCCTTGCCTTTCGTAAACTCCTTAAAACCCACCTCTGTCGTCAAGCGTGGGGGAACTGAGACATCTCCCCTACTTATGTAGTTTTGTGCATGATAGGACTGTATGTATGCTTTTTATATATTGGGGTTTCTTACTTTTAGACTTTCTAAATGTAATACTGTTATTTTAGACTCTAATTATTAGATTTGTCATTATGTATTGTTTTTATCACTGTTGTGAGCTGCCCCGAGTCTACAGAGGGGGGCGGCATACAAATCTAATAAATAATAATAAAAAATAAAAAATAATAATATTAAGGAAACAAGGAGATCCTAGGAAAATTCACCGCAGCAGAAGGGAACTGGCCAGATCATCATAGTTACTGTCTCTTCTAGGTTAGGTTATTATTGGCCAAGCTAACGCCTCCCTTTGTAAGTGATATTGCAATCCAGTTAACGCAGTGATTCTCAAATAGTGGGGTGCCTCCCCCGGGGGGGGATGTAGAATGATGCCAGGGGGCTTGGACCCTGGGGAACGTGGGTTTTTTGCCGCAGGGAGTAGGACCAGTAATGGGCTGCTGCCCCCACAGGGGGGGTGGTGGTATTAAGTTTATGCACTATTTATTGAATACTTAATAGTTTTTTTAAATTTTCCTTCCTTCTCTACTACCTTAGTATGATCCTTAATCACTTTTAAAATAGGAAATAATTAAATAGTATGTTTTTACCCATAAACATTTTAGTCATTTTAAACATTATCTAGAACTGAACTTTTATAGCAATTAAAGAAAATTGAGCTACTTGCCTAATCTATTATCATACTGAACTGTGCGGGTTCAGTACAAAACCTTCGAATGTGACTTTGTTCCTCAACAAATAATGCTGTCTATCATTTGTCCTTTTTTGTGGCTATTCAAATAATGTGACTTAATCCCACTGAAAAAAAGTCCAAGCACCTATTTGAAAACTTATATTAGTCAGTAAGCCACTCCCATCCAGTCACATGATGTTTAAGCCATCCCCTGGTCACATAATTGTCAAGCCACTCCCATCTGGTCACATGGCCAGCAAGCCACTCCTACCTGGTCACATGACCATCAAGCCAAACACACAAAATAAGCCACGCCCATGGTGTGGCAGTAAAATTTTTGGCAGCCCTTCATTGAGTAGGACGCATATTCTACCTGACATTTATTTGTGCAGATACCTCTGCCATGTTCCTTGGCGTTGTGTCCAGGGCAGCCTGTTCTAAAAGAAAAAAATCTCACAAGTTCAATCAAACGTCTTGAACTCACGAGATATTTTCTTTTAGAACAGGCTGCCCTGGACACAATGGCGAGGAATGCGATGGAGGTACAGTATTGGTACAAGTGTCAGGTAGGATGTGCGTCTCACGGCGGGGTGTAATTTGGGACTACAATTGTGGCGGAGAGTTGGGGGGGCGCAAAATGTTTGTTTCTTCTGGGGAGGGTTGTAACAGAAAATAATTGAGAAGTAATTATTTATGATTGCACGTTCTTCCATGTTTCACATAAGATGAGAATTTGAAATTTAGCAATGTCATTTCCTTTTCTAGGGTTATTTATCTTATAAAGTATATGTAATGCATCCAGTGCACACTTTTTATCCTGTCTCAGTGCTGCTGAAATACATTTATTGCAGATTTTCTGCACAAGGAAATGCCATTGAAAAGAAGAGTGAGTATTTTCTTGAATATTCTTAAAGCAAATCCTTGAACAATATGCTTTACAAATTAGTAATCTTATTGAAAATATAGAGCTGAAACTCAAACTAGGGAAAAACAGAAAAAATTTCTCCATGTTACATAAATAAATATACTGCTCAAAAAAAATAAAGGGAACACTTAAACAACAGAATATAACTCCAACTAAATCAAACTTCTGTGAAATCAAACTGTCCACTTAGGAAGTAACACTGATTGACAATCAATTTCATTTTGTTGTCAACACATTCAACTTTGTACAAAACAAAGTATTCAATGAGAATATTTCATTCATTCAGGTCTAGGATGTGTTATTTGTGTGTTCCCTTTATTTTTTTTGAGCAGTGTATATACTTTTAAATTTACCTAACATAAAAGGCTGTTGTCACATAAAAGAGTTCCAAGGTAATCGAAAGCCAACTGAGTGTACTTCAAGAAATCAAATTCGTCACCAAGTGAAATACAAAAATATCAAATCTGTTGAGAAGACATATTCATGTAACAAACACAGTCTCATCAAATATAGGGTCTATACCAAAATGGTCTATGAGAAATTTCAGGGGAGAAAATTGCAATGTTCCATCTGCATACTGCTTTTTTATAGGGAAGGCAGTAAAGGCAGAGTTTCTTTTTTGGCCTTGTGACAAGACGTATACATATAATTCAACATAGAACATCAAATCCACCTCTTATCACATATCAGAAGCTTGTATTTTACCATTCTAAATGTCCTTATTTCAATAGTGACATTGTGCTGAAATTAGTAAACAATTTTGTCCAGTACAGTGATACCTCGTCTTACAAACGCCTCGTCATACAAACTTTTTGAGATACAAACCCGGGGTTTAAGATTTTTTTGCCTCTTCTTACAAACTATTTTCACCTTACAAACCCACTGCTGCCGCTGGGATGCCCTGCCTCCGGACTTCCGTTGCCAGCGAAGCACCCATTTTTGCGCTGCTGGGATTCCGCTGAGGCTCCCCTCCATGGGAAACCCCATTTCCGGACTTTTGGGCTTGCACGCATTAATTGCTTTTCCATTGATTTCTATGGGAAACATTGTTTCGTCTTACAAACTTTTCACCTTAAGAACCTCGTCCCAGAACCAATTAAGTTTGTAAGACAAGGTATGACTGTATGTTCTCAATCCATGTGAATGGAGGTAGACAAGCTGCTAATACAAATATGGCGTGCAAATTGTAAACTTTTTCAGCCTCTCTAGAAATTCTATCAGGGGCCATGTTGGTGATGATTCTCAAAGTCATTGTATAATGGGAGAATTAATGAATTCACAGCAAAGAGGATCGATCTCCAGAGCATGGCCTACTGTGCTCCATTTTATTAGCATTAGAGTCACACCCTCCCAAAATAAATCCAGCATTGCCAGGCATCCCACTGGGCAGATATATGAGCTTCCTTCTGCTACTCATACCTTCTGTTGCATGAGCACACAAAGGAGAGGAAAGGAACTCCAAGCAACACAGAATTCAACAAAGCTATTTCCCTAGAGAACCTTCCATGAGCAAACTCAGCCAGGTTTTAAGACCCACTTAAAGTCTATTGCCAAACATCCAAAGCATACTGAATACCACCATCTCAGTGACAGGAAAGGGATTGGTAGGTTTTTTTGCTCCGTGCCATGCAAGTTGCTAAATTGGAGGGGAAGGTTGTATGAATTAATTCATAGCAAGCACTTATGCTCCCATGTCCATCTGTCTGTTTCTCTCTCTCTCTCCTGTTCTCTCTCTCCCTCCCCCTCTCTCTTTCTCTCTCTTATATATACTGCTCCAAAAAAATAAAGGGAACACTCAAATAACACATCCTGGATCTGAATGAATGAAATACTTTGAATTCATTGAATACAGTGATCCCTCGTTTTTCGTGAGGGATGTGTTGCAAGACCACCCATGAAAAATGAATTTCCATCAAGTAGAGGAAATATTTTTTTTTATGTACTTAACGAATATTTGGATTTTTAAAACCCACCTTTTGCATTAAACAGTCATTATATAATCTTTCTCAACTGGAACTACATGTGATATCCTACCAGTTTTAATGGATTTAAAATTTTCAATGGATTTAATGGATTTAAGCCCCCTTTGAAAACCCGTGAAGTAGTGAATTCGCAAAAGATGAACCACGAAGTAGCGAGGGATTACTGTACTTTGTTCTGTACAAAGTTGACTGTGCACAACAGCATGTGAAATTGATTGTCAATGTTGCTTCTTAAGTGGACAGTTTGATTTCACAGAAGTTTGATTTAGTTGGAGTTATATTGTGTTGTTTAAGTGTTCCCTTTATTTTTCTGAGCACACAAACATACACACTTGAACACACTGCAGTCTCTTACACGTCTCTCACACTCTCACTTCATTCTCCTCACTCCCCTTAGTAGCTTCCTGCTACATTTTAAACAGGAGAAACCAGAAAACTGATGATCAGAAATTAGTCAGCTGGCTGGCAGGGATCTGCTTACTTGCTTTCCGGAGCAGGAGATCAATGACCAGTTTTTCTTCAAGTAGGGTCAGCATACTAATCAGATGGTCAACAGGAAGAGCAGTATTCTAACTCAGGAGGTCTGCAATTTTTGTAATCAAGAGAGGGGTACCACAGAGTATAGTAATCAATGTACAGTGCACATAAAAACAGGCAGAACTTCAGTTGTGCTGTCATGGCCATGATCTTGGCTGTTTTGAAATGCACCTTCTGGACACTCCTCAATCAAGAGGTTCAAGTGTTCCTTTAGCAGTGGGAAGGAATTTAAAGTGGATTGAAGACAGGCAGGCAGGCAGGCAAACAATCCTGCTTTTATTTGGTTTAATTTTAGATAGGTCAGAGATGAATTTTGACAGGTTTTTAGATTTCTGTTATTTTATCTTGCTATTAATCCCTTTTTTTGTAATCCACAAAAATCACTCCAGTTTTTCCCTCTGAATTTTGATTTTTCAACCATCCTGACGCAGGAAACAATTGTAATGCAAGTATGGCTGAAAAAAATCAAAGACCCCTCTTCCGCAAATATGACATTCCTAACATTATTATTATTATTATTATTATTATTATTATTATTATTATTATTATTATTATTATTATTATTAATTGGATTTGTATGCCGCCCCTCTCCACAGACTCGGGGCGGCTAACAACAGCAGTAAAACAGTACAACAAAATCCAATACTAAAAAACAGTTAAAAACCCATTATATAAAAACCAGTCATACATACAAACATACCATGCATAAAATTGTAAAGGCCTAGGGGGAAAGTGTATCTCAGTTCCCCCATGCCTGGCAGCAGAGGTGGGTTTTAAGCAGCTTATGAAACACAAGGAGTGTGGGGGCAATTTTAATCTCTGGGGGGAGTTGGTTCCAGAGGGTCGGGGCCGCCACAGAGAAGGCTCTTCCTCTGGGTCCCGCCAAGCGACATTGTTTGGTTGACGGGACCCGGAGAAGACCCACTCTGTGGGACCTAACTGGTCGCTGGGATTCCCTAATCAAATGTATGATCCAACCGGCCTACTTTGCACCCTTGCACCTGCAAATTGTGGATGTTACTCCTCACAAACCCTTAAGCATTTTCCCAATAACTCTAATGTTGCCCTTCACTATCTTACAGAATACTTGGCATTGTTTGTTTTGATTTTACTTTGGTACTTAAATGTAATAAGAAAATGGCAATGGAAGGAAAATGCTTTTTTCTTATCCACTGGATCATCTTTGTATTCTATGCTGATTCTATAGTGGCACACAACTTGAACGCCCACTAATCCTTGTAGCTTACCTCACAATTCTGACAGCTGTGTGTGTGTGTGTGTGTGTTGCATTCATTGCTTCACTAAATCACAAAATTGTTTTCCACACACTCCCAAGCTGTTCTTACAAGAACCCACCATCTTACAATGATTTCCCTCTAGCTTTGACTGAGCAGATGAGATCAGCCACATTTAGTGCCAGTGGAAACCAAACAGCATATGTCAATGGGGAATATTTGTAGCAGATTTGTCCTACAGCATTCATGGTAGGAAAAGGCTGGTGTTTGCACATTGCAAAAGTATTTTAAATTGGGAAAGAGGCAATGTCTCCATTTCCTTCCACCCACCCTAGACAAAGCCATATTTTATTTTTATTTGCTACAGCAGCTAGGTTTTTATTGATTTGCATCTGTGGCTGTGTTATTATGAATGTTTTCATAGTAACTATGAAAACTATGAAACTATGTGGTTGGATTATGAATAAAAATTATTAAAGTTTCCTTTGGGTTCTTATTTCCAAAATTGGCCATGAAATGGTAAATTATCTCATAGAGAGGTTAAACTAAGGGCAAGATTAAGTCTTCACACCTCTCAGATACTTAAGTCCATAATGTCTTTCCCACACTTCAAATATTGCGATAAAATTTCTTATATTAGCTTGATTTCTTAGATTTCTTATAATAGCTTGATTTATTAGATTTAATTAATTGTCCCCAATCATATTTCTCCATTTTCATATATGACAAGTGACAATAATCCACTTGCGTGAAAGAAGTAAAGATCGATTATCATTCTCCCAATATTTGAATTTCCCTATTTTTATGTATGAGAAATTGACAATAATTCATATTATTGAGTGGTATACAGATCAATCCCCCAATATTTAAATTTTGATTGAATTATCCTTGAAACAAAAGATTCTTGGAAATCCAGTTACTCTATGTGTGTATATAATGTTTAGAAGCATTAATCTGTTGTTTGTGCATTGGTTGTCATGTTTTTTGTCCCATTTAAAAATAAGGTCATGAAAATAAGGTCACAGTTAAAAAGGATGCCAGCATATTGATTTCGTTTTTATATATTTTTCTGGAGCTTTTCTATTTTGCTTTATTTTCTCCAGATAGTGGTTAATGAAACATTAGATTGAAATTAATTCCATAAAGAGGAGATTAATTGGGGATAATGGGAGTGGAACAAGTTAGGGAAGTACTCTTCTAGAATATCATACTTTATTATATATAATTTATGACATTATGAAAATGAAAATAATCCTATATAAAATCAGCTCCATTTGGAAAATTAAACTATCTTCCTTCTTTGTTCTCCTATGATGAGACATCTTTATCAGGCACCATGGTGTTTGCTTTCTTCCTGTTTAAATTGCTGATTCATGGTTGAATGAATTAAAGGTTTGCCAGAGTTGGCCTGCAGATCCATTGGATTCAGGCCAGCTGCACTTTGATATGCAAAGCCATTTACCAGAAACAAGGTCTTCTAGATTGAAGTTTTGTGTGTTGAGGCACAGGCAAGTCAAACTGCACACAGTCTAAATAATCTTCCAATATTTGATTAATGAATTAGTATTTATTCCAAGCTTAGTTTAGCCAACACGTTAGGATGATTGATGTTATCAAAATCTCATTACATATATGAAACTATGAAGAAGAAGAAATAGTACTGCACCTGAAATGTGGCAGCTAAACATGGTGATAACTCAATTATTAGGATTAATAACCCAATACTGTTTTGCAAGTAGGCCTAATGTCACGGCTAAGAAACTGCTGTGCTGGAATCGAGATTCCAATTTCACCTTGCCCATAAATACACTATGACTCTTTGACAAAATCTTATACAAAACAAGTGGATGGTCCATAGAAGGACCAAATCTGCTAGTGACTCTAATGGTGCCCTTGTGTACTTGATGTTTTGATTTAGTGTCTTGACTAGAATAAAATAGAATTTTATTGGCCATGTGTGATTGGACACACAAGGAATTTGTCCTGGCGCATATGCTGTCAGCATACATAAAAGAAAAAGATACATTTGTCAAGATATATACCACTAATTTGGGGACAAAGGGATGTTTCTAACCTGTACTTATTTAATCCTTTTTAAACATTCATTACATTTTCATTACATTGGTGAAATTAGTTTGTTTATGATTTTTTTTAAAAAAAATATAAACTCTCCAGTCAGTATTGCTAAATTAGCCCCTTTCCCTTTGCCATCATAAAACGCTTATGGTGCCATCTAGGTTTTGTACCACCTCTTCTTCCCTTTTGTTTGTCTCCTAAAAAAACAACAAGGCCTTTATCATTTTCAGCAGGATTTACAAAAAAGTTTGTTTGTTTGCTTTTAGTCCATCTAAAGCCCAGAGATTTTTGGCAGCTTATATAAAACATAAAACCAAATAAAACATCACAATGTAACAATTATAAAACAGTAAAACTCCATTCCTACACACCACTCAAACAGAACATTATAAATGCAAAAGGAAATGACAATTACATAATAAAATCAAGAAAAGACTCCTTTGAGAAACTGTTTCTAAAATAGCAATAGGAAAGGGACTAGCTTCCTCACCTAAGCCC
Organism: Erythrolamprus reginae; assembly: GCF_031021105.1. NCBI lineage: Eukaryota > Metazoa > Chordata > Lepidosauria > Squamata > Dipsadidae > Erythrolamprus > Erythrolamprus reginae. Next base: position 68,610,203 of record NC_091952.1, read on the forward strand.
ATCAGACATCCCCAAAATGTGGGAATCATTAACAGTTTCTCTTTGATCTAATTGACTAGCCTGGTATTGGTTGGAGTAGAGGGTTCTGCAGATATAAAAGCTTAAGCCATTAAAGTAATTAAAGTTGAAACCAGCACATTACATTTTATCCAGAAGCCAATGGATATAATTCTGGAGCTGCAAAACTGGTATTATGTGCTCCCAATGATGGTAGTTGTAGTTTCCAAGTACTTTTTAAAGGTCATCCTCAACTACAGTGCATTATGATAGTTAGCCAGGTGGTGATAATAATATGAAATACTCCTGCCCCTGGTAGGATTGCAACTGGCACCTCAGCTAAAGCTGGACATAAGTCCCTCTAGCCACAATTTCCACTTGTTTCAGCAGGAGCCATGAGTCAAGAAGACCTTTAGGTCAGGAACCTCAAGGAATGACTGATACTGACTGAAAATCCCAATGTATTCACAGCAACTGAGACTTGCTAGGGTCCAATCAATCTACTGTGTTTCCCTGAAAATAAGACACTGTCTTATGTCAATTTTTCCTCCAAAAGTTGTGCTACATCTTATTTTCGGGGGGTGCCTTATATTTCTCAAATAAGACAAATTCACAGGCAGAAAAGCTGACACCCCCAAAGAAAGTGCACCATACGGTACACTGATTACGGTACGGTACCTGTCAGTATGGCACCCACACACACAAACAACGGCACTTATATGGTACAACAGTATACTCCCACTATTGCAGCTTCTGGCCACCAGAGGAACTACAGTCTATGCACTGTAGTGGAGACTGTAATGGCAGTGAGACTGCAGCAGACTGTGTCTGCTGTACTGGATGGTACAAAACGATGGAAGGGGCCAGCAGGGGACACCACCGCTATGAACAGCTTTGAATGGTACTGTATGTTTTTCCACCGTACTGTATGTAAACTTGACTACGCCTTATTTTCGGGGGGTGCCTTATATTAGCAAATTCTGCAAAACCTCTGACATGCCTTATTTTTGGGGTACGTCTTATTTTCGGGGAAACAGGGTATTCTCTCCCATCCAAACCCTTTCAGCCTCCATCCAATGAAGAATGGGCAGAATCATTGCAGAACAATGCCACCTATTTTGAACCTCTGAAGACTTGTCTAATATCAGTTGATGTATCAAAAATCACTGAGAAGTCCAGTAAGACAAGAAGAGATCATTACTTCTATCCCGGACTCCATAAAATAATCTAAGTGTTGTCTACATCCAAAACCTGGGCCCTGAACTCTAACTTGATCCACCACACCCAACTCAGCAACTTCTCAACAAATGCAGCATTATTAATATTTGTGTCTCAATATTTAGAGCTATCAATTTTTATTAAACAAATAGACCACTAGAAGTCAATGAATGTTAAAACTTTTTATATCTTCTTGTTAACATTCAATGGTTGTTAGGAATTTTTGCAGTCCAGATTTAATAGGCCTACCAATCTTACATGTTAAGAAAGACCTCTATCATACAACATTTATTCTGCATGATTATTTATAATTTGATACAATTACAAACTGGCAATTATTTACAGCTGAACTCTAATCCAAAATCAATATAAGATTTCACTCTCAATAGTGCTAATACTACTAAATCCCAATTAACCAAAGACAATTTAGCCTAGCATATTGTCTGAATCAAGCCCACAATGTAAATGTATCTTATCAACCCAGTAAATTTGGCTAATTGAGTAAACTATAATTAGGTGAGTAATGAGACACGTTTGACTTTATGATCTTATAATAGAGAGAAACAGACTAAACTTTCCTTCCTTACCTTGTTTTGGAAGATGCAGAAGCAACTATTTCACAGTATGATGTTCTTTCATACATGGGTAGAACTCAATGAATGCTGGTCATCTCCATCTACAGATTGTACAATATAAACTGAAATAATGACCATTTTTATAATGTCAAATTAAATAATGGTGTCAAATTGGACTAAATTGGAAATTAGGTAATGAAGTTGGTAGATTACTGGAACAATTGCTTGGTGATTAATGATGGCAGAGATTATTCAACTTCTACCTTAAATTAAAGTGCTGAAATGAAAAAGAACTTGTAGTAAATGGAAATGATTTTTTTGTGACGATAAAGAGTGAGCTACGTTCTGTACTATACTCAATGTATATTCCTGAGTTCAGAAATCTTTAATTCTAAGTGGTTGTCTTCTTCATCGAGCTCCCTCTGGAGAAACTAAGATTTCTAATAAAAAAGGAAAAGCAGAATCTGCAAGCTTGAAATCTAACCTTCCTTTGGTCTCCACTATATATTAGGATGTTTGTTTTAGATGAGAAACATAACACAGATTGAAGAAGAATCTCAAAACTCTTTAATCACTAGAATGTTCCTCCTAGTTCTGAAACAGAATTGGTCACTTGACAGAAATAAATCAGTAGAGTTGAACTTATTTTTGAGAGAATCTTATATTGATTCTCTATTGTTGCTATTCAGGATTATTCAAGCACATACAGTACACTGCAGCATTATGACCTCCAAGGAAAGGAAGACTTTTTCACATTCCTCCAGGATTAATTCAGATTATTGTATCTATTGGTATGTTATCACCATGTACTTCACGGTATTTAGTAATCATCTGACCAAACGTTGTTTGTTAAAGCAGAAACTAGTAGCAAGTTTCCCAGTACATACTCTGCTGGGTAGCCTCATTTGCTCCTGTGTTATTTATGTCTGAATAACAATACTAGCCATTTTTCAAAGGGGGAAGTTTCAAGATGATCCACTTATACTGGGAAGTACTGTTTGCTTGTTATCCATAGAATAATAATAAAAACAATATGAACTTTTATTAATTAAATTTGCATACCCTGAGAAGTCAGTCCATGCTGCAGAAGAGCCTAGGGCACTTTCCTGCCCTTGACCATGAGTTACTGTTATACATGACAACGTAGCCGGTTTAAAAGATGAAAATGATAGTGGTATATCGTTATTGTTATTTTAGTTGGTTCCCCCATCAGCCAAATGTTTAGATTGGATCTGGCATTTATATCCACCTATTGAATCCTTACCAAGGATTTGGGACAGCCTTTTCTTTAAAAAAAACCCCCAAAGGCTAAAATAAAACCTCCTATGAATTCAGTGGTGCATTGATGTCTATTAGCAGCTATTTCCATAAGACCGCATACATTTTTCAGTTTGTATTTTAATTGTAATCATAGAGAGCCATCCTGATCATTTCCCACTGATCTTTTTCCTGGTTGTTTCTCCAATTTTGGATCTATGTGCAAAATTACATAGAGAAATACTCATAATTCGTCCTTATCTCTGCAACCCTGAGTTGAAACTGTCCAAAAGAAAACTGAAAGCTATTAACATGCTTATACCAAATACGTTCTAGATAGAAGAGTTGTTTTAGGATATTTTTTCAGATTTTTTTAAAATGCAGTGGCCAATTTCTTTTATGACAGGGTCTCTCCTACCTTTTTCTGACACTATCTTCTTATAAGCCACCTATTTGGACATATTTGAATACTTCTGGCTTTTGGTGCAGAGGATTGTTCTATGTCCAATACAGCCTGTTCTTCTTTTTAGATCACAAATATACCCTGCTGAGCAGTGATCAAAGGGCTGACTCAGCATACCTTCTCGGCAATGACAGTGATTTTCTGTCTCCAGGACTATGGGTGGGCTTAAATAGGAAATGCAAAATTACACTATACCAATAAACATTGAAATGTTGGTGTAATAAAATATATTTTCCCAATGCATTTCAAGCTGACTTTTCGTTGTTCCTTAAATCTCACATTCATTGAAATGAAAATCTAGATTTAGAGTTTCTGCAACATGCAGGTCTTACATCAGGAAAGTTAGCAGAGTACTCTTGCCAGAGAAACTAGCTAGGCATTTAGTAATGTACTGTATACTGGAGAATCTAAAGCTGAAGAGATAAAAAATCAGGTGAACAGAGATTTACTGCACGCCTAAAAGCTTATCTGCAATGTTTTGTTGACCCTGAAATAGGTTATATGCTGAACAGTGACTTTGTAGAGATCTGCACATTTGTAAAATGTTCCCATTTGTTCTTTACTCTTTACTTTGTTAACCCTGTAGCAAAAATATAGCTGACAATTGGGTGGGGTTATGATAAATTCTGCCACATCATCACCAAAGTAGTGCTTAATATTTTTCCCTTTAGAAAAACCCATAATTGTGTGTTTTTCTTTTAAAAAATCCCTTTGGTCCTCACATTCTATTACATCAGATTTTCCTACTCTGCACTAGCATGAAATAGATCTTTGGTCAGTATTTTATAGGCTATTCTGAATACAAGATAACTGCTCCTTCCAACACCCACTCACACAAGCACATATTCACATACAGATACAGAGAGAAACAAGCTGTTCGTTCAGCACCCTTAGTACATCAGACTTGGCTGACCATTTAGTCAGCACCACGGACAGCGAATTCTCAACTCAGTTGCTGGGATCTTAACGTGAAATCTCCATTCAGGTCAGTATCACCCAGGAATCTATTCCGGCTTCCCCAGTAACTGCAGAGAATGAAATGCAAATCAAAGCAGTTCATTTTATCAGCTTATTTTTCTCCCTCCAGCTCTCCCTTTTGTCCCAAAGCCCTCCCTGCTCCTTTGGCATGATAACAGAAGTCGAAGGAAAAGAGCAAGCTGATTTTTTGACTCGTTCCAAAGTATCTGTGGGAAACAGTGGTAAGAACAAGGAAGAAAGTGAAACTTACTGCTTGCTGGTGTGGAGAGAAAAGCACATGCAACCATATGTGTGCACTGTCCGGTAGGGCTGAAGTCTTCAAGCCGACAGGGCAGTCTCTCAAAAATGCTGCAGTTGCTTTTTCCACCCGCCCCTCCAGGGCTCCCATACCTCACTGTATTCTGCAGAGCTCTAATCTCATTGGCTGAGAGGTTTCTCAATAGAATAAAGCTTCTGCATTAATTGGGAAGGGGCTCCCTCGTCCTTCCCCCTCCCCATCCTCTCCTGTGGTGCAGTCCATTATCAACCCTGGAGGTTTCCTTTAGCCCATCCCCTCGAACCAACTCTTTTCCAAGTGCCCGCAAACCAGGCTTGCTGAGGTTTGCAGTCTGAATCAGGCACAGAGGCAAGGAAGCAAAGGAAGTCTGCCCAGCCGATCGATAGAAAAGCCTGCTAAGTCAGCTGCAAAAGCAGTCAGTTTGGGGGGGTGGGGTGTTCACTTACAGAACACTCTCTCTTTGTGTGTGTGTGTTTGCATCTGTGTCTCTGTGTGTAAGACAATAAGGCACAGGCATTGATGAAGACGTCAATTCCCCAAGGAGGAGAATAATGAAATTAATAAAAATGTCAGTGATCATATGCCACCAATATCATAGGAAGCTTGCAGTGCTGCTCAAATGGTGAAGAAAAAATGAAACAAATAGTCTTTTGAGAGTAGTGCCCCCTATAAGGAAAAGAAAAGAAACTTAACACGATATTATCCAAGCACCATTCAAGGTCAAAGCTGCAGACTAGGTGTTGTTCTGCCCTCCACCACCCCAGCACTGAAATGTCTCGTCTTTTTTAACCATATACTAGGACATTGTTCATTTCTTGGCATAATGACTAAAGTTTTTGGTAAATTTTTGACTCAGAAAAAAAAAGATGAAGCTGGATCTTTCCCCAGCTTTCCATTGTGCTAAGACTGCCCCAATTAAATAGAATATAGCCTTTTTTTTATTTTAAAAGCTAGCTTTGAGTAAAATACAAAGGATTGGGTGGGGGATTTGCCATTTCACTAGAAGTCAGGAATCTAAGCTTTGGAACTGTCATGCAAGGTTACAAATTTTACTTTAACTGCTAATGAATTAGCTATTCACTTATTTATTTTAGTGAAATCGCCGTGACCTTCAACCTAAAAATATTTAATAATTCCTTTATTCCAGCATTCCAGAGCCAGGCAATGCGTTCATGTGAATCATGTACAGTAAGGTATTTGTTAACGAATAGCAGGTATTGCTCAGGCTAAGATGAGAATTACAACCAACATGCAAAACTTTCCATTATGAAATCCAGAATTTGTTGATGATTCAGATCTAGCATCATTGCTACTCCATTTCCCTTAATATATGCAAGTTATCAATCAGGCACATTACGTAAATGTCACTAACTGGCTAGGGAATTGTGCATGCACATCCTTGCCCAGTGTCAAAATCAGAGATATTGATCACTGCCATCTGAGAAACAGAAATAGGTTTTCTGCATTTGTAGAATGGATTTGATTGTTCATCTCTGTAATAGACCCTTGGTGATTATTGTAAGATTAAAAAGCATTATTTTTATCTGTGTTCATTCTTACCATGCCAAGACAAGTTACACAAGCAAAGAATAGGAAAATACTGATATAGCCCAGTTCCACTACAGAATATCATTACGAATGTTGGGAAAAGTTTGTTCTTTTGCTGCATCCTTTCGTATCATCTAGATTAATAACTTTATAGCATGGAAATATTGATATAAATACAAACAGCAGGATAGTTAGAGAATAGTCTCCCTATAATGATGGATGGGTGCGATAGTTGGATACTAAGAACAGCTGATAGAAGAAAAATGGATGCCTTTGAACTGGCATTCTGTAAATTTTTACCAGTGATGGCAAACCTATAGCACAGGTGGCACAGGGAGCCATATCTGAGGGCACATGAGGCATTGTCCTATGTCTGGCACTGACCAGATCATTTTCGGCTTCAGGAACCTGTGGATGGCAAAAAATGAATCCAACAGGGCTACTAGAAGTTCAAAAATGAACTGTTGGGCCATTTTTCACACTTCCCCCCATCCTCCAGAACAGGAGTAGGCAAAGTTGGCTCTTCTATGACATGTGGACTTCAACCCCCAGAATTCCTGAGCTATCATGATTGGCTCAGGAATTCTGGGAGTTGAAGTCCACAAGTCGTGGAAGAGCCAATTTTGCCTACGCCTGCTCCAGAAAGCTGATTTTCCCTTCCCATCCACCATCAAGAAGGCTGAAAATCAAGGAATCCATTTTTCACCATCTACAGGCTCCAGAGGCTTTAGTGACCCTTGTGTGTATACATGGGGAGGGAGCATGGGGGGGGGCAGTATTGGGGGTTGTGTATGCATGTGTGTGTGTGTGTGAGTGCATTGTATTATGGGTGTGCACATGTGCATGCATGCTATTGTGCACATGTGAACCCTATTGGCACCCGAAGCAAAAAAACTGATCAGCCAGAGTAATCAACAGAGACGTGCTGAATCATATAAAACCAGACACATAATTAGGACCCAAAATCACAAGACTATCTCTGATTTATCGTGTAATGCTCACAAATTCATTGGAGAAGTCAGTGTGGCTAGGAATGGTTAGTGGAGCAAGAAGACGGGGAAAGCAAAGCACTTATCAGCTTGATAGATACAAAAAACATCCAACAACTGAAAGAAGTTGTGCTTCACAGAATTGAGACCTTGCCTATAAAGTCACCAAGAGCCGTACATGACTGAACAGTTAAAGCTACCCCTTCTCCTATGATATTGATTTTTATAGTTATTAATGGTCAGAAAAGTTTTCATTTGACAATTAGCTACTTGCTTTTCTGAAAATTATATTGGGCTATTTTGGATACCTAGACTTGGAAGATAGATATTCACAGGGATAGAGAAAGTGTCTAAAAATATCAAGGTAGTCTCTGTACCCATAAAACTGAAGCCCTGTCCCTTTTATACTCTGAAAAGAGATGGGGTTCAATTGTGCATCACAGCCACCATTTTGACACATGCTTCTTCTCCCCTGATGTTAGCTATTACTCCCAAAGATTTTGTGTTATATATGGAGTCAGATCAGAGGTGAGTTCCTCTCGGTTTGGACCGGTTCTCTAGAACTGGTAGTAACGTGGTGGCCTGGACTGCTAGAGCCAGCAGCAACCCAGGCCTGCCATGCCCCTGAGCCAGTTCTCCCAGTGGCACCATAGGTGCCACCACCTTGTTTTTAGCTTTTGTGCATGTGCAGAAGCTTTTTTAAAGTAATGCCGTCCCACCGTGTCACTTCTTTTTCCTCCTCACCTCTCGGGTGGCTTGCCTTCTCACGTGGTGGCTGCCCTACACCCCAACTGTGCTGCCTCCTCCTGCCTACAGGTAACTCACACTAGTCCCCCAAGCTTGCTGTGTCCCCTGATCCTCACTGGTCTCGTGACCTGACCTTCCCCTGCCCCTTGCCGGAGTACCAATGTGCACCATTTTAGCTCCTAGGGGGCTGCAGGGAGGCTTGCTAGGTCAAAAAGGGGTGCAGGGGAATGCTTAACAAGCCTCCCTGCAGCCCCCTGGGAGCAAAAATGGGCTACGTGAGGGCCTTCAAGGGAGAAAGAAAGAAAGAAAGAAAGAAAGAAGGAAGGAAGGAAGGAAGGAAGGAAGGAAGGAAGGAAGGAAGGAAGGAAGGAACCAACTAACTCTCACTTTGGGGATCCCTACGTACTGAGCTTCAGTTGAGAGTGGCTTTTATTGTAAGTGACTGCTAGGTTGTCCTTGCTCAGGTTAAGCTAATCAACAGTGGAGTTCTAAGAATGTCAGGTGATCAATGGGCATGTTCTCAGTTTCAAAATGTCTGGTTTTTCTTCCTTCTGCCAAAGACCTTCTGGAGTTCTTCACAGGAAAGAAAAAGGAGGGAGTGATGGAGGGAGAAAGTGTGTGTGTGTGTGTGTGTGTGTGTGAGAGAGAGAGAGAGAGAGAGAATTCAGTGCTATTATTTTTAATTGCTCTATTATTTATCACATGTTAATATTTTATAGTGTCCCTACACTTAGAATGATTTTATTGCTTTCATTTGCCCAGGGCTACCACATATTTTTCAGGGATTTACATGCATTCAGTATCTATTGTCCAGAGCATGAATCTATGTGTTTATTTGTACATCAGGTTGCATAAGTCCATCTTAAAATGCTATTCCTGGCATGTGATGTTTTGTATACAGAGAAATAAGCACTTCTTCTGATCTTTGACTTTTAGGCTTGCTGTCAAACATTGGCCGTAATACTAATTACTGTTTTGAACAATATGCAGGTTGTATTCCATGAATGGCTATTTTATAGGTAAACTCATGACTGAACTATTTCTGCACCTATGTTGGTACTCACTGTCAGAAAGTTTCTTCTTAGTTTTAAGTTGTTTTACTCTTTGTTCAGTTTCCATCCATTGCTTCTTGTTTTGCCTTCTGGTGCTTTGGAAAATTTCCCCCTTCTTTCTGGCAGCCCCTTAAAAGCCTGTTGCCTGTCACACTATTGGGCAAAGCATGTGAGCCATTTCCTTCTTTCAGTGGTCCATGAAAGTATATCTGTAGTATGTAGATAGTACAGTTGAAAAAAGATGAACAACATTTTTATAGAACTGTAGATATGTACGTTGAGGCTGGGTGTGACAAGGAATGGCTGGGAGGGGCAGCACCAGGCGAGGGACCCCTTGACATGAGTGACATTGAGTTGGCCACACCCACCCAATCATATGGACATGAGGCCACACCTACCCAGTCAGATGGCCATGAAGCCACATCTACCCAATCACATGACCATGAGGCCACTCCCACCATCACACATGATCATCAAGCTATATCCACAAAGAAGCCACAAGCACAGAACTGGTAGTAAAATATTTTTAGAACCCACCCGAGTCAGATGCCCTCTGGCCGGATTTAGCAAGACTTCTCATATGTGGTGTTGTGGTTAACTCTGGCCCAGCTCCTGCCCCAAGGACTGTGGATGTGGGGGAGACATCCACATGCTGCAGGCCTGTTTTGCCCCGGTGGAATCTGCTGATGAAGGCTCCTCTGACCAAGAAGACATGAGTGACAGGGAGGAGGAGAGTGTGGCAGACAGCTCAGAAGGAGATCAATTATCTAGCTCCTCCTTGGATTCAGAACAAGAGTTAATGATACAGCCACGCATGCGGAGAGCGATGCATAGGCAACAACAACTGAGAGATTATTATCAAAGAAAATGAGGCCACCTGTGGTTGGGTGGGGCTGTGGTAATTAGTGAGGCTGCTATAAATAGCAGCCTGTGGGTTTGGCCATTGTGGAGGATTATCTGATCGTTGTGTTTCGTAACTGTTTTACTGACTTTGACCTTTTGTGTGCTGATTTTTCCCTGCTTTGAAACTAAACCAGAGCAAAGTGTGTTTCACTTTGTGAAAGAAGAAGGACTGTGAATTACCTCACAGCTGCAAGCTAAGTATCACAGAACTGATAAGGGACTTGTACCAATTACCAGTTTGTTTGGAGACGAGTGCTCTTTGCTATACCAAAAGAGGGCTTAGTTTAAGTGAATTTTCATTATAAAGAACATTGTTTTGAATTTTCAAACGTGTGTGTGTCTGAAATTTGTACCTGTGAATTTTTGGGAGGAGTCTACCAGAGAGCCCGACAGAACATGTGGATAGGATATCCACAGGATAACAGAAATATGGAACAAGGGCAAATCGATTTCTAAAGTCCATGGAGTCCATGGAGTCCATGGAGAGGGGTGGCATACAAGTCCAATAAATTAATGAATAATACATAAATCATATTGAACTGTGTGATTCATAAAGATGTGAAATTCCCTACTGGCTCACAAATGTTCGCTTGCATGCGCCGTTGTTTATGCATGTGCAAAACATTCTGCACATGCTCAGAGGCTAAAAATTGTAGCAAAAAAGGGATGTCATGACGTCCACATGGGTGGGCAGGGCTTTGCACAGTCAGTTGTACTGTATTGTGTGAGCCAGATAGAACCTGCTGAATTTCACCCCTGGGTTCATATAAGTATCTGCTATGTACTTTGCAGGATACAAGAGTAAGTTTCAGCTTCAGTTCATCCTCCCCCAGTATGTATTTAGACTTTAATGAGAACTGAAGACTATGTACATAATTCATGCACATTATATATTTTTAGACCACATTATTTCCCCAAGTAGTTCAGATTGTTACCAGTTTTATCCTTTGATACCTTTAGCCAGACTGGGAAACGAGGAAATGTCTAACTCAAGATTATCCCATAGACTCTTTGCTAAACAGAAGTTTAAATGCAGATATCAGGTATCTTATTTTCAATCAGCCAACATGGCCAGTCATTACAGATCAGAAAAAATATAGTCCAAAATTCCAGGACTAGGTTAATGATGGCTGAGCTAAGCACTTATTTGAGTCATTCATTTTTGTATGATTAACCATCTCTGATTTGGTACCTTATTCTTATTGACTAAGAGTTGTGGAATATTGTGTATATAGAGGGCACCAGGATAGAAAAGATAAGTTTTCAGTTTTGCATGAACAGTATTGTGTTCTTTTTCAGGGTTCATATGACACACAGGTACCTATATCATATGTAACAATCTAAATTAGCATTACATTCTTATACGTGTTTATATTTTAGCTTTCATCTACAACAGCTTAGATTAAATCCATATGGATCCAAATGGATCTGGGCATCAAATCCAATCTCTACTAAAGACACACAGTTGTGATTTGGCCCTGAATGAACATATTATGATGTAGTGTACATGATTGTAAATTAGAAGTGGGGTCGCTGTTTTTAATTTAGTATGGAGCTAAATTGCCACTACTGCTGCATAACACAGGGATCTTTCTTTTGAGAGGGGATTTTTTTTTAGAGTAGAGATAAGCAATTTGTGGGGATGGGAACACATTTTGGAATTTCAAGAAAAGGTTGTGGTCAGGCTCAAAGCATAATTGTGAAGGAAGACTTGCTTCATGTGGACATGTGAAAACACATTTGGAAAACCAGATCAAAGGAGAATGAAGTATTTAAAATTGGGTGGCATAGAAGTCAAGTAAGTTAAATTAAATTAAAGCATTTTGGAAAATGGAGGGTAAACTCATATTTTGTTGCTGTTGATGATGACAAAAACCCTTCCAGAGAGATGTGGCACTGTTCAAAGATAAAATCAAGATTCGTGTGTGTGTGTGTGTGTGTGTGTGTGTGTGTGTGTGTGTGTGTGTGTGTAAGAATGAAAGATAAATTGCAACATTGCAGTTCAAACTCAGTCTCTTCCATACTAGCCTGTAACCAGTAAGATCGCAGTAGCTTTTCATACCATCTATCATGGTATCCAGAACAGACTGAAAGTTTGCTGTGTTTGTTCTCCTCCTTCCTCTTGGACCAGTTCCAGTTGGTAGTGATGTTCATAACTCTTACTTTGTGGGGTGCTGCAGGGTTCACTATTTTCTGCCCTCCTAGTTAGACTCTACATGATGCCACTGGTTGAGATAATCCAATCATTGCAGGTGAGATATTATCAATATATTGAAGATATAATTTTAAAACCACTGAAGAAGAGATTCTTGAGCATGTAGGACTATATTTATTTATTGCATTTATATGCCGCTCACTCCAAACAGACTCTGAGCGGCTAACAACAGGTATAAATACAATATAAGTAAAAAACCAATTAAAAGCATCACTAAAAATCACATGTATTATAAAACCATACTTCCAACAATCAGTCTTAATCTTAAAGGCCATAATAGCAATAACACTTAATTTTATATACCACTTTACAGTACTAAGTGAGTCATAATAGAGTATGTATGAGTCATAATAGAATCAGTATATTGCCCCCAACTATCTGGGTCCTTGTTTTACTAACCTTGGAAGGATGGAAGGCTGAGTCAACCTTGAGCTGGTGAGATTCAAACTGCCAAACTGCCGGCAGCTGGCAGTCACCATAAGTAGCCTGTGATACTGCATTCTAATCCACTGTGCCACAATGGCACATTTAAAGAGCTAAATTCTGCCTGAAAGAAAAATCTATACTTGATGAGAAAGTTTAGCTCGATGTAACATTTTAGGATGTTGCAGGTAGAATTTAGCTCTACATTTAACATTCTTTAAAAATTATAAGCTCCTTGCTTTGAACCCTGCTTTCAAAATTAACCATTACTGCTGAAATGTTTAATTACTTGATTGCCAAAGGAATGTAAGTGGAAGAAGCTTCTTCCCCTTCTCTATCCATGCCTCAACTTTTAGATCTTGTATATATTTTCTCTTCTCCCTGCATAGCACATGCCTAGTCTATCACAAAAATCCCTTAATGTATATTTAAAATCCCATACATGGCACACTGTATCCTTATTCATAAAATGTCTACCAGTGAACAAGACTTGATTTGCCTTTGGGAATCCCTCTTATTAGTCACCAAGACTGTTATAAGACCCAGATAGATAGATAGATAGATAGATAGATAGATGGATGGATGGATGGATGGATGGATGGATGGATGGATGGATGGATGGATGGAGGGATCGATGGATCGATGGATGGGCGGGCGGGCGGGTGGGTAGGTAGGGAGAGAGAGAGACAGACAGACAGACAGAAAGACAGACAGACATCCCTACAAATAAATATGAAGCTATGGGTGATGCTTTATTTTGCAGACTGATCTTTTGCCTTTATTTAATTTTGTTTTAAGATGAGTCAAGAAACCTGGGAGTGGGAGTGAAGGAAAAAGTTTGGAAGTGCACTATCTAGTTTCGGGAGGGGCAAATGTGTATATGAAGAGTGGGGCAGGGAATATAAACTTGTTACAAGTGCTTTTTACACTGTGAACTAATTCAGCTGCCAAAACCTTAAATCAGAGGTTCAAAAGCCATAAATTATAATAGAATCTTACAGAGGAAATACATCTGAAATTTGAAACACCAATAGACTAAAAAAAAAGTCCTGAATTATCTTGCAGAATCATCAATCTATTCCAACAGGCATACTTCTCTTCTGCCTGCCTCAAAGCTCATAAGAAATAAAGATCAGGAAGAAAGAGTTTTCTTGTATAGGATTGTGAGGCCAATCTGTTCTGAATATCAAATGTGAGATATTAGTTTTTCTAGCCAAAAGACGCAGTGTTACTGGCTGTCATTATAATGACAGTCGCTTTCTCACTGAGTGAGAAATAGTGATCTGTTTCAATCCTGAATGTACTTTTTTCTAAGGTACCCTGGGCAGTGAAAGGCTGCACATTTTTTACTACCACGCTGTGGACGTGGCTTATTTTATGGGTGTGGCTTGTCAGTCATGTGACCAGGTGGGAGTGACTTGGTGATCATGTGACTGGGGGGTGGCTTAAAGGTGATCATGTGATTGGCTTAAAGGTGGGCAACTTGATGTCACTCACGTCAAAGGTTTGGGTTAGAGTTAGGGTGCCTGGCCTCTCCTCACCTAAGAGAGATACAATTTCCCTAGCTATTTACTATTACGGAACATCCAAAATATACTATTTAATTTTATGTACATATGCCATATGTGTACATACATATTATACACAGGCACACAAAAATATACATTGTCTACTATATAAACTGTATGTGTATGTACACACACAAACCACACATACACATTCACGCACAGCTCTTTTAAAATTATACACATTCAACCTCATTTACTGTGATAGATTTACTGTGCCAAGAAGGGAAAAAAAGAAAACAAATTCAGAATTTTTCTATTGGTTCTGCGTAACTGACTGTACCCCATAGGAGCCCACCACTGACCCAAGGGTCTTTGCAAATATAATAAAGTGCATATTTTTTATATATTTTGTTGTTAACTCTCATTTGAAAATCCCCAAACATGAGTGTCTAAAGCAGCGTTTCCCAACCAGTGTGCCGCGGCACACTAGTGTGCCGCGAGACATGGTCAGGTGTGCCGCCAAACTCCTAGGGCAGCTCCAGCTGGGCGGGGCACTGCCGGTGCGGCTACTTTCCGATGCCACTATTGCTGGCGCTCTCCTGCCCCAAAGAAGGAAGGCGGGAAAAAAGGAGAGCTTCATTCTTCGCACCGGCAGCAAGAGGAGGAGGGCGCCATCAGCAACGGCACCAAGTAGTAGCTGGGGGATGGCGGTGGCAAGAGCTCCAGGGCGGAGGCACCAGCAGCGCCCCGCCCAGCTGGAGCTTCCCTGGCGGGGGCGGCAACCAATGTCCTTTGGGGCCCGGAGGGAGGGTGGTGGGAGCAGGAGGGTGCCAGGCCACGCACGCCTACGCCAGCGCACCCCAAAACACCCCCCGCACACCCTTTTCCAAGGGCGAAGCCGCGGCCGCCCCCTGCGCCTCTAGGCCCCTCGCGCCCCTGGCTGCTCGCCGCTGCCTTCGCCGAAAGCATTTTTGTCCCGGGCTCTCAGCGAGGGGGCTGCAGGAGAGGCGGTGAAGGCGATCTCTCTCGTTCTCCGGAGGCTGGAGAAAGTGATTTTCAATGTTGGGGGCGCGGGCCGGCGTGCGCTCTCCCCATCCCCCTGCCCCATTCAAAGTAAGCCGGCAGGGGGATGGGGAGAGCGCACACCGGCCCGCGCCCCCGACATTGAAAATCACTTTCTCCAGCCTCCGGAGAACGAGAGAGATCGCCTTCGCCGCCTCTCCTGCAGCCCCCTTGCTGAGAGCCTGGGACAAAAGCGCTTTCGGCGAAGGCAGTGGCGAGCAGCCAGGGGCAAGAGACATAGCAAGAGAGACAGAGAGAGAAAGAAAGAGAGATAGCAAGAGAGACAAAGAGAAAGAAATAGACATATAGCAAGAGGCAGTGAAAGAGAGAGAGAGCAAGAAAGAGAGAAAAAAGCAAGAAAGAGATAGCAAGAGAGACAGAGAGAGAGCAAGGGAGAGAGAAAGACATAGAGGGAGGGGAGGGAGAGAGAGCAAAAAAGAGGAAGAAAGAAAGAGGGATGGAGAGAGAGAAAGAAGGGAAGGAAGAGAATGAGGGAGGGAGAAATAGAGCGAAACGGAGGGAGAGATTTTTTTTTGTCCAAACTTTTCTTTAGCCACCCCCCCCCCCCGTTCAATGTTCCCCAGGATTTTGAAAATATGAATAATGTGCCGCGGCTCAAAAAAGGTTGGGAAACACTGGTCTACAGGATCCAATCAGATTTGCTTACTTGTCTTTAAGGGTTGCATGGTAAGGCAAAATACTATAGAGGAAGCTTGAAGATTTATATTTTAAAATTTGTTGCAGCAATGTACCTTGGCTGCTAATGTTGGAGATTCTGAAACTGCCATGCTCCAAATGTGTTAGATTTCAAACCTGTAATCAACCAGACAATATCGGTTGGCGGGGCCTAGGGGAAGAACCTTTTCTGTGGAGGCCCCGGCCCTCTGGAACCAGCTCACCCCAGAGATTCGCACTGCCCCACCCTCCTTGCTTTCCGAAAAAGTTTGAAGACTCATCTTTGCTGCCAGACCTGGGGTCATTAGATCTTTCCCCCGACCAACGAATGTGTTTAGAATAAATTATTGATTGAGTGAATGTTAATTGAATGTTTTAATTTTAAGATGTTTTTAAGTTTTTTAATTATTATTAATTGCTTCAAATTGTTTTATTATGTATTTTTTGTTTGTTGTGAGCCGCCCCGAGTCCTCGGAGAGGGGCGGCATACAAATCCAATCAATCAATCAATCTTATTTATTTATTAGATTTGTATGCCGCCCCTCTCCGCAGACTCGAGGCGGCTAACAATCAATCCATCAATTGTCAGTTATGCTGATTGAGAAAATGTCTGACCTTTCTGAAGGGGACTATACTCCATGCTCCATCTACTAAGGACTGTCATCTGGCTGGACTTAGAAAGCAAGATTTTTCTTGCCCTTCGGAATGCCATCTCTAGAGAGCAGATTGGCCCTGCCCCTTTCATAAGGTCTTAAAGACTTAGTGCTCCTCCTAGGCCTGGGAATCAGGAGGATGGTTTGAGCCGATGTATTGGCTGTATCATTACCGATGGCTCTGTTTGTTAACCTGCCTGTTTTTTGAAACTGCTTTATGTGTATTGTTACATTTGTTTTTTAATGGGTACAAATTTCAGACACACACACGTTTGAAAATTCAAAACAATGTTCTTTATCCCCAAATTCAAAATAAATAAAGCACTCTTTTTGTATTGCAAAGAGCACTCGTCCAAAAACAACCAGGTAGTCTGTACAATTAACTTTAAGCAGTCATTAAGTACTTAGCTAGCAGCTGTGAAGAAACTTCACACCCCTTCTTCTTCCAATGAAGTGAGAGACACACACACACACACATGTTGCGCTGCTTTGTTTTCAAAGGCGTGAAAAATCAACAAAGTCCAGAAACACAGGATTCCTGATGAACTGCGATCAGATACTCTTCCACAATGGCCAAACCCACACGCTGCTATTTATAGCAGCAGCCCTAATTACTGGAGCCCCACCCAAACACAGGTGGACTCTCTTCTCTCCTGTAATATGTTCTTACTTGGTCTCTTCAATGCATAATTCTGCACTTGCGTGGGTCCAAAACGTCTTCATCCGAATCAATGGAAGATAAGGGAGATTGACTGCCTGGGCTGTGTGCCAAGCCCCCCTCTGCCGAGTCACTCCCACCTTCTTCGTCCGAGGAAACTAAACTCTGAACTGACTGTCGGCAATAACACAGACCTGTGACATGTTGAAGTTTACCCTGCATCCACCTCCCCATTCCCTGGGGCAGGAGCAACATTTATTTATTTATTTATTGGATTTGTATGCTGCCCCTCTCCGTAGACTCGGGGCGGCTAACAACAGTAATAAAAAAACATCATGCAAATCCAATACTAAAAACAACTAAAATACTCTTATTCTAAAACTAAACATCCATACAAATAAACATACCATGCATAAATTATAAAGGCTTAGGGGGAAAGAATGTCTCAATTCCCCCATGCCTGACAACAGAGGTAGGTTTTAAGGAGCTTACGAAAGGCAAGGAGGGTGGGGGCAATTCTAATCTCTGGGGGGAGTTGATTCCAGAGGGTCGGGAAGGCTTTTCCCCTGGGCCCTGCCAAGCGACATTGTTTTGTTAATGGGACCTGGAGAAGGCCCACTCTGTGGGACCTAACCGGTCACTGGGATTCGTGCGGCAGTAGGCGGTCTCGTAGATACCCTGGTCCGGTGCCATGAAGGGCTTTATAGGTAATGACCAACACTTTGAATTGTGACGGAAACTGATAGGCAACCAATGCAGACTGCGGAGTGTTGGTGTTACATGGGCATTTTTGGGAAAGCTCATGATAGCTCTCGCAGCTGCATTCTGCACAATCTGAAGTTTCCGAACACTTTTCAAAAGTAGCCCCATGTAGAGAGCATTACAGTAGTCGAGCCTCGAGTTGATGAGGACGTGAGTGACTGTGAGCAGTGACTCCCGGTCCAAATAGGGCCGCAACTGGTGCACCAGGCGAACCTGGGCAAATGCCCCCCTCGCCACAGCTGAAAGATGTTTCTCGAATGTGAGCTGTGGATCGAGGAGGACGCCCAAGTTGCGCACCCTCTCCGAGGGGGTCAATATTTCCCCCCCAGGGTGATGGACGGACAGATGGAATTGTCTTTGGGAGGCAAAACCCACAGCCATTCTTATCAGGGTTGAGTTTGAGTCATTATATTGTCTTTCCGGATGCCTATTTTCTAGTCCACCTTGCTCCTTTCTTCAGTCCCCACCCTGTTATTCAATTAGGTTGGAAAAATTTAAGTACCTCCAAAGACCGCAAATAACAAAAGGAACTTCTTGCCTTGATAAAGAATATACAGTATTTTATTTTATAGACTAAAATGCATCTAAGGAGCTTTACAAAACAATCCTATCTTGCAGCATAGCATTTGGATGGCCATAGAAATTGAGTCAATAAATAAATAAAATTTCATCCTGAAACAAATCATGTTGGCTCCCAAAACTGCATGTAGAATAGAATAGAATTCTTTATTGGTCAAGTGTAATTGGACACACAAGGAATTTGTCTTTGGGCCATAGGATTGCAGTCTTAACAAATAAATATGTACTTGGCAGCACAGAAAATGAAGAATGATCAAACAAACCATGTTTTAAAATATACAATATAGAGTTACATTTTGTTCTGTTGGAATATTAGATTTTAGTTATATAGCTAAGGGTTAAAGGTAAAATAAATATGGATAAATTTTACCAAGACCTGTTTCATCAATAACTAGGAGTCCCAATTTTATGAACAGTTTGTTTGTTTAGATTTCTATGCCACTCTTCTCAATTGACTCAGGGCGGCTTACAACAGTACAAATACAATACAAAATGCGTGAGAAATCTAATACTAAAAATACTACAAATTCTAAAACCCCATTATTCCTAAAACATAATCATCCACATTCATTCAACTATATTTAGTCATTCATAACATCGACCGGAGTTGGTTCTTAACACTCATGGCTGCCATGCCTCCTGGCAAAGATGGGTCTTCAGGGATTTGTGAAAGGCCAGGAGGGTGAAGGCGGTACGAATCTCTGGAGGGACTTGGTTCCAAAGGGCCAGAACCGCCACAGAGAAGGATCTTCCCCTAGGCCCCGCCAGATGGCATTGCCTGGCCAACGGGACCTGGAGAAGGCTGACCCCGTGGGGCCTGACTGGTCACGGGGATACATGAGGCAGAGGACAGTCCTGTAGTTAATCTGGTCCTAAGTCATGTATAAGCCATTATCACCTTGAGGTCAAAGAAAATAAAGAATTGTATCTTAGACTTATTCTCAGGCTTGTGCTATGCATGAATAATGTTGTGGTTGGCTCTGGCCCAGCTCCTGCCCCAGGGAATGGGGAGGTGGATGCAGGGGAAACTTCAACATGTCACAGGCCTGTGTTATTGCCGACAGAATCAGATCAGAGTTTAGTTTCCTCGGACGAAGAAGAAGGTGGGAGTGACTCAGCAGAGGGGGGCTTGGCACACAGCCCAGGCAGTCAATCTCCCTTATCTTCCATTGATTTGGATGAAGACGTTTTGGACCCACGCAAGCGCAGAATTATGCATAGAAGAGACCAAGTAAGAACATATTACAGGAAATAAGTGAGGCCACCTGTGTTTGGGTGGGGCTCCAGTAATTAGGGCTGCTGCTACAAATAGCAGCATGTGGGTTTGGCCGTTGTGGAAGAATATCTGATCGCAGCTCATCAGTAATCTTGTGTTGCTGGACTTTGTTGCTTTTTCATGGCTTTGAAACCAAAGCAGAGCAACGTGTGTGTTTGTCTCACTTCGTTGGAAGAAGAAGGGGTGTGAAGTTTCTTCACAGCTGCTATCTAAGTACTTAATGACTGCTTAAGGGAAATTGTACAGACTACCTGGTTGTTTTGGGATGAGTGCTCTTTGCAATACAAAAAGAATGCTTTGTTTATTTTGAATTTTGTGATAAAGAACATTGTTTTGAATTTTCAAACATGTGTGTGTCTGAAATTTGTACCCTTGAATTTTCGGGAGGCTCCTACCAGAGACCCCGGCAGAACAGATAAGCCTCAAGGCTGGTATATTTTCAGGGGAATATACCAGGGAACAGGGGTCCATTTGTGTTCAGATGGAGGCTTCTCCAGATAAAAATAATTAAGAGTTGCTAATGAATCAGAAAAACCTGTGGACATACTGCTACCATCTTTCCACTAGCTTTGGGGAACCTTGGCTAGTCATCCCTAGTTATTTCATCTAGGAGGATATTAGAAAAGTTTTAGGATCTACTTGTCAGCTCTCAGAATCAAAGCAATTGCCATAAATTAGCTGCCTCTCATGTCAAAAAAGGCAATGCCAAGGAATTAAAAGCAAAAAGATCATAATCTAACGTGGGAATTGTCAATCTTAAATAATCTCTTATGATGTAGAAAGCACAGATATATGTCAGAGAGCCCAACAGTGCTGAATTTAGAGAGGTTCTAAATTCCAACAGACCTTGGGGATAAATAGGATATCAATTCTTCCCTGTTGTACTTTGGGATTATATTTAAATTGGGTTTGCACTGTCCCTTGGTGTAGAAATGTAAATTGATGGTGCTGAGAGACTTTTTGTGGAAGACAGAATGTAAACTTCTCAGAGTCTGAAATGAGTGGGGTGGCATAGGAGCCTAATAAATAAATGATTGAAAGATCTTAAAGCTTAATCTCTGCCAATTGACCAAACAAAACTTAGCCAAATAATAATGGGATGGATTCATAGATGTGATGGGTTCATTTGCAGGAATTGAAATGTTCTCAGAGAGATGAGGGGGCCAAGTAGTCAATCATTCTTGATATCAAGCCATGTTAATCATCTTAACATGCTGAGCATTGAGATCTTGTTTTCCCTTCTTTCTTAGATTTTATCAGCACAAATTTCTAACCAATATTTCCATTTATAAGATTTAAAAACATATAGGTAAAGGAATATTTACGGGACCATATGGGTGTGGATGAAATAAAGCAAAAACATTTGGTTTCTTAATATTTGGACAAAAGTCAAGGAGCCTTTATAATGTTGTTATCTTAAACTAAATGTGATTAAGTGACTAAGGCCAGCTGTCCTGGCTGGGAGAATTCTTCAGGCTCAAAGCCAATTATTCAAAATGCTTTACCTGAAGTTACTTGGCATTAACTTAGAATCAGATGCACATATCAAATAGAAAACAGGGAAAGAAGCTGATTCTACAAGGGGGGAAATCCAACACGTACACTTGACTAATTAGGATTTTTTTTTAAATTGCTACACGTTCATAATATGCCTGTGTCATACTGAGCTATAACATATAGTAGCTTTCTATGTAGATGCATTTATTAAGTATAGTTCATTCTTTTTCATTCCTATAAATTAGATAGATGGATCAACATCTGGAAGAAAGATACAATTTGTTCTTATATATATTTCATTGTTTATAACATTTCATTGTATTATAGGATACATATTTTGCAGAATTATATGTCATTTTTATTGCAAACCCTGACATTCAGATATGATAGTGGTGTTGTCCCATCTTCAGTTAATATGTCTCTGTAATATATGTCTCTATAATATAAGCTAAGTTTTTTCTTATACAGATCTCCATAACTTAGTTTTTCTTGATTTTACTTGATTCTCTAAGGCTGCATTGCTATTACTGTTAGTCTTCTCATTGTTCCTATCACCCATCTCCTCCCACTTATGGCTGTATGTTGTTGCTTGTAAGTTGTTGCTTGTATTCTTATGATTTATATTAATATTGATTGTTTCCTGATTGCTTATTTGTACCCTGTGACAATCATTAAGTGTTGTACCTCATGATTCTTGACAAATGTATCTTTTCTTTTATGTTCAGAGACCATATGCACCAATGACAAATTCTTGGTGTGTCCAATCACACTTAGCCAATAAAAAAATCTATTCTATTCTATTCTATTCTAGTTTGCTTTGTTTTAAAAGTCAGTAAAATAAGCAGGTAGCCCAAAGTTTACTGTAAGCTAATTGTTTTAATAATATTTTTGTATGATTGATATTAATGGTAATATTATAAGGCACATTCAGTATTGAAATAATATTACCATTAATATCAATCATGGAAAAATATTTGTTAAAATATTTATTACAGGTTTCAATTAAACTAAGTCCAAGGCTATTATCCTAGAAGTCTTTTATAAATTAGCTTTCTTATGAAGCAGAGGTTGTGAGTAATGGAAATTGACTAAGACTGCAAGACCAAGAGCTGAGTTTAACCTAGATCTCACAACAATCACCTATTACATCTTCTAACGGAGAGTGCTATCTCCTTACAATGAGGAGAGACTGATTCTGATTATAGGGCAAATCAGTATCTGACAAAGTTATTTCTGCCCCTTAGAACTAAGCATGCAAAAATGTTCAATAGTATAAAAGGAGATTTTCAGGAACAACAGCCTTGACACTTGGAATGAAGTGAAATCAGCAGGAGCATATGTGTGCATTGAGGAACAGATTGTCTATACAGTATTGTATATACTATACAGTATTGTCTTTCTACATGCTACATATTAGTCTACTGTATACTAATTCTACATTTCCAGAATTCCTAATGAGCTGGCTCAATCTTGGAAGTGAAATCCAAGACATTCACTTTGGCAGAACTGATATTAAATGGAAAAATTGTCCCAAATTCTGTCCCAAATTCTGATAATGGAAATGCCTAGGCATACTACCATGAAAAAATTTGCTACGAGCCAAAAAACTTATTTTTTGTCCACCCCCTGTATATAATACATTAAGCTTTCTTATGTTTTATTTTGTTAGGCAAAGGAAGATCATAGTTTCTGGTATCTGGTAAAAGACATCAAGAGAGGACAGAAGTTGTTCGGAGGGACAGCTTCGGGGAGGGGGGATTCATCCTCTTTCAATGTTTTTTTAAAAATTTGCACGTATCTTTATCATAGTATATATTCAGGCACAGCATCATATGAATCCCACTGATATACAAAAACAGCTCAGAGTGAACAAAATTTAAGTTTGATATTTGTTTCATTTATTTCAAAGCCATGGTTAGCTAAAGCAGGGGTCTCCAACCTTGGCAACTTTAAGACTTGTGGACTTCCAGAACTTTGCTTTTTTAGGAACTCTAGGAATTGAAGTCCACAAATCTTAAAGTTGCCAAAGTTGGAGACCCCTGATCTAAAGTGTGGTAATCATCATTTTAGTTTTAGCAAATTGTATCATTTGCATATCATTATTAAAGCTAAATAATTACATCCAAATTTGCCCTGTAGTTGGTGAACAGATTCTCACATTTGGTGCATAGGAATTGTTATCCATTTCTCCATGGTGAACTGGTTCAATGTGATAATTTATTTGAATTGTAGATAACCATGTCCTGCCACGACACCTCTCTAAAACCTTATTCTAGATTGAATTTGGTCATTTTAGAATGTGAATTTACTTCATCCATTCTCCTGTGGACTTAATGGTATGCTTGGGGCCACTATCTTCCTGCAGCTTCAGCTGGCAATGAAATGGCCCTATATTCCACTCGGGAATGTACAATTCTCTGATAAAAAGTAAAAATAATGTTCCCTTTAATATAGTAGTATTGTAATAACAAGTTATTCAGTCCTTAGGCAATGAAATGTCTTTAAAGAATGGCGATAAACTACTTGTTGTAATTGCATGCATGTTAATTGCTATGAGATTCTTATTGGAAAATACAATGTTTGATTTCTATATGTGAAAGATTGTAGGCTTAGGTCTGTGATGGTGAACTGTTGGGATAAGTGCCACAGATGGAATGTGGAGCCACATCTGAGGGCATGTGAGGCATTGTCCTATGTTTGCTCCAGCATGCTGGCCAGCTGATTTTCAGCCTCAGGAGCCTCTGGATGGAGAAAAACAAACCTAATGGGCTTACTGGAAGTTCGAAAACAAACTTCCGGTTGGGCTATTGGGTCGTTTTTCATTCTCCCTCCCATCCACCCATCCTACGGAAGGCCAACCTCCCCTCACCCTCCAAAAGGCTGAAAATCAGCTGGAATCCATTTTTTGCCATCCACAGGCTCCGAAGGCTTCATTGAGTCCTGTGTGCAGGCACGGAGGGGGGGCAGTGTGGGGTTTTTGTGTGTGCATGCATTGCATTATGGGTTTGGGCATGTGCATGCACCCTTTTGGCACTCAAGCAAAAAAAATTATCACTGGCCTAGGTACCACTTTGATGGGAAGGTAATTAGCATTCTATGCGCCTCCTAGATAGTCATGCCAGCCACTTGACCATGGAAATGTCTTCAGACTACACTGGCTTCCTCAGTTAAAACAGAGATGAGCACCATTCCCTAGAGTCAGACACAACTGAACAAGGGAAACATTTCCCTTTTTTATAGCATATGACAGGACAGAGAGTAACCTTGGCAGTCTTTCAATATTTTCCTACTCTACCCTGCAAAAAATAAGAACTTTTTTGAAATCCTTGGCATGCTTGTTTCTTGATGGCACCTATCCAAAAGGGCTGACACTATAATGTGTCCAGTATAGATTCATTTGTCCATAGAATGCTCCTCCTTAAATCTGAATGGCCATCTACATGTTTTATTTTTACTGTTTCATCCATTATTATTTTTTGCAAACTTTAGTTGGACGCTAGTGCTTTTCTCAGTAAGCAACTTGCCCTCTTTTACCTACTGCTTTTTAATAAGATCTCTAGCTATTATTCTGGGATTTTTAAGGACTCCTTATGTTATGTTATGTTATGTTATGTTATGTTATGTTATGTTATGTTATGTTATGTTATGTTATGTTGTTATGTTATGTTATGTTATTGTTGTGGTTAGCTCTGGCCCAGCTCCTGCCCCAAGGAATGTGCCGGTGGATGTGGGGTAGACATCCACATGCCGCAGGCCTGTTTTGCTCCTGATGGAATCTGCCGATGAAGCCGCCTCTGACCAAGGCAGCATGAGTGACAGGGAAGAGGGGAGTTTGGCAGACAGCCCAGGAGGAGACAAATCATCTGTATCATCTTTGGATTCTGAACAAGAATTAATGACACATCCACACATGCGTAGAGTGATGCATAGGAGACAACAACGAAAGGATTATTACAAGAGGCCACCTGTTGGGTGGGGCTCCAGTAATAAGGGCTACTGCTATAAATAGCAGCATGTGGGTTTGGCCATTGTAGAAGAGTATCTGATCCCAGGTCGCCAGGAATCCTGGGTTGCTGGTATCTGGACTTTGCTTGTTGATTTTTCACGCCTTTGAAAACAAAGCAGAGCAATGTGTGTGTGTGTCTCACTTCGTTGGAAGAAGAAGGGGTGTGAAGTTTCTTCACAGCTGCTTGCTAAGTACTTAATGACTGCTTAAGGTTAATTATACAGACTACCCGGTTGTTTTGGGATGAGTGCTCTTTGCAATACAAAAAGAGTGCTTTGTTTATTTTGACTTTTGGGATAAAGAACATTGTTTTGAATTTTCAAACGTGTGTGTGTCTGCAATTTGTACCCTTGAATTTTAGGGATCCTCTTACCAGAGAGCCCGGCAGAACTGTTATGTTATGTTATGTTATGTTGTTATGTTATGTTATGTTATGTTGTTATGTTGTTATGTTATGTTATGTTATGTTATGTTACGTTACGTTGTTGTTATGTTATGTTATTTTATGTTATGTTATGTTATCTTCCCCTGACAGAGGCGCTTCACTGTCGGAAGCTGTTGGCACTAAAACTGGCCTCTGATAATGTGAGGATTCTCCCACATCAACCCCCACAGTCCTTGGAGCAGGAGCTGGCCCAGAGCCAACCACAACACCTTAGCT
Source organism: Erythrolamprus reginae (assembly GCF_031021105.1). Classification (NCBI taxonomy): domain Eukaryota; kingdom Metazoa; phylum Chordata; class Lepidosauria; order Squamata; family Dipsadidae; genus Erythrolamprus; species Erythrolamprus reginae. Next base: position 68,636,182 of record NC_091952.1, read on the forward strand.
GATTTTATACTGCACTCACAGTGATTTTGACAGGTTAGCTATTCCTGGGAAGATTCACTATTGTCTCAAATCTCAGTTTAAGTTTGTATCTCTGACAGTGGATTGGGGGAATGTCAAGAATTTTAGAAATGATTTTGTAGCATTTTACAGACTGTTAGTAATCAATTTTTTTTAAAAAAGTCTTTAGACATTTAAGTGGGGCATGATGTCCTTTTGACTATGTAGTAAGAGTTGTGAAGAGGAAGTCAAAGTCTTTGAGATTTATATAGGACATGTCAGAGCTAAATCAAAACAAGATTGTTTAATACTCTATTTCCACAACTACCTTTATCCCCTTAATTGAATTGATAGAACTTGGAGGCTGGACACTTTTTCACAAAGTTGAATGATATGTTGGGAGATTTTAAGGAAACCTGAAGGACAACGGGGTCAGAAAAGCATAATACAGTGATACCTCATCTTACAAACCCCTCGTCATACAAACTTTTCGAGATACAAACCAGGGGTTTAAGATTTTTTTGCCTCTTCTTCCAAACTATTTTCACCTTATAAATCCAAGCCTGGGATGCCCCACCTCCAGACTTCTGTTGTCAGCGAAGCGCCTGTTTTTGCGCTGCTGGGATTCCCCTGAGGCTCCCCTCCGTGGAAAACACCACCTCCAGACTTCCGTGTTTTTGCGATGCTGCAGGGGAATCCCAGCAGTGCAAAAATGGGTGCTTTGCTGGCAACGGAAGTCTGGAGATGGGGTTTCCCAGCGAGGGGAGCCTCAGCGAAATTGCAGCATCATAAAAACACAGAAGTTCGGAGGTGGGGTTTCAAGGACTTCCATGTTTTTGCGATGCTGCAATTTTGCTGAGGCTCCCCTCGCTGGAAACCCCATCTCCGGACTTCCGTTGCCAGCGAAGCACCCGTTTTTGCATTGCTGGGATTCCCCTACAGCATCACAAAAACACGGAAGTCCGGAGGTGGGTTTCCCATGGAGGGGAGCCTCAGGAGATCTGGCAAAAGGGGTGAGTTTTGGGCTTGCACGCATTAATCTCTTTTTCATTGATTCCTATGGGAAACATTGTTTCGTCTTACAAACTTTTCACCTTACAAACCTCATCCCGGAACCAATTAAGTTCGTAAGACAAGGTATCACTGTATTGGCAATCTGTTCCGTGGCTCTGAAAATGCTCTAGAAACTAAATAAACAAAATCTTAAATTCCCTTGAATCTCTATAGTAATTACCATTAAGAATGCAGCCATCTTGTAATTTTATTTGACTTTCAAGGAGAGTTTTATTAAGGGGATTTTTTTTCCATTTGGAGCAGAGTCCTAAGTTACATGACAGGAGAATAACTATTGCCACTTTGCTTCTTGTCCAGCAGCTCTTGCCTCCTTTTCAAAGGAAAGCTATTTAATAGTTTCAAGCTTCTGCCTGCTCCCTGATTAGCACTTCACAATAGTTTTATTCCCAGGGAGATGCAGCTATCAACCTGAATTTCACACTGATGGCATTGATTGTAAAGCAGAGGGAGGACATCCAGAATATCAGTCTCATGGTGTTAGCCTTGAGACCAGAAGGAGAACTATCAACAGAATGGCAATTACATAGTGCTGCTTTTGAAGGTTATTTAGAAAAAAAAACAAGTTAAGGAAAGATCAGTATGGAGAACATTTATCAGCCTGGTTGCTAAGACTCAACAGGTATCAATCAATTAGAAGTTACAGTTCAGGATGCATCAGCAGAGTTTCTGGTTGGTGGTTTTATTTAGACTTGTGGACACTGGCTTCCTATTGGCTTTTGGGTGCAATTCAAATAGCTGGTTCTTTTAAAATCTATAAAGCTCAGTACAGTAAACAATAGGCACTCAGTACAGTAGAGATTTAGGACCTTCTTTCTCCAGCCACAATCACTCTATTTGGTCCATGCTTCAAAAACTGCTGTTGCTCCCACTTTTGTGAAGCAAGGGGGATAAGGCTCATAGTAGCTATTTTATAGCGGCTGTACCTTGCACTGTAGAAGGGCTTCTCTGTGGAAATCAAAGTTTCTCTATATGTTTGGGTTTCTGAAAGATGGTAAGATATTAGAAGCCTTATGAAGAATTAAATGATGCCATTGTGTCTCAATTATTACAGTTATTGATATTTTGCAATTATTGTTTAATTATTTGCTTTGAACATTTTATATATAATATAGTTGTGTTGTAGTTAGCTCTGGCCCAGCTCCTGCCCCAAGGACTGTGGATGTGGAAGAGACATCCACATGCTGCAGGCCTGTTTTGCCCCCAGTGGAGTCTGCTGGTGAAGGCTCCTCTGACCAAGAAGACATGAGTGACAGGGAGGAGGAGAGTGTGGCAGACAGCTCAGAAGGAGATCAATTATCTAGCTCCTCCTTGGATTCAGAACAAGAGTTAATGATACAGCCACGCATGTGGAGAGCGATGCATAGGCAACAACAACTGAGAGATTATTATCAAAGAAAATGAGGCCACCTGTGGTTGGGTGGGGCTGTGGTAATTAGTGAGGCTGCTCAAAAATTGCAGCCTGAGGGTTTGGCCATTGTGGAGGATTATCTGATCGTTGTGTTTCGTGACTGCTTTACTGACTTGGACCTTTTGTGTGCTGATTTTTCCCCGCTTTGAAACTAAACCAGGGCAAAGTGTGTTTCACTTTGTGAAAAAAGAAGGACTGTGAATTGCCTCACAGCTGCAAGCTAAGTATCACAGAACTGATAAGGGACTTGTACAAATTACCAGTTTGTTTGGAGACAAATGCTCTTTGCTATACCAAAAGAGGGCTTGGTTTAAGTGAATTTTCATTATAAAGAACATTGTTTTGAATTTTCAAACGTGTGTGTGTCTGAAATTGTATCTGTGCATTTTTGGGAGGATTCTACCAGAGAGCTCAACAGAACATAGTTGATTATTGTATTATCTGCTATTGGCTTCCAGGAGTCTGATTAATTGTGGTGGTAGATAAATATATTAAACAAATAAACAATAACCTTCAGAGTTCCCACTAAGGAAGAATGCAACAGCAGCAATCAGTCTATTGTGGAGGCAACCAAAATTTTGATAGAGGAGATCACTGAGAAGTCAAGGGGTGTCCAATCACATTTAAAGCCCAACCACTCCCCGCAATATTGGACTTTAACACCCAACGAGTATTTTTCAAAACAAAGAAACCCAAGTGTATCCTCTCTTAGGAGTAAGGATGGCTTGAAAGATAAGCCTCTGTCCTGGTTAAATTAATTTTGAAGTGAACATGATTTGATTGTGCTCTTAATTTCCTCCTAAGATTGCTCCCTAAGAAGAAGAGAAGCAAGGGACCAAAGTAATGTATTAAAAAAAGCTCATTAGATCATATAAAGCACAAGGCAGTACTTCATTATTCTGGTCTATTAAGAAAGAATTCTGCAGAGAAGAAAATATCTGAAGGCTCAGTCAGTGTAGCCATACATAGGTATTGGTGGCAGAGATATACATTTCTCAAAAGGAGGAGAATTCTGTTTTGCTGCATGGACTTTTGCCTTCGTGGATATATCTGAAGAGACAGCATTTTCCTGTTTGTAAGGACATTTTCTGTTACCTGTGTTTTTCTTGAATTTTATAAAACTGCCTTTGCCTTTTACCAGTGTGTCTGGATTCTCTTTTTGGGTTGGTATTGGCTTCTGGAGTGACCCAGACAGAACAGTTGACATATAAGGAAAAATTCTCAGATTTCTTCTCTGAGTTCAGATAAATGCAGCCATCTTCCAGGAGATTTTGGAGCACTTCATGCTTCCTCCCACAGATGAGCTTTTATGGGGATGCTGACTTCATTTTCCATCAGGATTTGGCACCTGCCCACATTGCCAAAAGCACCAAAACCTGGTTCAATGACCATGGGATTACTGTGCTTGATTGGCCACCAAACTCACCTGACCTGAACCCGACAGAGAATTTATGGGGCATTTCCAAGAGAAAGATGAGGGACATGAGACCGAACAATGCAGAAGAGCTAAAGGCCACTATCGAAGCATTCTGGTTTTCCATAACACCTTAGCAGTGCCACAGGCCGATAGCTTCTATGCCATGCTGCATTGAGGCAGTAATTGCTGTAAAAGGGTCCCAAACCAAGTGAGTACATATGCATGCTTATATTTTTCAGAAATCTGATATTGCTCTATGTACAATCCTTGTTTTATTCATTGCATGTAATATTCCAATTTTCTAAGATTGTGGATTTGGGGTTTTCATGAGCTGTACCCCATAACCATCACAATTATGACAAATCACAGCTTGAACTATCTTGCTTTGCATGTAATGAGTCTCTCATATATTACTTTTCACCTTTTAAGTTACATTACTGAAATAAATGAACTTTTGCATGATATTCTAATTTTCGAGATTCACTATATTTCTTCTGTCTGATGCTTTCAGAGGTGTTGGGTTAAAACTCCTATAAGTCTTATGCTGGGAACTTTAATCTAACCTATCTGGAAGTCAGCAGTCTTTAAAAGGGAGCTCTACTAAAAACAGTGCCATACCCCCCCCTCCAAAAAAAAATGTTGAAAAAAGCAGCTGAATTAGCTAATATAGAGCTCTTGCCTGATTTGTAAGTTTTAAACTAGAGGCTTCAAAATCTACACAGTAAATAAGCTGTAACTGGGGGAAAATACATGAACAGAAACAAAAATATGCTTGGGAGCCCCTATCAGTGGAGCGCCAAACCTCTGCCCATTGGCCCAGATTTAGGAGCACAAAAATTGGACTGCTTCCATCAGGTAATTGATTGGCTTTTTAAGTTAAAGACTTGTGTGGCCCTAAATCCTTCAGTTGTCACCAGAACCAGGTTGCCAAAATACTTATTATAGGTGGCAGTCAAGAGTTATAGTTTTCTGTTTCTTTCAGGGTTTTTTGCAGCCCAGCTATGATGGTCTTTTCCACTCTTGATTTACAAATGTATATGAATGATCATTAGCAATGTATGTTCTAGTACCATGATGGAGAACCTGTGGCACGTGTGTCATAGGTGGCACGTGGAGCCATATCTGAGGATGTGAGACATTGTCCTATGGTAGCTCAAGGGCCCATGGGTGTGCTGATTTTTGGCCTTCCAGAGGTTGTGGGGAAATCATTTTCACTTTCCCCAGGCTTCAGGAAAGCCTCCGGAGCCTGTGGATGGCAAAAAATGGACCCAATGGGCCTACCAGAAGTTCGGAAATGGACTTCCAGTTGGGCCATTGGGCCATTCATGGAAGCCTGTGGAACCTGTACCCCATAACCATAACTCAACAGGCCTATCAGAAGTGGTGGAAGGGCATTGCATTATGGATTAGGGCATGCACACTGTTGCGTGCACACCTGCCCTTTTGGTACCAAGCAAAAAAAGGTTTGCGATCACTGTTCTAGTATATGGGTGATAATGCACATTTTATAGGTTGTTCATTATAGCTGAACTGCAAAGGCATGACTGTAGTTATGTACCCCAAAAGCTCTAATGGACAGAAATGATGCCACTTTCCTCCCTAATTGAAGATATTCAAATTTGTGGGTGGCCAATACAGCCTGTCTATTGCAATGATGGTATGAATGTCTATGATTGGTATGATTGGATGGGTGGGGGTGGGGGGGTTATGGTATGGATGAATTCATTGTTTGTAGTGTGAATGATAGGTTTGGCCCACCTGACGCTCGGGAGGCGGGAGAGGAAGGGGCACCGATCTCTGGGGGGGCAGGGGGCCGGAATATCCCTGTGTTGCTGGGGAGAGCAGATATGGCGGGGGCCACAGAGTTAGCCGTTCCAGGGGAACGAGGGATCGTTGCTTAATAACGGTCCCTTGTTCTGGCTCTATGAGCCCAATCTTGGGTACTGGTGGTGAGTGTAACTCTGGCCCTGGGCTCAGATTGTTGCTGCTGAATGCCAGGTCGGTGGTAAATAAAGCTCTCCTCATCCGGGATTTGATCCCGGATGAGGAGGCCGACCTGGCATGCATTACTGAAACCTGGCTGGGCCCAGAGGGAGGTGTTCCTCTCTCGGAAATTTGCCCAGCCGGGTTTCCGGGTTTCAGATATGGCATCAACCGCGACCCCAGGGAAGGGGGGGAGGAGTGGCCATTGTAGCCAGGGAGAGCCTTTGCCTGCGTAGACTCATTGCTCCGGAAATTGCGGGTTGCGAATCTCTCTTGATGAAGTTGGACTTAGGGGTTCAGGTGGGCTTATTTCTCACGTACCTGCCTCCCAGCTGCGTGTCAAAAGCCCTGCCTGTGCTACTCAAGGAGGTAGCCGGGTTGGTGGTGGAGTTCCCCGGACTTATTGTCTTGGGGGACTTCAACCTGCCGTCACTCGGCGAAACCTCTGGGTTGGCACAGGAGTTCATGGCCACCATGACAGCCGTGGACCTGACTCAAGTAGTACAGGGTCCGACTCACGAGGGAGGGCACGCACCTGACATGGTATTCCTTTCCGAGCAATTGAGTAATGGTCTGAGACTAAGGGGCTTAGAAGCATTGCCTTTGTCATGGTCAGACCATTTTCTACTACGGCTTGACTTCCTGGCTCCAATCCTCCCCCGCAGGGAGGCGGAACCAATGAAGATGTTCCGCCCCAGACGCCTGATGGACCCAGAGGGCTTTCAGACGGCGCTTGGGGTTATCCCAGAGGCACTCGTCCACAGTTCGGCGGAGTCTCTTGCGGAGGCCTGGAACACGGCTGCTGCGGAGGCTCTCGACCGGATTGCGCCTTTGCGACCTCTCCGAGGCGTTAGACCCCGTAGAGCCCCATGGTTCAACGAAGAGCTCCGGGAGTTGAAGCGCCAAAAGAGACGTCTAGAGAAGCGATGGAGGAAGAGTAGGTCTGAATCCGATCGAACACTTGTAAGAGCTTTTATTAAGACTTACAAAGTGGCGCTCAAGGCGGCAAGATGCGCGTACCATGCCGCCTTGATTGCATCAGCGGAATCCTGCCCGGCCGCTCTGTTTAGGGTGACCCGCTCCCTTCTTAATCAGGGGGGAGTTGGGGAGCCCTTGCAGAGTAGTGCCGAGGATTTTAACACATTTTTCGCTGATAAAGTCGCTCGGATTCGGGCCGACCTCGACTCCAATTGTAAAACAGAGTCGACTGACGAGTCAGTCGAGGTGACTGGGGCACGTACTTGTCCACCTGTCTGGGAAGAGTTTGATCTGGTGACACCTGATGAAGTGGACAAGGCCATTGGAGCTGTGAGTTCCGCCACCTGTTTACTGGATCCGTGTCCCTCCTGGTTGATTTCGGCCAGCAGGGAGGTGACACGGAGCTGGGCCCAGGAGATTACCAATGCTTCCTTGGGGAGGGGAGTTTTTCCATCACTCTATAAAGAAGCGCTTGTGCGCCCCCTCCTCAAGAAGCCCTCCCTGGACCCAGCTGTGCTTAATAACTATCGTCCAGTCTCCAACCTTCCCTTTATGGGGAAGGTTGTTGAGAAGGTGGTGGCACTCCAGCTCCAGCGGTCCTTGGAAGAAGCCGATTATCTAGGTCCCCAGCAGTCGGGTTTCAGGCCCGTTTACAGCACGGAAACCGCTTTGGTCGCGTTGATGGATGATCTCTGGCGGGCCCGGGACAGGGGTTTATCCTCTGTCCTGGTGCTCCTTGACCTCTCAGCGGCTTTCGATACCATCGACCATGGTATCCTTCTGCACCGGCTGGAGGGGCTGGGGGTGGGAGGCACTGTTCTTCAGTGGTTCTCCTCCTACCTCTCTGGCCGGTCGCAGTCGGTGTTAGTGGGGGGACAGAGGTCGACTCATAGGTCTCTCCCTTGTGGGGTGCCTCAGGGGTCGGTCCTCTCCCCCCTGCTATTTAACATCTACATGAAACCGCTGGGCGAGATCATCCAAGGACATGGGGTGAGGTATCATCAATATGCGGATGATACCCAGCTTTACATCTCCACCCCATGCCCAGTCAATGAAGCGGTGGAAGTGATGTGCCGGTGCCTGGAGGCTGTTGGGGCCTGGATGGGTGTCAACAGACTCAAGCTCAACCCGGATAAAACGGAGTGGCTGTGGGTTTTGCCTCCCAAGGACAATTCCATCTGTCCGTCCATTACCCTGGGGGGGGAATTATTGACCCCCTCAGAGAGGGTCCGCAACTTGGGCGTCCTCCTTGATTCACAGCTCACATTAGAACAACACCTTTCAGCTGTGGCGAGGGGGGGCGTTTGCCCAGGTTCGCCTGGTGCACCAGTTGCGGCCCTATCTGGACCGGGACTCATTGCTCACAGTCACTCATGCCCTCATCACCTCGAGGTTCGACTACTGTAATGCTCTCTACATGGGGCTACCTTTGAAAAGTGTTCGGAAACTTCAGATCGTGCAAAATGCAGCTGCGAGAGCAGTCATGGGCCTACCTAGGTATGCCCATGTTTCACCATCACTCCGCAGTCTGCATTGGCTGCCGATCAATTTCCGGTCACAATTCAAAGTGTTGGTTATGACCTTTAAAGCCCTTCATGGCATCGGACCAGAATATCTCCGAGACCGCCTCCTGCCTCACGAATCCCAGCGACCGATTAGGTCCCACAGAGTGGGCCTTCTCCGGGTCCTGTCAACTAAACAATGTCGGTTGGCGGGCCCCAGGGGAAGAGCCTTCTCTGTGGCGGCACCGGCCCTCTGGAACCAACTCCCCCCGGAGATTAGAACTGCCCCTACTCTTCCTGCCTTCCGTAAACTCCGTAAAACCCACCTTTGCCGTCAGGCATGGGGGAACTGAAACATCTCCCCCTGGGCACGTTTAATTTATGCATGGTATGTCTGTGTGTGTGTCTGTTACCATACGGGGTTTTTAAATAGTTAAATATTTTAAATTTGTCTGATTGCTTATGATTTGTTTCTACATGTTGTGAGCCGCCCCGAGTCTTTGGAGAGGGGCGGCATACAAATCTAAGTAATAAATAAATAATAAATAAATAAAGAGTCTGGGTGTACAAATTACACAGACTCAAGAGTTACAGTAATATCTACTGCAAGCCTCAGTGAGGCCAAAATGCCCCCCTCTCCAAATGATATTACTGAAATGTCACCTTTAGGTACTTGCAATTCAAATAAAGCAAACCACATTTTATATCATTATGAGGGTATAAGTTGTCTAGTTTTATAGCTGGATTCATGTATTGGAATAAGCAATGTGGTTTGTTTAGATTTGACTAACATGACATGTGAATCCAGCCATAGCACAAGATTTAGAAGGAAGAAAGGAAAGAGAGTAGAAGGGGAGGAAAAGAAGGAAGAAGAAAGGAGGAGATGGTACTAGGAAAGGAGAGAGAATGTAACTTAGGTTATTGTATTATTGTTTTTAAGTGACAATATATGCATACTGAATGTATCTCCGGGACCGCCTTCTGCCGCACGAATCCCAGCGACCGGTTAGGTCCCAGAGTTGGCCTTCTCTGGGTCCTGTCGACTAAACAATGTCGTTTGGCGGGACCCAGGAGAAGAGCCTTCTATGTGGCGGCCTCGACCCTCTGGAACCAGCTCCCCCCGGAGATTAGAACTGCCCCCACCCTCCTTGCCTTTCGTAAAGTTCTTAAGACCCATCTCTGCCGTCAGGCATGGGGGAACTGAGACATCTCCCCCGGCCTATACAGTTTATACATGGTATGTTTGTGTGTATGTTTGCTTTTAATAATGGGGTTTTTAGTGTTTTTTAAATTATTAGATTTGTTCTTACATTGTCTTTGTTATTGTTGTGAGCCGCCCCGAGTCTACAGAGAGGGGCGGCATACAAATCTAATAAATAATAATAATAATAATAATAATAATAATAATAATGATGATGATGTGATGTTATGTATGTTTTTGATGTGGAGAAAAATAATTTTTAAAAAAGATTTAGAGTATGGGTGTCAAACTCGCAGTCACATTGCCGTCCCGTGACGTTTTGTGAAGTTTTCCCCCTTTGTGCAGCTGGGGTAGGTGTGGCTTACACGTGACCACCAGTTTGACACCCCTGAATTAGAGTTAGCTTGTCTAAATGAGCTTGCTGTGCCTTGTTTAGTGTAAACGTTGAACCAATGTGACTTTTACATTGGCTCTGGATTTTGGATTCAACTAAGCTAAAGAATTGAGAAAGTGTGAAGCACCATCAGCATTTCTCAATCTTTGCAAAATGTAAACAGGCCTGTATTGACGCCATGATGATATTGTCCAGACGTCATGTTTTCCCCCAATAGATAGATCAGAAAACTGCACCTCAAATGGCACTAAATGGTCACATACCAGAGGACAATATGGGGAATCAGTCTGCATAGATTGAGGCTCTCTAATCCCGGCTATCGATTGGAGGAGGGTAATATTAACAAAGGTATCCTGAATTCAGTTGCATCACCCAGCGAGTGTGGCCCAAGTTTAACATGTGGAAGATAATAGAGAATTCCAAGTGAGAGACACATCTCCTTAATTGATATTAGTGATAGAAAGTACAGTGATACCTCGTCTTACAAACGCCTCGTCATACAAACTTTTCGAGATACAAACCCGGGGTTTAAGATTTTTTTGCCTCTTCTTACAAACTATTTTCACCTTACAAACCCACCGCCGCCACTGGGATGCCACGCCTCCGGACTTCCGTTGCCAGCGAAGTGCCCGTTTTTGCACTGCTGGGATTCCCCTGAGGCAGAGGTCCAGAGGTGGGGTTTGCGATGCTGTGATTTCACTGATGCTCCCTTCGCTGGGAAACCCCACCTCCGGACTTCCATTGCCAGCAAAGCACTTGTTTTTGCGATGCTGGGATTCCCCTGCAGCATCGCAAAAACACAGAAGTCCGGAGGTGGGGTTTCCTATGGAGGGGAACCTCAAGGGAATCCCAGCAGCGCAAAAACGGGCACGTTGGCTGGCAAAAGGGGTGAATTTTGGGCTTGCATGCATTAATCGCTTTTCCCTTGATTCCTATGGGAAACATTGTTTTGTCTTACAAACTTTTCACTTTAAGAACTTCGTCCCAGAACCAATTAAGTTTGTAAGACAAGGTATCACTGTACATCTGCCACTGTTGTACTGCAATGGAGAACTAATATAATTGGCTAAATTCAGACGTGTTTAACCTGATTACTGAGCTAATCTATTTCTTGGTTTACATAGGCCGGGGGTAGGCAAAGTTGGCTCTTCTATGACTTGTGGACTTCAACTCCCAGAATTCCTGAACCAATAATTTTAGCTCAGGAATTCTGGGAGTTGAAGTCCACATGTCATAGAAGAGCCCAACTTTGCCTACCTCTGACACAGGCCAATGAATCATAATGCCAACATCAGAAAAGTTAGATTTTGAGGCTAAAGAAAAAGTAATTTAAGTTCCATATGTTATATAAATACAACCATAGAGTAGCATGGGAATGATCACAGGGACTCCGATTGTTGTATTATTTCTTTGAACAGAGAGGATCAACATACAGGCAACACAGGAGTTCACTTTATTTAAATGTCAAAAGGTGTTAAGACAGACCAGTATTCCCAGAAAAATACATGCTGCACCGCTCAGCACAGCAGCTCAGCAGTGACTTGGTGAAACGTACCATACTTTGCTTGGACATTTTATTTTTATTTTGCTTTAAAAGCTTCTCTTTTGGGGACTTTTACCCCTCCCCCTTTTTCTTTTACAGCTAGTATAAATAGTCTGTGTTGGAAACAGTCCAGATGGCAGTAGTTTCCTTGTGATTGTTTCTGCAGTTATGTACAACATCTGGAATATTTTTAAATTTCATTTTGTTTACATTAGTTAAAAAAGAAATTGCAGGTTTACAAAGAACAGTTTTCAGAAAAGAAAGAGAATATATGAGATAATAAACAAAAAGCAAGAAAGAGAAAGAATCAAGAGATATAGAAACTGGGACCATAAATCTTCTGAGAAATTTAAAAAGTGGTATAAAACCCCCTAGAAGGAATACCATGCAGTTAAGAAACACTAACTCTGCCAAATACACACCTCTTCTAAACAGGATTTTTTTCACTTTTTTAATTTTTAAAAAATGCATTTTAATTAGAAAAAAAAGCTAAAATTGTAAGAGTTGAGCCTCCAAGTCAGCAGTAGCTAGTAAGCCAAAGGAGACCTGAAACTTTGGTGCTATCCCAGCTTCACCTCAAGCCAAGATCTTCATGATATGGCTGGAGTGGAAGGGTGACATCTTTGGCAGGGAAAGGTGCTACGTTTTTTTCTGATGGAGTGATGAATTAGTGCAATTATCATTATTCCAACAGCTTCCACCTAGCTTTCTGTGGGACCGAGCCCCCAACTATTTAGCACCAATGCTCCTAAATAGGAGCCATTAGGAAACATCCAGCTTTGCCCTTTGAAGTTTCATGATCAAATGGATGAAATTCCCAGATCCCCCTTGTTTAAATTTATTTGCAATAGATGGCAATGAAGTTAGGATAGCGTTCAGTCTGGCCTCTATTTCCTTCCTTTAACACTGCATTCGAATGTGTACTCAGACATCTAGCTCCACTCTTTTGTCCTCTGGGTAGATCCCAATGCTTGTCAACCAGTGATCTCTCTGGGCTGGGGCTGGCTCTCTTCTGCTCAGGCTAAATAAGGGCTGGTGAATAGGAATAGAAAGCTAAAACCAAACTACAGAGAAGAAATGAAGCACATTTTTTTGCTATATTGCTCAACACAGGTATTGTGCTGTATATTGCTCTACCCAAGTGCTCTTCAGTAGCTTAGTTAGATCATTTGCTTGGTTTGAATAAGATGTCTGCTTCAATCCTTCACACAGTTATTAAAAGCTTGAAAAGGATCTCAGGAACACACAACTAGGAAGAATCTCCCTATTATTACCCAGGAAACACATCACAAAAAAGTTAGAACTAAGGACCCATACAATAATTCAACTTTTCAGTGAATTGAGCTTGAATCAACTGTGATTATTATCCTGATTTAAATTACAATTTCTTACTTTTACTTTTTTGGGGGAAAACAGGGTTTGGGGGCTATAATCAGAACTTTTTCATGTATATTAGCCAGCTCACTTATCAAAACTCACGGAAGAAAACATAACAGCTGTCTACAGTCTGTTTAGTTCCACTTCCCTTTGAGGTTTCTCTCACTCCTCTGAATGTCTACTCAGTGTACCAGTACTGTCCACTATTACTTGATATGATCTGCCCTATGATAATATGAATACTGCTAAACCATTATGTAAGTTAAACTATCCCTAGAATTACATCCTTAGCCATAATTTAAAAGGCACAAGGACATAGAAAGGGGTCTCAGTTGACCCCAACCCACTGTCTACAGGCTTACAGTAGTCCATAATGTTTATTAATGGAACTGAAAGGTATAAATACTTGGAAGGAACGGACTCTGGCCTGAACTCCCCTGTGATTTATTTTTCTTTATTAAAGGAAAGATCAAACTCAACACTAATGAATAAGCTGTTTCAGCTACTTCTATGCATCCAACCTACAAATCAGCAATTCTCTTAAGAGAGGCATTAATTCTATCCTTAGTGTGTTGCTACCTGAATAGCATATTATAACACACTATTCTTATAAATAGATTGGCCTTGCTGCAAAGTATTCTTATTTAGATTAACAGAGTTAGAAGGGACCTTGGAGATCTTCTGGTCCACCCCTCTGCTTACGCAGGAAATCCTATACCACTTCAGACAAATGGTTATCCAATAACATCTTAAAAACTTTCGGTGTTGGAGCATTCACAACTTCTGGTTGTGAATGCTCCACTGATATTCCACTGATTAATTGTTCTAACTGTCAGGAATTTTCTCCTTAGTTCTAAGGTGCTTCTCTTCTTGATTAGTTTCCACCCATTGCTTCTTGTCTCACTCTCAAATGCTTTGGATAATAGTTTGACTCCCTCCTTTTATGGCAGCTCCTGAGATATTGGAACACTGCTATCATGCTTCCCCTAGTCCTTCTTTTCATTAAACTAAACATATCCAGTTTCTGCAACTGTTCTTCATATGTTTTAACCTCCAGACCCCAAATGGTTGTTGCTCTTCTCTGTACTCTTTCTAGAGTCTCAAGATCCTTTTTGCATCGTGGCGACCAAAACCGAACGCAGTATTCAAAGTGCGGTCTTATCAATCAACTGAATAATTCACCAAACAGACTTAATAACTCTACAGGACATCTATATTTGATTGTAAATTATTCCAATCCTAAGTAAGAGATTCCAGTCTTTCTCTGTGCTCTCCCAGAAGAAGACTGAAATATCTTACTTGTATCAAGGTAATGCATCAGTTCTGATGCAAAGTTCAAATTTTCCCACTTCATCCCATTTAATCTGAGAACTTAATCAAAAGTTATTCTTTATCATGGGATCCCATTATAATAGCACCAGTCCAGAGAGATTAGCTGGGAAGAGTCTGATAAGCTTTTTCATCTAGTTTTCCTTAACTTTATTCCAGCAGACCTGGCAAACTTAGTGAAAAGAGTGAGCTAATGCAGAGGGAAAGCAGCAGAAGAAATATGAAAGGCCAAGTTCCTGTGAAAGAAGGCATTTTAAAATTTTGCTCCACAAATTTCTTCCACTGACCACAGCAGCTGCTGGGAGGTGTATATTGTACAATCAGAAATGAGTCACAGTTACTCACATATTGTTTTTTTTTTTAAGCCAAACAAATAAAAAAAACCAGTATGGTGTATCACAGATACAAGACTCAGCTCCCATGACTGGTTCCTCAGACTCATTCAAGCCATTCAGTTACAGGTTATTTACAACAGGTTCTTATTCTACAAAAATGAAACAAGGGAGGGGGAAGGCCAATGAGGAACCTTTATGTCAAACCAAGCACAAGGTTTGATATTTTGTAAATCGCTGTGCAAAATAGCCCCAATGCAACAGATGCTTGAGATTGGTAAATGGTGCTCAGCAAGAATGTTTCCAAACAGAAGAGAAAAGGGAACATGGACACAAATTGGGAAAAGGAGAAAGCACCAAATGTGAAACAGAACATATCCTAAAGGGAAAGAGGGCAGAAGGCTAGAAAACATTCCCATCGGGCTGATTTAATACATTTTACGTCGAGCACTTAAAGCACCTTAAGCGTGTTTACTTGAAAATGTAAGTCTTTTTAAACTTGTATCTGAGTAAGCATAAGATCAGGATGCTAGGAAGAGTCTCCAGGTGGTTAACTGGCGAAGCAGATTGTTAAAGTATTTTTGTATTTATGATTTATGAATTTGGGTTAGGCCCCTACATAGCCATCTTCACTTTTAAGACAGTGAGTATACATTTACTTTGCGGTACTGCTTCAGTTAAAAGTGGACTTAGTAAAAGAGAACTCACCAATTGAAAGAGGAAGTTCCTATTGTAATTCTAGTCTCTGGGAGTCGTGATAATTGTAATTGTATCATGGGTAATTGTCCTTTAAAAAAAAAAGTCAGTGACATTCTTTCAAGTTATTGCTTTTTGGGGAAAGGGATTAAATAGGACTTCAAGCTTTAAAATAGCTCTAAATAAAGAACCACCACTAGGATTCTAAATGACCCTATACTAGTGGGACTGCTGAGATTTTCTGCTACTACTGACATCACTCAAGTGCTAAAGAAGACAGAGGTTTGAAATAGAAACTTTAACAAATATGAGGTCTAGAAAGATCCACCTGCCTAACGCTTCCATTTCCAACTAATCAGATTGGAGAAAAACTGCATAGCCTTTGTAGGAATTTGGAGGTTCTGGAGAATGCTACACTAATACAGAAGCACTAGAAAAACTTGCATTGCCTATTAAATGACTGAACTGATGACACTGTAAGATGTTTTGCTTCAACTCCTAAAGCCAATTAAAGATTGAAAAGTCCTAAAGCGGAATAAAAATATTATCTTTCTGGTGGAGTGACCTCAGGTCTTACATTTTACAGGCACTCTCTTGAAAATAGTGTCCAAGTATGGAGGTTTGGAAAAGCTGTAATTAAGTCTCTCCCATTAGTATACATTTGGCTGGAAAGGAAAATGAAGGAAGACAAAATGTGCAAACACATAATATCTTGACCCTACCACCAGTAAGTTATATGGATTTTGTGTGAGGAGGCTTCTCTGAGATAGAATACTCACATTCACATCAGCTGCACGGAAGGGTAGTGCAGTTCTTACATAAGTTTAAAATCATTGGCAAAAAAATGTTACATATATAGCACCTATGCTGTTGCAGATTAAATCAGGTCATTCAAGATTCTGTCTAGTTAGATTTTCATTTTGTATGCAACAGTTTTCTTTAAATCAGTCTGGGTGCACCTTTTGTCATAGCCTAAATCTATTATTTCATCCATTGGGTTCCAAAGCAAATTAATATCTCCAAAGCATCTGTTACATAAAACAAAATATGTACATATGTATAGTTATACAAAGATAAATGAGCACCTTGGATTTGCATGAAATAATCAGTCATAAACTCCCACTATGATGTTAGATGACCCATCCATTAAAAAAAACAATGATTACAGAAATATTTGAATAATAGTGTTGCTATGCAGTTGGCTACTAATGGAATGTAAGGGAAAATACATTACACCACATTTTTCTAACAACCAAATGGCCCCTCTTTGATTTTTAGGATTCCTTCAAACTGTTTTTGGGTAGCAATATTATGAATTATTTAGCTGATATTATGAGTGGCGACCACCATCACCTAAAGTTGTACTTCAGGAAATAGTTTACTGTCACTATTGATAATTGGGTGGTAAGAAATTCTGTAGTTTCATCTGCAATCAGTCAGTTAGGAAGCATTAGCATTTTCACAATAGGATAGCTAGCTTGGGAATGTAATTGGCTAGAGAACCTTGTTTGTTTAAAAAATAATAATTGAATATTTGAATCAGCAATTATTTTGAATCAAAATGCATCTTGATTTGCACTTTACCAATTAATTAAATGAAGATCCACATGTAGAATTCCCCCCCCCCTTATTTATCATGTGCCTCATTGTCTTTAAATTCATAAGACTTGCAGTACTGGCATGTGGGTATTGTATTCAGAAAAACTGGAATCTGAAGGAAATGTTGAAAACACATAAAAAATTATAAATATTATATGAATTCTATAATATTTATATTATTATAAAATATTAATGAAGAGATGTATCTAGCATCCAAAATGGAAATGGCATGGGGAGAGGGGCTGTTTTCCATTCATGTTTGAAAACATTTCCTATAAATTGCTCTTAGCCACCAAATTCATCTTAGGCTAATCATCTGGATAGATAGCCAAGTCAATGGAGGGAAGACCTGCTGGATTTGAGTCCTTAATCTAGAACTCATTTTTCTTTTTCATTACTATTTTAGAGGGCTAGCTCTGCTGAAAAACTAATCCTTTAAAAGCAAGGTCAAACTTTTTATGGTTAGTTATGAAATTTTGATTGGGCCAACTCTGAGTTGAATAAGATGCTTATCTTTTACTGCCATGTCTTAAATATCTAAAATAATAGTCTTTATTTTAGCTTCAAAAGTGTCAACATCTTATTTGCTTGCATTTCTTTATTGCCTTCTTCCACATTCAGATATCGTCTACATATGCTAGAACACAACTTTCATTATCTCCTGCTGCATATGATGGACCGAATGTTATGGTCCAAATAGCTCAAGAACACCCAGTTAGGTAAGGCTGTCCAGTTTGTAAACATTGCTCTTGGCAGATTTTGGCTAGGCAAGTAAATTCAGTGGAATGAAGTAAAACTCCTTTGGGTGGCAATGCTTATTCCAGCAAAAGGAGTCAGTGAATAACAGAGGAATTACATTTATTAACAGAAACCTTTGCTTTCAGAAGAACTATTCTTGGCTAGGACTTATATTGTGCAATATAAGGTAGTTGACTAAGCGTGCAGGGATAGGAGTGAAATTTTGGTCATTAGGTTTAGATGCTTTAAAAGGAAAGGCAGCTGCTGAATTCATTATTCAGTGAATCATCTAAGCAGTTCCAAGCAAAATTAGTCAATAGGCATTGGATGTTACCTTTCCTTCCTTGGGCTCTGTGCTGAACATAAACTATTCCACTATTTGGTCTAGCCTGGATTTAAAAGATTAACCCAGCCTTCTTTTAGTAGACAGAAAAGAGTAAGATCTGTTAATCCATAGCTAGATTCTCCTCCTTTGAAATGTTAATATTAAGGCAGAGTTTCGGGGACATTAATAACTTCACAGCCAAGTTATTCAAGCTGAATTTTGTTCAGATAATCACAATTTCAAAGCAGCACAACTTCATATAAAAGCACAACAGCTTTTCCACATAAAGACTAATTAATCTGAACTACTTCTGACATTATAGTATTCCAATCCATAGGGGTTAAGCAGTTCCTTTCACCCTCCTTCTACATAGGGATAGGTTCTGGTTCATAATACCTAACTTCCTTGGTTTCTAAACTATTCGATCCCACTTTATTCAGGTAAAGAGAGTGATAGATTCATATTGAGAACAGATCATCACAAAGAGGACTTCATCTGTCATTGCTGCCATAAAGGTTGATAGTTCTAGGCAGTTTTATCTTACAAAATACATTCTGCTTGAAGGAAATAGGAGGCCTAAAAAAAACCCTGAGACTATGTTGTATTTATGAGAGGAATAACTATTGTCTACTGAAAATCCTTGTAATTTCTTAGTGCAGCCTTCTTCCACTAGTGCCATGCAGATGTTGGGCTATAACTCTCAATTCAGGCAAATTGTATAGAATCTTGGAGAGAAGGGTGGAAAATCTGCACAATTATCTAACTTTGCTGATCAGGATCACTTTGTATCTGATGTTGTTTACAAGTAAAACCTAGGTTCAATAGATGGAGGGCTACAAAAATATTTCACTGATAACCAAATAGAGAAAATGGAGAATGAAAAGGCTCTACGAAAACACAGGAAGCCAAGAAAAGATTAATTTTATACTTCTTACACATTATATCGATCATTTCATTTAATGCCCTTGGCTCAGGGAAAGCAGTGCAAAATTCTATACTTGCATTATTAAAATTATTATTTGACACTAATTGATACCAGATGGCCAGTTTTCTCGGCTAGCATTCATTAATTCAAAAATGCAAATCTTTCTGTATTACATGTTTGCTGAATTAAGGAAAAGTTAAAGCAGTTTTGGAAATGGAGGTGGGCTTTACATATCTAGACAGGTCTTCTGTTCCACTTTAGTAGCGTGTGACCACACCTGGAACATGTGCTCTTTAGAATGGTCACTACCTGTATTTATATGCCTATAAAGTATTTTTCCCCCTCCAAATTGGGCCCCTAATTATACCCAAGAAGGGACAAAATCAAAACGAAATGGGGGAGAAAACTAGAGGAACAACCCATGTTCTAAAGCAGCCTGGTGTACACTATATATATATAGAAAAATTTGGATGGCTATTTGGTACAATAAATAAAAACGAACTCTTCACTACAACTTTTTAAGTGTATCCTGAATTGTTATATTACACTAATATCAGAGGAACATAAACCAGCACTGATTTCACAAGGTTCCTTTATGGCAAAAATTATGAACAAAAAAGACACTATATACATTCTATATAGGGACTAGGAAAGTGCAAAACGTAGCTTGTGAAGCTGGAAAATGTTCTTACTCACTTCCTAAAAACCCATTTTTTAAAAAGAGAAAATACTGAAAATCTGGGCAATATCATCTGAATGCTCAGAACCATATAAAACCAAAGGTATTTGGCACAATGTCCCTATCTACAGGCCTTGCGAATGATTTGCCAGTATAAACCCAACAGGTTCCACCACAAGGGAAAGCAAGATGCAGTGATAGGAGCCATGAAAGGATGAAAGATTAACCCAGGGGCATCGGCAAGGAGGCGCCATCATGCTTTGTAAATATGTTTCAAGGTCCCATGCACAAACAAAATAGAAAGAGCTTGCATCACAATGACACAATGCCCATCTAGTAATTCTGATAAAAGCACTGCTACAGATGCCACCCCTGGGTTAGTATGTTCTATTATTAAAAATTTAGCCCGTGGCAGGGAAAAAAATACATAAAAACTGAGGTTACGTTTTAAGAAATTTTGACACTTTTTAGTTGTATCTTCTCACAGGCTCTGTTGGAATAAGAACTAAACAGATGTAGTGCACAGATTGAAAAACAGTCTGCTGTGGATTGTTTGGGATCCATTTCATCAATGAGGCACTCTGCCATGAGATCAAAGTGAGGCTGAATTGCCTCAGGAAATCATTTTGCTCTGATGCCAAAGAGTTCTGCATGCACGGAAGATCTACCCAATACAGTGAAAAAGCCACACTGATATTCAGAGATGAGGTGTGGTATTATTCTGTGGTTTTGTATTGGAAGGATGCTTTACTCAAGGTAAGGTGTCTCTTCATATGTCTGCATGGCACTACTGAAAAAGCAGAGATGTGCATTATGGAGAACCTAATGTCTTCCTACCACAGAAGCTACAATTCAGACTTGCACCTTATTTCATCAAAGCTAAATGTTAAAAATGCTTATGACGGTGGAGTCACGGACTCCTCTGTACTCTAATTTCTTTTGACCAGAAGTTGGCAAATGTGTCTCAAAGAAGGACATTTATAGAACATTAGAGGCCGAGGACTGGTCTGACATCTATAATTTCAATTTTGAATGTAAAACACATATCAGTAGAAACTACGCTGTCATTTTTTGAGACAAATTCTGTAATCAGAAAGTTATATAGATGGTCTAAATAGTTCTTTAAGTATATTATAAATCCTGGGATAGGGTGGGTTGCTTAATATTAGAGTGCTCTTCATTAGCCCCAAATTTAATGCCTGGTAGAGATCCATGGTCAAGATTGATTGGAGTTGCAATCAAAGTCATCTAGTTAGGGGAATAATTGTGTATTGATGGGTATTTGTTTGGCAAATCATAAAAATGACATCCAAGGCTAAATGTTTAAATGCTTATATTCAGCCTTGATTAAACTGTTACTTTCCAGATGTATTTCCCCTCCTCAAATTTTGTAATCCTCACCCAGCACGACTATGCTGGTTGGAGATTAGTGGAGTTGAGTTCCAGCACATCTGAATGGCAACAGACTCAAGACAGCTCCTATAAAAAGGATCTATTACCCTGTGTCCCCAAAATAAAGTGAGAGAAAATGAATGGAAGAAAAGAGATTTGCAAGTACATTGATAAGCAGTACAAAACTGGAAAAAAAAAAAGATGATGCTAATGATGTCCATTAAATGATGCACTACCACGATCCATTCTCCCTTTGATCAGAGTTTTCTGACCTCTTGTGCTTTTCAGAAAGAAATGATATGGAATGGCACAAGAAGGGAAGTCCACATTGCGAATTGTGCATAGGTTGTGCTGCTGATTCAATTCTGTTTGCATCTGATGCAAGCTGCAAGGATCCATGAAATGGACTTAAGTTACTGGAAGTCATCCAGTCAGCACCAATTTCAGTTGGAGGGACTGTGGGAATGAAATTCACAGAGAAGTAAAACAAGAAAAAGGTAAACTGAGACTGAAAAAAAAAAGTCTCAACTCAGGAGGCTCCTTCCTGTGGAACCAAAGGCAGATGACCAAACAGAACATAATCCCAAGAACCAAAAGAGCAAATGGGATGGCCCAGATTAAACCAAATAAAATAAAGTGGAGGAGAAAAAAAGTGTTTATTGGGAGTTTGAAAGTAAAAAGACCTTCATGCAGATTAAATAAGGAGGGTACAAAGACGAGAGTTAACAGTCTTACTAGGTCTTTGCCCATGTTGGTTGTGGCAGGAAAGTCGAAGGGCAGCAACTGCGGGAAATGGCTCCAAGAGCAGCAATGACGCTTCCACTCTCATGCTTTCTGGGCTTTGCTTTTTTTTATATTTTATAAAAAGATCCTCATTTTAGGGTTCCACAAACTTGGCTATTGCCCTGCCTGTTAGCACTGCCCTGCAGGAAATACAGCAGCCAGCTCTGTGTGGCTATCTCCAGTCTCTTGCCTTACACAAGAACCTTTATGTTGGGAACACTGGATGTTGGGGATTTCTCAATGCTCCCCAACCATACTGCAAAACCAGGAGTTTATGACGCAGGCAGAAAGCCCAGGAATAAAACCCACCATTCTCTTACCACCAGAGTTATTGGAGGTGGCGGGAGAGCAGTGTCTTGCAAAGGAGACCCAACCTGTCTCCTGTTTCACTGTTCACCTGCACAGATCCCAACGGAAGTGATGGGCACCTCCCTGCCACTCTGCGGTGCTTATTCCAGACTGCAGGTTCCAGAGAAAAAAAAAGAAAGAAGACCTAGGAGCGAAGACAACCAAGATTGGCTCATTCACCTCCATTCTATCGCAATACAGTTATTTTTAGAGCGCAGACTGCACATTGGGGTCCAAGGTTTCTCGGTCAGGAGACTCAATGTAGTTGGCTGCTTCCTGAAGCTTCAGCAACATTGCCATCTGTATAGATAGGATGAAAGACTGATGAGTAATGATTAAATATACCAATTTTTCTCAGCTTGAGGCCTTGCCATGTATGGAGGTTCCCATTCTTTTCACCAATGGCTGAGAATTATGGAAGGCAGTGTTACAATACACTTGGAAAGTAGCAGAAGTAAGGAAGGTTGGTGCAAATCTAACTCAACAGATGTACAGCAGATTGTAAATAATCCACTGCAATGAGCATACAGGGTGCCAAGAGTCTCATAGAGAGAGGAGGGAATAACATTATTTCAAATTATTTGTGCTTTGCATAAGAAGGGAGCTAAGAGAATTGAAAATATGTACAGTTCTACAAAGCAGAAGTCAAGGGCAATTTACACCCAGGTATTTTCAAGTTTACCTTTCACAATCTGCCAGCCTTATTTACAAATATACTATGTATCATATTTTTTATTCAAGTAACAATACATACTATTAGACTTTGAATCTGAAAGGGATGTAGGAAGGGGATAACCCATCTTTGCAACCCCATTAATATTTTCATAGGATTAAGATAAGAGCAAATGTGGTCAGCGAAGATAGGCTAACTCAGGGGTAGGCAAAGTTGGCTCTTCTATGACTTGTGGACTTCAACTCCCAATCATGCTAACTCAGGAATTCTGGGAGTTGAAGACCACATGTCATAGAAGAGCCATCTTTGCCTACCCCCGGGCTAACTAAATGAGAAGAAACAGATTGTCTGTTCCAAGTCCAGAATTTGGGACTTCATCATCATACCATATGCACTTTTTCCCTCCTAAAAGAGGGTGGAAATGTTGATGTGTCTTATACACCAAATACAGCCATTGTTGCCGTCCTGAAGCCCTGCCCTCACATCACATTTTTTGTGAAAAATGGGCCAGATATATGCAAAAATGAGGTGGACATAAAGTCTGGGAGGCCTGCAGAGACCTCCTGAGTGATGGGATGGCAAAAATACTCCTGTTTTTGCAAAAAATGGGCTGTTTTTCTCACATTTTTTCACAAAAATGAGGCAGGCAAAGGATCTGGGAAGCCTACAAAGAACTCCTGGGGACTGGGAGAAGGTAAAAATGACCACATTTTTTTGGAAAAAATGGGCAAAAAATGACCAGCTTTTCAAAAGAATGGGGGGATTTTACCATTCCCCAGCACCCAGGACTTCTCTGCAAGCTTCCCAGACCCTTTGCCCATTTTTGCCCCCAGACCCATTTGGGGTAGAGGGGGGATGGGCAAAAATGGGTGTGTTTTTGCCTTCTAATTATCCATCTAGCATGACTGGCTGAGGAATTCTGGGAGTTTAAGTCCACTAGCCTTAAAGCTGTCAAGTTTAGGGGTTAGGGGTGCAAGGGTATTCAAACTTGGCAAATTTAAGACTTGTAGACCTCAACTCCCATTCCTGAGCTAGCATGACTGGAAGAGGAATTCTGAGAGTTGAAGTCCACTAGTCTTAAAGCTGTCAAGTTTGAAAACCCCTGGGTTCCAGGACCTCTGTCCCACAATCACTTGCTAGCATAAATCTCTCCTAGGCTCAACAGAGGAATATATGTGAAACTGTTCTATCCTATGTCATCCATAACTCATCAATGATTATGTACATAACTATTCCATATAGTTTTCTCAGTTGGTATGCAATGCTCTTTCTTTGACTAATACATCTTTGCCACCTTGTGGTCATATCAGGATAATGCCACAACAGAATCAGACTTTCTCTTTTGTGAAGGTCATTATGCTTTCTGAAGAGGTCAACAATGCACCCTCGATTATATGGCAGAGGAGAACAGAGATTTGTCTTCCCCCCATGTTAACTTGTGCATTCAGTCCTTTACCCTTAGTGCAATTTCAGTTATAAGACACGACGGGAGGGAGAAACAGGGATTGTAAAACAGAGAGGGATATAATGGAGAAACAGCCACTGTGACAATATTACAATTGCCTCCAGTCACAGAGCAATTAAGCTAACAAATTAGCAAAGGCTGTCAATTTTTGACAAAATGAAAATTGATGAGGAGAAATTAACTTCTTTATTCCTATAAGCTATGGTTTTTGAAAAAAAAATTATCTTTCCTTTAGTGACAAGAACTGGGATGCTTATTCAGGAACATGATTCTGAGTGAATGTAGGCAAATATACATGTTTCAGGATCCCATCTGGGTCAGCCACCGGGATCAGAGGTTTTGTTTTCTGAGCTTTTGGACTTATGGTGGAGCCCATCTTCGTAGAACCTCTCTTTCTCTCTGGTGCCTCGATGGTGCAGTGGTTAGAGTACAGGCTACTTCTGCCAGCAGTTTGACAGATCAAATCTCAGTAGGCTCAAGGTTGACTCAGCCTTCCATCCTTCCAAGGTTGGTAAAATGAGGAGCCAGATTGTTGGGGGCAATAGTCTTACTCTCTTTAAACTGCTTAGAGAGGGCCATAAAGCACTATGAAATGGTATATATAAGTCTAAATGCTATTGCTATTGGTTGAGGTGACTGACCCAGATTGGATGATTCTGAGCTCTCAATTTAATTCTCAGTAGCAACTATCCTCATTTGCAAAATGAAAACCTACCAAGGGATCTGATTCCAGAGAATTGGGTGTAGAATCCTTGCCACTCCGTTCCTCTGGGGGAGACACTATGTTGTGGGGCCCAACACTGGGTGGGGGAAGATGGTATAATTTTGATTGGTCTTGCTGGGCTGATGGCCAAGGCAGCGTATCTCTCACCCACTCCACAGGGTCCTCCCAAGCAGCTTTCTGTCCATGCACCTGCGACACAGAAGGGAGAGAAAGAATACTGACACTTGCTAGGAGCAAGTGACATACACATACACCTAGTCTTCCAGTTCCTTCACTGGGGAACAGAGTAGAGCTTAGAAGGTGTCCAAGGAAATAAGAGGACAAGATTGGAAGGAACAGCTTTTCTGCAGGGTTTTATGAATAATTCAGAGTAAAAGGCAATAGACCTCAGACCTCAGAGAGGGGCGGCATATAAATCCAATAAATTAATAAATAAACCTGTAGCCGAGGAATTTATTGATGTGGCTTTAGCCAAATCACTAGTTCTTCTAGAAGAGATGAGGACCCAGGGAAAATTTACCTTGATCCCATCCTTTGCCCCTTCCTGAAGGTAGGGGATAATTGAATTGTTCCAGAGATCAATGAACCAGGTACGGAAATCTTCAATACCAATTGGGCACGACAGGAAGAAACAAGGACCTGGAAAACAGTAAAGGGAAGAAGATAAACTATTAGCCAGTGGGGGAATATCAGACCTATTTAACATCTATTATCATAGTTGCTATCTCTGAAAGGAATCAATATGGGATATAATTATTCCTTTTAAAAGACATTAATTTCTAATTCCAATGATCCACAGCGAGAAGCTATTTGGTGTATAGGATTTGCCATTCAGATCTAGAATAGAAACATAGAAGACTGACGGCAGAAAAAGACCTCATGATCCATCTAGTCTGCCCTTATACTATTTTCTGTATTTTATCTTAGGATGGATATATGTTTATCCCAGGCATGTTTAAATTCAGTTACTGTGGATTTATCAACCACATCTGCTGGAAGTTTGTTCCAAGGATCTACTACTCTTTCAGTAAAATAATATTTTCTCATGTTGCTTTTGATCTTTCCCCCAACTAACTTCAGATTGTGTCCCCTTGTTCTTGTATTCACTTTCCTATTAAAAACCCTTTAACATATTTAATTATAGACATTCTGTCCCCTTGAATATCTGTATAGGTTTACTTCCTAAAATGTTATAAATTCCAACCCCATAAAGATATCTTCAACCATAATACAGCAAGTAAAAATAATGAATAGGGCTGTCAAAAATAGACTAATTAAGAAAAGTAAAGATGATACAAAATAATATTCTAGTAAAGAATAAATAAAGCAGAATAACCTAGAAAAACCAGATTAGACAATTAGAGTGACTCTAAGCATATGCATATTGCTTTTCCCTTAACTGTAAGGAACTCAAATGAGAGGCTGAAGCTTCCATGTGGTGTCTTAACCTTTCTTTCATTAGTCTGAAATAAGATGCAATGTGATGGTGAGATACATTTCAGCTTCCTGGGTGATAATCTTAGGCTTACCAATGAGAAAGTCAGAAGTGCTATGCTTCTCCAAGAAGGTATGGAGGTGATACCAGAGCTTTGGCACCCAGTCCAATACACGTAGCAGCTCATCCCGGTTGGCATTGACATCACTGTCAGACTCAAGCAGCTTCCGACGTAAATAGCGCACCAAGAAGCCATTAGCTGGTTCCACATTATTGGAGAAAGTCAGCATCCTATAGAGTAATATATGTTGGTTATGGCAAAAACAGGAAAAAACTCAACCCAAGCAAATTATCCTCTTCTATTGTCTTTTCTAGACTAAAATATTGAGTAAAAGAAAGAACTTTACATCTTCCTCAAACAATTTGCATAAAGTACATAGTGTTCCCTCGATTTTCGCAGGTTCGAACTTCGCGAAAAGTCTATACCACGGTTTTTCAAAAATATTCATTAAAAAATACTTTGCGGGTTTTTTCCTTATACCATGGTTTTTCCTGCCCGATGATGCCATATGTCATCGCCAAACTTTCATCTGCCTTTAATAAATATTTTTTTAAATAAACTTTAATAAATAAACATGGTGAGTAATGATCTAAATGGTTGCTAAGGGAATGGGAAATTGCACTTTAGGGGTTTAAAATGTTAAGGGAAGGCTTGTGATACTGTTCATAGCCAAAAATAGTGTATTTACTTCCGCATCTCTACTTTGCGGAAATTCAACTTTTGCGGGTGGTCTCGGAACGCATCCCCCGTAAAAATCGAGGGAACACTGTATTCCCTAAATATAAATCTTTGAACTCGACCATATAGAAGCGACATTCTAAATAGACATTGCTGTAGTAATTAATTACCTGAAGCTGAGATGGAGGCCATGATTTGGAGTCATTTTAACAGGCTGGTTAGTTGTTCCAATTATGTAAGGGCTAATAAGGAAGAGAAGGAAAATTGCATATAGTATATTTGGATCTATTTTGCTTATTTACAGGCTACCTATCTGACATATTGATTCTAAGTAGCTCATTACATGCTCAGAGCGTCTTTATTCTGACCTCCCACCACTTTCAGTAGCATTGTGTGTGTGTGTGGATTTGTTTTGAGTTTTGTTGTGCCTTCCAGTCAATGTTGACTCCTGGAGACTGAAATGCTGAAGATAAAATAGTGTGGCTACCTTTTTCTGGTAGTTGTACTGTACGGTGTTTTATTGCACTGCTCTGAGGCACAATAAAACACACAGGTATTTCGATTATATCTAAGTATTAGGTGTTTGAGACATTAGATGATCTATCAGTTAAACCACTACTTGCTCTATGGTACTGAAGAGGAAAGTTACAACATTTCCTGCCAATGTCAGGTTGGTCATCCAAACTAAGGATGAGAAAGTTCTCTGGTTTAATGCCAATCATATGTTATGCCCAAAATAATGATGCAGACATGTCATTCACAAAAAGCTATCATTATTAGGTACAGGTCAGGGAGGGGGGAAAAATCACAATTTAACATGATCTGCAAATTCTTGTAATATACATAGTTTACAGGGCAGGATCTTTATTCTGGTATTCATAAGCTCAATACCAATACATATCTTGGTTTCTCACCATTTGTGATATTTGCAGGTAAGTGCTCCATTGACAAGCTCGCTGATGGAGCCAGGTTCACTGAGATCATCTAAGAGAATAACTAATGGAACATCAATCCCTGTTTCCCGATCAATCTGATTGGCTAGATTGGAGAGGTAAAGTTGTAAATCCTGGTGCAAACAATGAAAGTAAGATGTTATTGAATTAATATAAAGAGAATATTCAGAAACTTTACAATACAGAATCATGGGGCTATCAGGAAATTTTACTGGCTTAGTGGGCTTATGGCTGAGAGCTACTAGTTCGAACTTAACGTAATTATGAATAATTATTCTAATTACAATCATAGAATACTAACAAAGGGGTGGAAGAATACATTCATGAAAATTAAGACTTCCATACTATACCTATCTATAAAGTTTCATTGAAATTAAATTTAGAATTACATCGAAAAATGAATGAGTTCATGGATGATAAATTGTCCCAATTAAAATAACAGAGGGACCTATCAATAAGATCATGTAAAGATTTCAGTTAAAATCTGCAGATTCTGTCCTTGTGACTATTCAGAAATTAAACAGTCAAAAGTCTCCTACCTTGCAAGATTGCTGGTGCATGTTGAAAGTATTAACGATGCCTTCGGTAACCTCGCGGCCAGAACGTTCCACCAGGTATTCAGCCAGGCGATTGGTCAGGTAGGTCTTGCCAGTTCCACTTGGTCCAGAGAGAATAAGGCGCCGGTGCTTGAG
Source organism: Erythrolamprus reginae (assembly GCF_031021105.1). Lineage (NCBI taxonomy): Eukaryota > Metazoa > Chordata > Lepidosauria > Squamata > Dipsadidae > Erythrolamprus > Erythrolamprus reginae. The sequence continues at coordinate 68,664,883 of NC_091952.1, forward strand.
TAGAAGGCTTATATAGTGCTGCATCATTGGTTTGGGGATAAGAGTCTCAAAAACCAAGCTGTCCACGCATTTTTCTTTCAAACCTACACCCAAGAATATAACAAGAAATCTTCATAGCATCACAAAGTAGCCTCAATGTTGCATCAGAATGACCTTTCATGTGCCAGATCGGTTTCCTTTATTTGGTAGCAATTTTAACAAAAGTTTACCCCAGTTTCTTCCTAGTTAGTCAGAAATATGCATATTGTAAAAGCCTCATGCTTATCAGGCAGCATTATTCCTACTTTGGAAGGCACTTAACAAACACACTTTTGCATCAAATTGACAGGTCTGTTTGAAAAGGACTTATGAGGGAGGCATTCAGATAACCTACTATTCATTATTCAGACTTCCAATTTGAGAAATACCAGATTAAATAATAATCTGAAGGGATGTTGAAGCTGAGATTTATTTCCATCTAATACCAAAACCAGAGAGAATTGTCTACTAACTAATGCTACATATAAACAAGTACAATTCTTTGCATACAATTACTACAGCATAGTGCAGTGATGGAGAACCATTTTTTTCCTTGGGTACCGAAAGGGCATGGGCGCATGCTATCATGCATGTGTGAGTGCCCACCCATAATTCAATGCCTGGGGAGGTGAAAACAGCTTCTTCCACCCCTGGAGACCCTCTGGAGGTTAGAAATAGCCTGTTTCCTAACATCTGGTGGGCCTAGAAGGCTCGCGTTTTGCCCTCACCAGGCTCAAAAGGCTTCCCTGGAACTGGAGGAGGGTAAAAACGCCCTCCCCCATCCTCCTGGAGGCTCTCTGGAAGCCAAAAATGCCCTCCCAGAGCCTTTGTGGGAGCCAAAAATCAGCTGGCCAGCACACACATGCACATTGGAGCTGAGCTAGGGCAAATTATGGCTCTGCATGCCATTTCTGGCCATAGGTCCACCATTACTGGCATAGTGCTACAGTGTTACAGTCATCCTCATCAACTATCATCACCTAATTCTGGACTTAGAAGTGCTTTCCAGAGCCTCTCTGAACCCTGTTGCTTTTTCCTCTCTACCAATCATTTGGAAATAAACAGTTAAGAACCAATGGGGGAAAAGAGCCGGACCTTTCAAAGTTACAGCAATGCTGGTCACACCCCGGCGGGAAGGAGGTAGTTCTGGCGGCTCCATGTCCAAGATTCTTTTAACATGGTTGATGCTGTAGCCATAGACAGACTCAATGCTGAGTCCCAGAGTCAGAGCAGGGTCCATCTTGGTGACATAATCCTAAATAAAGGACAGAAAGTTTTCCAATTAGTGGGGCTCTCAAAAAATTTTTTGACACTATACTTATTCTGCAAATACAGTAAGAAAAGGGAAGATAAACATGGTTTAGAAATAAGATCAGGTATAAAGATAAATAATAACTGCCACTACAGATATGACTTAAAACAACAACAAAAATCCCACGTAACATCATGTACTCTGTTTATTGATCCACTGTACTCTCTCCCTGGTTTTTTAATACTATACTTATTCTGCAAATACAGTAAGGAAAGGGAAGATAAACATGGTTTAGAAATAAGATCAGCTATAAAGATAAATAATAACTGCCACTACAAATATGACATAAAACAACAACAAAAATCCCACGTAGCATCATGTACTCTGTTTATTGATCCACTGTACTCTCCCCCTGGTTTTTCAGTTCTCCCTGTCAAGCATTTAACATTCTGTGGCCACTGAGAATGCTCAGCCACTGCATTGTTTTAAGAATACATGTTGTTTGTTTCCTCTCCCTGCCCTTCCCCTCCCCTCCCCTCTTTTCTTTTTTTGCATTTTCTACAACTAATATATCTTCTTTTTGCCAAGTCAGTCCCATATTCCAGAGCTGTAGCTGTAGTCCCTCCCCTCCCTCCTTTACTTTTCCCTTCCCTTTCCCTTCCCTTTTTCCTTTCTTCTTCCTGGACTGGATTAATTGCTCTCGGCCATATCTGGCCCAGGGGCTAGGATTTTTCCACGAACCACCAAAATTTTCTCTCGGGCCACCAGTGGTCCATGGACCACAGGTTAGTGACCTGTGCTCTAGATATTTGAAATAGTTTTTGAAGATGGAGCTGTACCAAAAAAGATGTTGTTAATTAGCAACTTACCTTGAAAACCTGGCAGACAGCTTCATCCAGCATTTTCCAGTCTAATTTCCCATTCACTTTGCTACTGCCCAAATAAAATTCCTGCTGCTTCAAGTCCTAGAAGCCAAACCAGAGGTACAATATGGCTGGAGATGTTTACAAAGTCAACTGGGTCAGCTCATTAAAGTTATATCCCCTCCCCCAAATATGTTGCCTATGAGACATACTGTCCCAAACAGTGACCTCCCTCTTCTTGTGATGCTACTTACTCCTTTGATAATGTGCTGAGGTGGCATGCGCACTACTATTCGCAATACCATTTCATCCTTCTGGGAACCAGCACTGATGCCATCCATTGGCGACAGTTCTGGAAAAGCAAAATTCAAACACATTATGTTTGATCATCTCATTTTAATTGCTGAGAAATCCTACCCTGTCACACACTGAAATTGAGTTAGTTGCACCATATTTGTCCACACAAAAAATTAGACTCATTCTTCCCCGTAGAAGAATTTCTTTCTTTAAAATTAATTTTTAAAATTATTTCCAAAACCTGATGGGATAACTAAGAACTCTGCTTTGCTTTATTTGAATTTAGTAGTCCTCACAGAAAAAGCCCTTATGATTTTAGAGAAAGAAGATCTCTTTTGCGGTTCCATTGATAATAGATCAGGTGCTTCCTGCTTTCCTGTTTCTCATATATTCTCAAAAGCTGAATAATCCTGGCATTTCTACTTTCTTTTTCTTTTTAAAATAATGTATCCATTCCCAAAAGCTAGAAATGAAACAAATGTACAGTTTTCTGGTAAAACTTTCATAAATACTGCCTTTTGCATGCCAATAATAATTTCTGATTAAAAAGTCTATGAATATTATCTCTTTAACCTGTGATTTTTATTTCACTAGTGTATATTTTGAAACTGTTTTAATGTCTTCTTTAATAAAGAAATCACTATTTTTAGGACTTTTGTCTATGTTTTTTTTAAAATATCAGATTTTAGTTCAGAATCTCTGATTCATAAGAACATAAGAAGAGCCATGCTGAATCAGGCCAAAGCCCATCGAGTCCAGCATTCTGGGTCACACAGTGGCCCACCAATTGTCCATGGGGATCTTTAGCAGAAAGAGAAGGCAAGGCCTTCCCTTTCCCTCGACCCCCAACAAATGGTACTCAAGGGAATCCTGCCTGCCTCAACCAACATAGAGGCGGCACATGGACGTCTGTTTCAATAACCACCGATACACTTGGCATCCGTGAATCTGTCTAATCCTGCATTGAAGCTAACAAGGCTGACAGCTGTCATGACCTCTTCTGGAAGTGAATTCCATAAACCAACGACCCTCTGGGTGAAGAAATATTTCCCTTGATTTGTCCTCACTTTCTTACTTATGAGCTTTAGGGAGTGTCCCCTTTTCCTAGTATTGTGTGATAGAGAAAAGAAATTTTCTCTATCCACCTTTTCTATCCCATGCATGATTTTATACACTTCGATCAAGTCACCCCTTAAGCGCCGTCTTTCAAGGCTGAAGAGACCAAGGCGTTGCAACCTGGTATCATAAGGGAGGTGCTCCATTTCCTTTATCATTCTTGTTGCCCTTTTTTGCACCTTCAATTTTACGACAGCCACCATGTATGTATGACATGATTAGATTAGACAGACACATGCATGCAAGAGTGTACACTGTAAAATTAGTCTTTGGGTCTAATCTTATATTTCTTTTTCTGGGGCATCTGTCCAATATTCAATGTTTCTTTCTCCGCCCCTTCCTCCTTTACATTAATGGGTTCTAATACACAAGCTCCTTTATTATAGATATTTGTGCATCTCCTTTTCTTTACCCAGGTTCCACTTTCCCTTTCCCTTGTAGATTCTCCATTTGGGAGAAAGTTCTGTTAATAAAACACATGACATCATCAGCAGTCTACGTATATTACCGTGTTTTCCCGAAAATAAGACCCTGCCTTATGTGCTTTTTGAACCCTGAAATAAGCACTTGGCCTTATTGCCAAGCACTCAAAAGCCCAATTGGGGTTATTATCAGCGGATGTCTTATTTTGAGGGAAACAGGGAACCAACAGAAATTTGCAAAGCAATTTCTGCACAAGCCATTCCTTATACAGAACAGCTGGTTTCCAATTGTGATGGGTTCAAAAGAAAAGCTCCATTTTGTGCAAACCCGTTAATTAAGTCCTCGGAGAGGGGCGGCATACAAATCCAATTAAATAAATAAATAATTACTAAATAATTACTAAATAAATAATTACTACATGTCACATTCTGCCTGATATAAACAGGACTTCACATAGCAAATATTGTTTCCTTCTCTTTCCCCTATGAACTAATTTTGATTCTTATCTTTTAAGCATGGATCCTTAAACAACCCCCATCACCTGAGAAGATTATGATTGAGAGGCAAAAAATAAGTTGCTTCCCCTTTTCTTTTCTTTCCTTACCTGTATCAGTTAAACTGGGACTGAAAGAGTGACTCAGCTGTAATCCTAGGGAACGCCTTGGGGAAGATGCAGCAGAGGAACTCAAAACATGGCTGGGGATAGATGATGGCCCAGGTGCTACCTTTAGCCGGTCATTTTCAGCTTTCAATAGATCTACTTCCAGCTAAAGGAAATAAACAAAGAGCAATAGCTGGGATAATATACCTAATAAGAACAACAACGCTCATTCATACCATTCATTATTTGGAGGGCTTTCCTGCCACTCCCATTCAAACCGATCTGAGCATTTTATATATCCGATTTATGTAAATGTGGTTGAAATTTACAGAATTAAAACCAAGACAGTAAAAGCACAGGTCCTAAATATATAAAACTCTACATCCATGACACTTTGATTACAGAAACAATAACGGCCATAGTTTATTGATCATTTAGTCTATCCAGATTCCTAAGAGGTCAGTAAGGGGCGAGTACAAGTGCACTAGAGTGCCTTCCGTCCCCTGTCCTATTGCTCTCCTATATCTCCTATACCTTTCTTCTTTTCCTATATCTCTTCTTTTATTCTTTCATTGATATGTTCTATCAATCTATCAATATTACTATATCTTCTTTACCATTCTTTCTTAGATATATTTTACTATGAGTATCTCCTCTATAACTTTCATCATGTATTTTACTATGTGTATATATATATATATACCCACTAAAACCCTCATTGTGTATTGGACTAACTAACTAACTAACTAACTAACTAACTAACTAAATAAATAAATAAATAAATAAATAAATAAATAGTCTTATGATCATAACAAGCAGCAACCTGTAACAGTCCTATTGAAAAAAAACCAACATTGGCAGCTTTTCTGAAACCTAAGAGGATAAGGACTATCCTCATCACAGGGGGATCGGTGTTCGAAAGAAAAGGACCATTGAAAGGGCCCGCTAGTAAACCCAATCCATAAAGATGGCAATTAAACCGAACTAAAGCGCTCTGTCCAATCTTATAACATAAGCAACACCAATTTGGGGAAGGTAGTCCTAAAGACATGAAGGTCCTATGCCACGCACATTGAATTGCACCTGGCAACCAACATTATGGACCCCAGAGGCTAAAGGCTCAGTAGTAAATTCTAAGCTTGAACCATTGGAAAAAGAGGTCTTTAAAACCAAATGTAGTTTTTATATTTCTTATCCACCAGAGAGCAGGTGCTTGGTAGCACTTTGTTTTGTTCACCAGAATTGATGTCAAACCTGCAGTAGTGAAAGTTAAGCAATAAAGAAGATAGCAGAGCTTTCCTGTCTCCTAAGCAAAAGAAAAATTGCCGTGAGCTCCAAAACTACATTAGTTCTTGTTTGTGCTCTGTCTTTCTCTCTCTCTCACTGTCCTCCTCTAAGAACACTTATTTTATTTGTTCTGAACAATGGTAAGTGTTTGGAATATTAGCAGGACAAGAAATGGTTCAAATGACACATTTTGTTAGCCCTAAAGTGTGCACCTAACCTTATTTAATTTTTTAATATGTGGAGCGGTGAGTCACACCATGATGAGTTTAAAAATAGAAAAGAGCCCCGACTGGCACTAAAGAGTCACTTAACCTTTTTTTTTTTTTTTTTAAATTTCTTGTGTTGGGTAAAGGCATTTGGAAATTATTCAAAACATTTAAGGATCAATAGCCCACGGACAACTGTTCAAACAGTGTAGCTCCTCTGATAAAAATAAAATCAGCAGTGTCAGCTGCGTGTAATGCGAGGCATGTATCATACAATGGTTTTATTGTTTAATGAAAACACACAACAGGCATTCGGAAATCGGTCCCCGTAGCAATCTACAAACTGAGCCATAATGCCAGCTCTGCGGAGCATCAGCCCTACCTGCATGTTATGCATAGTTTCACGCAGCTGATCCAGCTGATGGGCAGAGTTTAGGGCTTCCAAACGAATGTCAGTCAGTTTCATTTCTTTTTCCCATAGCTCTGAGCGCAGTTCTGAAACCTCCTTTTTCTCAGGTTCTTCTTCATTGGCCTGGAAGAGTCTGTGCAGGGAACAAAAAGCCATTAGAACAGAGGATAAAAGACAAGTACCATGCCGCGGAATTAATGTTATGTCAAACTCAAGGTTGGCTCAGCCTTCTATCCTTCCGAGGTGGGTAAAATGAGGACCCAGACTGCTGGGGCAATATGTTGATTCTGTAAACCGCTTAGAGAGGGTTTTAAAAGCACTATGAAGCGGTGTATCCCAGCAAACGGTGAGGTCCCACAGAGTTGGTCTCCTTAGGATCCCGTCGACCAAACAATGCCGGCTGACAGGACCTAGGGGAAGAGCCTTCTCTGTGGGGGCCCCGGCCCTCTGGAATCAGCTCCTCCTGGAGATTCACACTGCCCCCCACCCTCCTTGCCTTCCAAAAGAGTTTAAAAACTCATCTTTGCCGCCAGGCCTGGGGTTTTTAGATCTTCCCCCCCGACCAATGAATGTTTCTTAGTATGATTGTCGAATGAAATTTTTTTAAATCAGAATTTTAAGGATTGTTTTTTAATGTATTATTATTTGGATTGTTTATTACTGTTTTCTGTATATGCTGTGAGCCGCCCCGAGTCCTCGGAGAGGGGGCGGCATACAAATCCAATTAAATCTAAATGCTAATGCTATTAATCTGGTTGTTCTAATCTTTCCAAATACCAAACTGCCCCACACAAGCCTCCATCTTCTGGACTTACTCAGTGGTATCCATGCCTACAGAAGAGGAGTTGGAAGATTTGATGGAAGGAGAGGCTGTTTCCATGGATCCGTGCTGCAGTTTTGGTGACGATGGGGCTGAAGAATCAGGGGTGGCGATTTCCTCTATATCAGAATAGGAGGAGGCAGATTTTGGACCCTTCTTGATGCTGAAAGCTTTGTTGAAAGAACTCCTTAACTGAAGAGGAAAATTACAGATACAGAAAAGGTCAGAAAAGCCCACCCGGAGTCTTCATTAAAACAAAGAAATTCCTCTCTAATCATTTTGAATACTTTTCAAGACACTCAGAATCCTTGGTTGTTTTTTAAAACATAATCGCATATATCATATTCCAGACAGTGTGTTTCTAACATTAACATTAAGCCAGCAGCTGTTTTAAGAGAATTTATACTCTTTCAAATACAGATTGCTACATTTACCAATTAAGATACAGATTAATATGCATTCCACCCGTAAGCATGCACTGAGTTTTTCCAAACATCTTTAAAGAATAGGAATGCAAGCATATAAAAGGTGATTGAGAGGTTAAGAGGTATCTATGATTTGTGTTCAATGCAACTTAATTAGCTACCAGCCCAAGCTACCAGCCAGCAGATCTAAGAGGATTCAGCGGCAATACTGGTTGGTTTCAAGCAAGCCAATGTAAATAGGTTGCGCCAGGGAGTGAGGCCGTCAAAGCCCTTTGGAAAAAAAGTAGGATCTTGCTCCCCTTCACCTCGTGGCATGTGAAATGCCTCAAGCTGAGTCAGCTGCTGGCAAGGAAGTGAAATTATTCTAAATGTCACTATTATTATCTCGCCATGAAAAGAACCAGACTGCTTGCATGATTGGAAACCATAAATCTGAGTCCTCGAGGGAAGCTAAATATATGTGAACCCTGTTTGTTTGAAAGAAAGTTTGCTTGAAAGAAACACTGCCCAGCCTGTCCTGAGATTCCAAAGCCATAATGTATCTGTTGCAGGTTAGGGAAAATGCAGGTATGTGGGGGGTCCTCCTCTCCCCATCCCCAAGCAGCTAGTATAGGAACATAAACAAATGACCTTATTCTGCACACTAATAAAGTAAACCATATTCATACATGTCCAAGACTGAAACTTGGACATTTCTAAATATGCACTAGAATATTTCACCAACCTTTTGGACCTTGAGGACCACTAAATTCATAATTTTAAATCCCGCTGGCCACTAATATGAACCGCCTGCTACCGGAACCGCCTGCTACCGCATGAATCCCAGTGGCCGATAAGGTCCCACAGAGTTGGCCTTCTCCGGGTCCCGTCGACTAAACAATGTCGTCTGGCAGGCCCCAGCGGAAGAGCCTTCTCTGTGGCGGCCCCGGCCTTCTGGAATCAACTCCCCCCGGAGATTAGAACTGCTCCCACCCTCCTTGTCTTCCGTAAACTACTTAAGACCCACCTATACCACCAGGCATGGGGGATTTGAGACACCTTTCCCCCAGGCTTATTATAATTTATGTTTGGTATGTATCTGCTGTTTGGTTTTTAATTATGATAGGGTTTTTAGTTTTTTTTTATATTATATTTGTGCCAGTATAATATTGTTTTTATCGTTGTTGTGAGCTGCCCCGAGTCTTCGGAGAGGGGCGGCATACAAATCTAATAAATTATTATTATTATAATAATTATTATTATTATCTGCCTTATGATCAGCTTAGTGGGCATGGCTAGGTGATCATATGACTGGGTGGCTGTGGCCAACTCAATGTCACTCACATCAAGGGATGCCTCACCCGCCTCTATTTACATCCCCATCTGGGCTCCTTAAGGCCCCAACAGGAAGCAGTTGTTGGAGCTCAGCAGCCACCATGAGAAAGAATTGGCAAAACAGCTGGCTCAGTTCAAATTGGATCTGATCGAGGAGGTTCAGCAGAAGCATCTCACTGAGGACTATAAGCATAGGCTTTCCACGCAGGGGGAAGACCTGCAGGAGTACAAGGCCAGATACTGGTGCCTGGAGGCTGAGTGGGCTGAGATGGTCAGCCAGTTCCAGGCCATGATGCAGTTTCACCGGAACAAGGCCCTCCAGCTCTTCACCATCAGCAGCACTTTCCTCCAGCCTTTGTCCAAAGTCTCACACCAGGCACTGAAGCAGAACCCAAGTGGGAATTTCTCCCCCATCTGACCCAAGCAAAAAGACCCCAAACGGGGAGACTCTCTGCAGCAACAAAAATGATTATTGCCATAATTTGAAGATCCCTGATTTACTGCAATATAAAAAAATGCAAATAATTTTTCTGCGGACCACCAAAATTTTCTCATGGACCACCAGTTGATGGCCACTGTACTAAAGTCAATAATCAGCAACAACAATGGCCCAGATCAACTGAGATCTTACATATAATTGTCATGCATGTATCAGAAGGAGATTACTTCAAAGTGTTCTGGAATTTTAGTAATAATAGTTGTTGCTTCTCATGGGAAGCAAGTGAGGGGAAGGTTTTATCTGTACACAAAAATCTTAAAAGATGAAGAGAATGACATTTGGACAAGAGGTTTATAATCTAACTATAATGCACTGCTCGTTATGGAAACTTGGATTCTTAGGAGTAGACAAGACTTGTCTCAGAAGAGCCGACGTGGCTATTTAGGAAGGGAACTTGGTTAGGTTACAAGATTATTATAAACCTGCCATAATTGATTCCTTGGATCACATGGTTGCCTTTTTTCAAAGCAGAGGAAAAAGATACTGAGCATTCAAATGGTTCTATTGATAGTCACCATATTTCAGTGGATCTACTCATTGCTTGGGAAATTTTTGTATGTCTATAGCTCTACAATAGACATAAAAATGAGGTATACTGTAAATATAAATTTAAAATCTTTATCCGAGGAATAATAATAATTTTTTAAAAACCAGGAAAGGGAAGGAAGATAGAATTCATGCATTTCTTCCTGTCATTGTGACAGGCAAAGAAACCTGATAACATGCACTCTATTTGTTACACATTCAGACATTAGTTCAATCATTAAGTTATATTGTTAAGAGCACCGTTTTATTCCTGTCTTAGCCAGAGAAGGAGCAGGAAGGAATAATAAGATGATTTTGCAGTATCGCTGATCGTGTCAAAGATAACTTGCAGTATTTGTAAAATGCCACAACATCAAACATTTTCTAAGCATACTGGCTGTGAACAGACACTTGTGATGTTTATAAATTCATTCAGTTATGAAGTACAGTGGTACCTCTACTTAAGAACTTTTCTAGATGAGAACCAGGTGTTCAAGATTTTTTTGCCTCTTCTTAAGAACCATTTTCTACTTAAGAACCCAGCAAATTTGAAAGTGGCAGAAAGGCCCGGCCAGTTTCCTGCCATTCCCCCTTTAATCCTGGGCATCTCGGGCTTTTCTGGGCTGCCAGAGGAGCCTTTCGGTGGCGCTTAAGGAGGCTTTGGCAGTCCAGAGCCAACAAAGCATTTTCCTTTCACTGGGTGCTTGGAGAGGGAATAAACCTCTGCCAGCACCCAGAGAAAAGAAACGCTCCCTTCGCTCTGGGTGGTGAAGGAAAGGTGACGGCTACAAAGCGAGTGAGCGAGAGGAGAGGGGAGCCCTTCAGCATGGGAAGGAAGAGGAAGCAGGTAGCAGCAGCAGCAGCCAGTGTATGGGAGACAGTGTATGGGAGGCAGCCTCGCGCCGGGTGTATTGGAGGCGCATGCTCCTCCTTGCCGCCTCAGAGTCCCTCTTTTTTTTTAAAGCCTTAAAGTTTTGGATTTTTTTGATTCCCCTCACTTCTCCTTCTTCCTTCGGCAGCAACTGTCCTCCTCCTCTTCTTCTTCCTCCTCCTCCCACCCAAATTCCGAGCTTTTATTTCTTCCCTAAAGGGTTTGCTTGCATTATTTGCTTTTACATTGATTCCTATGGGAAAAATTGCTTCTTAAGAATGTTTCTACTTAAGAACCTGGTCATGGAATGAATTAAGTTCTTAAGTAGAGGTACCACTGTACTATCTTCCTGGACATTATACATTTGGACTTTAAATGTGCTCCAGCAGTCAGTTCTCCATGCCTATCTTTCTTGAAATCTGATACTAATTTATCACATTTACAGACAAGGCTAGGGTGCTTCCTTTGCCTTTAGACAGTGTAAGCCTTTGAACAGAAAAATATTCATCAGAAATAGGAACTAAAAGATAAGTATATACTCCAAAGTCTTGCTATTAAAAGACCAAAGCAGCAGACTTTTCTTTCCAAAGCGTATTGTAAAAAAGATTTTTAAAATAAGAAAATAGTTGTATGCTTTGCTCGTGAAAGGATTAAATAATGCATGACTTTAATCATGCTCAGGCAGAGCATGCAACATGCACATACACACCCTCACACAGACACAAGACAAGCATCAATTCACATGTGTATTGAGACAGTAGCGGGAAGAACAGCCACTGTAATGGGTGAAGATAGCACTGTAATGGAAGATAGGGTTTATTCTAATTATCATACTTCTAATCTGCCCAATTCTTGAGGCAGATCACTGAAATGCTATTTTTCTCCCTCTCAGTTTCTGAAGCAAAAGGGGAAGAAAACTAACTCAGTGAATTATTCTCATGTTTAGCTTCAAATGGCAGTTACTAGTATCTAAGGCTCGGAGTGGGACAACTTGCTCTAGCCCAGGGGTAGGCAAAGTTGGCTCTTCTATGACTTGTGAACTTCAAGTCCCAGAATTCCCGAGCCATCCTAGCTCAGGAATTCTGGGAGTTGAAGTCCACATGTCATAGAAGAGCCAACTTTGCCTACCCTTGACCTAGCCAAATGGCTACAGTTAACTTGCCATGGCCAACTTACCACCATCAATTTGCCAGGGGCAGCTTGCTGCAGGACAACTCACCATGGAAGGACAACTCACCATGGAACAATTCAATTCAATAATTTAAAATAGTTAAAAAAATTTTTTAATTTTTGGTCATTTACATTTCATTCTGTCCCTACTTCGGCATCCTTTCTTTAATAATTATCTCTCAGCATTTCTTAGATATTAGTGTAAGTCTTGTTCCGCAGCAAATTGTCCTGTGATGAATTGACCATAGCAAGTTGTCCCACGATGAGTTGGCTGTGGCAAATTGGCCATGGGGAGTTGTCTTAGACTTTCTAGGGCAGTGATGGCCAGGTGCCCACACCCACAAATCAATGCCGGGGAGGGCAAAAACAGCTTCCCTGCCTCCCGGAGGGCCTCTGGAGGCGGGAAATGGCCTGTTTCTCAACTTATGATGGGTCCAATAGGCTCGTGTTTCCCCTCCCCAGGCTCCAAAGGCTTCCCTGGGGCTGGGGAAGGGTAAAATCACCCTCACCCATCCCCCTAGAGGCTCTTTGGAAGCCAAAAATGCCCTCCCAGAGTCTCTGTGCGAGCCAAAAATCAGCTGGCCAGCACACATATGCACATTGGAGCTGAGCTAGGACAATGGCTGGCGTGCCAGCAGATATGGCTCCGTGTGCCACCTGTGGCACCCGTGCCATAGGTTTGCCATCACTGCTCTAGAGTTTGCATTTTGTTCATTCCAGCCTGTTGCAAGCTGTGGATGCTTGGAATCCTGCCTGGAAATTCCACGAACAATATCTGACCTCACTAATAAGAGCAATGGATCTGTTTCCAAAATGGAAGGCCGTTTAAGGAGGGAGGTATTGCCTGATAGAAACAAGATCTGCCCACACAGAGGTTAAAGAACTGTCATAAGTTTTTGAATCATATTTTTGGGTCATTGAAGCTAAATGAGTTTAAATATCATTGAAGCTAAATGAGTTTAAATATCAAGAATATTAAATATCAAGAGTTTAAATAGCAAACAAAACTAATACTGAATATGAAAAGCATCATCAAACTACTGCGGTTACTTTGTTATTATTTATCTAAACCGCTTTACTTATATTCTACAACAGTTTTTTTAACAACTTATCAAAAAATTCACATGGTGCTATTGCATGCAATAATTTCTAAATTGGGAACTTTTGAAGATACTTGAATCTATCCTTTTAAATATACTTCCTTCTTTTATGACAACTATGTTATGTTTCTATATACCATAAGACTGGAACACGGTCTTTAAAAACAAACTACAAATGGTAAGTGATTAACAAATAGTAGTTTGTGAAAAGCACTATGTTTTTCAGAGTGAATTAGGGCAGATTCAAAATAATATTATCAACAGATATGAAACTTTCCCCCAATCCCAGTGCAGTGCCTCTTACAATATGACTTGGCAGTGCAAGTATATGAGCAAATGGGACGGTTAGTTTCAGAAGTGTTGAGCTATCCCATATATAATGGAGTGACCGATCGGGAGTAAAACATAAGGAAAGGACCAGGAAGAAGGTGGAAGGGAAGTTCCAAGCTTACCTCATATACCTGAAAATAAAAGAGTGTTGTAGATCAGCATTGAAGGAAGAAAAGGGAAAAAAACAGTAGAGCAAGACTTAATCATGCACTCAGCTCAGAGCTCCCTGCCCAGAAGAAGCAGGGATGTTCAGAAGAGACCCCTTACCCAGTCTTCCTAAAGGGAAGACACACATACTGGGCAGAGAGCTGGAGGTATAGCTCTCCTTAGAACAGTGGGGAAATACCAGAGCTGAAAGGGTAACATACAGGAAGAATAAGGACTCACATTAGAAACACAAATACAGTGATACCTCATCATATGAACCTAATTGGTTCCAGGAGGAGGTTTGTAAGGTGAAAAGTTGGTAAGATGAAACAATGTTTTCAATAGGAATCAATGTAAAAGCAAATAATACATGCAAATCCTTCAGGAAAATCCCAAACTTTAGAAGGGAGGCGAACAGAGGGCAGGGAGGAGCAGCTAAAGGGGGCGGGTGGAAGAAGCAAGGCTAGGCTAAAGGGTGAGTGGGAAGGAAGAAAGGCAAGGGGGACGCCCCTCTCTTTTCTTTTTTCAAAAGACACAGTTTCAGTGCCTTTGCAAGCATGCAAAATCTTTACTCCTCCAAGCTGCCCCTCCCTTTTCTTTCTTAAAAAGACACCGTTTCAGTGCTTTTGCAAGCATGCAAAATCTTTACTCCTCCAAGCTGCCCCTCCCTTTTCTTTCTTAAAAAGACACCGTTTCAGTGCTTTTGCAAGCATGCAAAATCTTTACTCCTCCAAGCTGCTCCTCCCTTTTCTTTCTTAAAAAGACACCGTTTCAGTGCTTTTGCAAGCATGCAAAATCTTTACTCCTCCAAGCTGCTCCTCCCTTTTCTTTCTTAAAAAGACACCGTTTCAGTGCTTTTGCAAGCATGCAAAATCTTTACTCCTCCAAGCTGCTCCTCCCTTTTCTTTCTTAAAAAGACACCGTTTCAGTGCTTTTGCAAGCATGCAAAATCTTTACTCTTCCAAGCTGCCCCTCCCTTTTCTTTCTTAAAAAGACACCGTTTCAGTGCTTTTGCAAGCATGCAAAATCTTTACTCCTCCAAGCTGCTCCTCCCTTTTCTTTCTTAAAAAGACACCGTTTCAGTGCTTTTGCAAGCATGCAAAATCTTTACTCCTCCAAGCTGCCCCTCCCTTTTCTTTCTTCAAAAAAAAGGGGGGGGGAAAGAAACCCCTTCATCCCAGCAGCTGCTTCGGTTCGTAAGGTGAAAATAGTTCAGAAGAAGAGGCAAAAAAATCTTAAACACCGGGTTCGTATCTTGAAAAGTTCGTTAGAAGAGGCGTTCGTAAGATGAGGTACCACTGTAGTGACTTATCATGCAAAAAAATAAAAAAAGGTGTGAAGAATTAAGAATAATTGCACATTATTCTCTTGTCTCAAAATGTTTCACTTCAATTACTTTTCTTCTTTCTGTTTAAAGAGGAGCCTAATAACTGAGACTTTTCTGTTCTATATTCTGGCTCAAAATAAACTCTTGGAATGAGAACAGAAAAACATCAAATAATTAAAAGTTCGGGATGGGATTGAGTGGGCAGGAAAAAAAGGCATACTCTGTACTTTTTAAGTGCACGTATTTGCTTTTAATAAAAAATCCATAATGAAATGGGCATCAAGTTCCCTTGATCTGATAGACCATCATAATTAAATACGTGTATTATTTTAAAGTAATTACTTCAAATATAGTGTATACTTCAAAGGCCATAGTTTAGCAGTGGGTGAATTCCACCTGTAGCAAGCAATTTTATTTTTGAATTGGAACCAACTACACCACCACCAACACCACCGATATCTGTACTGCTCCCACCCTACTGGTCTTCTGAAAGGCTCTGAAGAAATGGCTTTGCCAGCAGGCCTGGGGGCCATGAAAGTAACACCCAGTCACGGCCGAATTGCAATTGCTTGGTATGTGTGTGCGTATGACTGCATAGTGTAGTTCAGGTTTTTTTTATTGATTAGATAATTGGTTTTTACTATTCTTTTTACTCTTTATATTCGACTTCTATTGTATTGTATTATTTATTGTTGTAAGCCACCCTGAGTCCTATGAGATTGAGTGGCATATAAGTAAATTACATTAATTTGAATTGAATTGAATTAAAGAGCAAAATATTGCAAACTAAAATTCTTTCAGAAATATTTTCTCCAAGCAGGTATAGCTACTCCTCTAGAGAAGAATGGTTGTCATTCTATTACCCGTTCTAACAAAACATTGCAGGATTTCACGTTCATAAATTGTAGAAGTAAACTTAAATTTCCTTGGCTTCATTTCTCTCTTGACCTACCCAGCTTTTCTTCTTCTTCTTCTTGGCATCTGCATCTTTACCGCTACCAATGCTAGAATGGCTGGTGATGCTATTCAGGCTGGATATACTATCTGATGAGTTTTGCCTCTTGATTCGCAGTTCTGGACAAGAAGAAAAAGAAAAGAACCGTTCAAAATGTGCTTAGAGATTTGTGTACGTTTGCAAGGTTGCCATTCCCTTCAGTTGTCAGGCTCAACTTATGTTAAGTGTAAAAACACAGAGATATATTAAGTAGAAAAACAAGGAAGCATATTTTTAAAAATCCCATCTCTCTCTTCTGTAGTTTCTTTTCCATTAATTTAATATTATCTAAGAAACGTTAGGATTCTGCATGAAAAACAATCAGCTTATTTATCTAAAAGATACCAACTCAAGATTCAGAATAGGGAAGTGGAGAATACTAGGGAAAGAGATGTATAAGGGCAATATGCATTCAAAATCAGGAATTGATTGCCTATATTTAGAGAGAGATGCATATTGCTTTCCCTGCTGCCTAGTGGATTCAGGCATTGACTGATGTTGACACACACAAATATACACCAAATCTATCATGGAGAAGATGCAGATAAAAATATCCCCAAGGATCATGAGCATCAATCGCCGTCCTCACCTTTGGGTGTAATATCGGTTCCATTCAAGGCTCCTTGGATAACAGCCTGGGCTTCTGAATTCTTCTTCTTCAAGAAATCAATAGTTTCCCGCAAATCCAACAACTCAGTGTCCTGAAAGACATTCTATAATATATTAATGCTTTGGGTTTTATTCTTTCACTAAGAGGTTTTTGCTTTTAGCTGAGCTTAGAAACATAGAAACATAGAAGACTGACGGCAGAAAAAGACCTCATGGTCCATCTAGTCTGCCCTTATACTATTTCCTGTATTTCATCTTACAATGGATATATGTTTATCCCAGGCATGTTTAAATTCAGTTACTGTGGATTTACCGACCACGTCTGCTGGAAGTTTGTTCCAAGGATCTACCACTCTTTCAGTGAAATAATATTTTCTCATGTTGCTTTTGATCTTTCCCCCAACTAACTTCAGATTGTGTCCCCTTGTTCTTGTGTTCACTTTCCTATTAAAA
Source organism: Erythrolamprus reginae (assembly GCF_031021105.1). Classification (NCBI taxonomy): domain Eukaryota; kingdom Metazoa; phylum Chordata; class Lepidosauria; order Squamata; family Dipsadidae; genus Erythrolamprus; species Erythrolamprus reginae. The sequence goes on from NC_091952.1 coordinate 68,681,939, forward strand.
ACACTTCCCTCCTGAACCTTATTTAACCCTTTAACATATTTAAATGTTTCAATCATGTCCCCCCTTTTCCTTCTGTCCTCCAGACTATACAGATTGAGTTCATTAAGTCTTTCCTGATACGTTTTATGCTGAAGACCTTCCACCATTCTTGTAGCCCATCTTTGGACCCGTTCAATTTTGTCCATATCTTTTTGTAAGTGAGGTCTCCAGAACTGAACACAGTATTCCAAATGTGGTCTCACCAGCAAGCTATATAAGGGGATCATAATCTCCCCCTTCCTGCTTGTTATACCTCTAGCTATGCAGCCAAGCATCCTACTTGCTTTTCCTACTGCCCGACGACACTGCTCACCCATTTTGAGACTGTCAGAAATCACTACCCCTAAATCCTTCTCTTCTGAAGTTTTTGCTAACACAGACTGCCAATGCGATACTCAGATTGAGGATTCCTTTTCCCCAAGTGCATTATTTTACATTTGGAAACATTAAACTGCAGTTTCCATTGCTTTGACCATTTATCTAGTAAAGCTAAATCATTTACCATATTACCCACCCCTCCAGGAATATCAACCCTATTGCACACTTTAGCTTGGATGATATTGCCTAATATCAATTGTCTAAGACTGGATAGGCAAAGTTGGCTCCTCCATGACTTGTGGACCAACTCCCAGAATTCCTGAGCCAATCATGCTAACTCTGGAATTCTGGGAGTTGAAGTCCACATGTCATAGAAGAGCCAACTTTGCCTACCCCCGGACTCTAAGAGAACTAAATAATAATAATAATAATAATAATAATAATAATAATAATAATAATTTTCTTCTTCTTTCACTATCTACAACCCTGAGAGGTTTAAAAAAAAACCTTGTTCTTGAACAGGAAAGCTAAAGTGAGTTTTTGCTTCTCCTCTTCTCTGATCTAAAGACTCACTTTTTCTTCTGCAGTTTCTGCCAACTGCCGCAGACGGGATGTCATGTTCACCAGACTTTGTTCAAATGCTGCTACTAAGTTAGCCTTGTAAGAAAAAGAAGAGCCAATTTTAGTCATATCCCATACATAAAATAACACCAAAGTCATGGTTTGACAAACGTTTTACCAGCAAGAGAATGAAAATTAGTCCCAAACTTCTAAACCTGTAATTAAGAGGAGTGAATAGAACAGAATAGAATAGAATAACAGAGTTGGAAGGGAGCTTGGAGGTCTTCCAGTCCAATTCCCTGCTTAGGCAGGAAACCCTATACCGCTTCAGACAAATGGTTATCCAAATTCTTAAAAACTTCCAGTATTAATAATAATTAATAATAATTTATTAGATTTGTATGCCGCCCCTCTCCGAAGACTCGGGGCAGTCACAACAATAGTAAAAGACAATATAACAGTAAGACAAATCTAATATTAAAAGAAAAAGATATATAAAACCCCAACAATTAAAAAACCATACAACACATACATACCAAACATAAAATACAAAAGCCTGGGGGAGGTGTCTCAGTTCCCCCATGCCTGGCAATATAGGTGGGTCTTGAGTAATTTGCGAAAGACAAGGAGGGAGTGGGCTGTTCTAATCTCCGGGGCAAGTTGATTCCAGAGGGCCGGGGCCGCCACAGAGAAGGCTTTTTCCCTGAGGCCCACCAGACGACATTGTTTGGTCGATGGTCCCCGGAGAAGGCCAACTCTGTGGGACCTTATTGGCAGCTGGGATTTGTGCAGTAGAAGGTGGTTTCGGAGGTATTCTGGTATTGGAGTATTCAAAACTTCTGGAGGCAAACTGTTTCCTTGACTTTTTTTTAATATGTTTGAAGAAACCCTTTTTTGTTATCTTTTACTTTTTCCACAAGCCTTTGTTCATTGGGAGCCTTAGATTTCCTCACTTCATCTTTACAGGGTCCAGCTATTTGCTGATATTCTGCCTTAGTTATTTCCCCTTTTTTCGCTTTTTATGCTTGTCTTTGAAAATGCGCTTCACTTAGATCAAAAGCTCTGCTAAACAGTAGGATTTGATCTGACACTCTCTATTATTATTCAGCTCGCATAGCTAGTTCTGAGCTGCAGATAGTATGACCGGCAATGAATGTTGGCTTCCTTCAAAGATGCTCAGGCACTGGCTTCCAGGTGTGGATCTAGACAGGTTAGATGTCCCTACAAGCACCTGTTTGAGTAGGGACCTCTGTGTGAAAAAGACTGGTCAACAGGTAGCAAGTTTTGACTAATGAAAATTTTAAGCTGTTGTTGGGAGAAAATACTTCCTTGTTGGAGTTCTTCCAGCAAAGAGCTGCAGGAAAGAAGCTTTTAATGACAAGGAACCAAAGTGACATTCAGCTAGGCTTCGTGGCCAGGTAGAAAGACTGGTATTCAAACGTGAGTTTACATACCCTTTCTGACTTGTGGTCTAAAACTGGGTTTTGGGGAAGTTTAATTCTGTGTTTGATGATGTTTAATCTTGTGTTTATGGATGGGATAATTTTCTCTATTCAGCTTTGTTTAGAAGGAAAAGTGTTAATCTCTGTTCCTGAAAAGAAGCAGGTTCAGAAATCTGGAAAGTCTATTTGTTCTGGTAATTTGCTTAACAAGCAACAGCTACTTGCTTCATTCTAGTTAGGCTTATCTCAAGTGCTTTTTCTATCTGGGCAGGGGGACTTTCTTCACTGCTTTAGTGGTTCTTGGCACTGTCCTTTTGGGGTGTACTTCCAAGGGGCAGGATGGAAGTTTGGCACTGATATTTTACTGCCTTTCTGGGGAGGGCATGTGATCTTTCCTTAAATCTGGATGATTTCCTTAGGACAGTGATGGCAAAGCTTTTTGGCTCGCGTGCCAAAAGGGGGGTGTGTGTCTGCATGTGCTAGCACGAGCGCACGTGCCCACACCTATTCCTCCCCCTTATGCACACTCTTCCATACTGCCCCTGCGCACGCACACAATCCCCCCCATCCCCACACAATCAATCTATTTTCCAAAGCATCTGAAGGCAGGACAAGAAACAACAGATGGAAACCAATCAAGGAGAGAAACAACTTAGCAGTAAGGAGAAATTTCCAACAGTTAGAACAATTTAATCAGTGGAATGATTTACTTTCAGAAATTGTTGGTGCTCTAACATTGGTGATTTTAAAAAATGCATTGGACAACTGTTTGCCTGAAATGGGTTTCCTATTTGAGCAGGGGTTGGACTAGAAGACCTCTACAGTCCCTTCTAACTCTGGTATTCTGTTAAACCACCTTGAAGGATTTAAGGTTTAACAAGATTATGATTTAAGAATGTTTTGAACAAATAAAGAGGACAACAATTTGAGAAAACTAGAAGAACATTATTTTCTTTAATAAAAGTGCCTTTGAAAATAGTAAAATTAACCAGACAATCAGACTGGACCTTCTTCGGAATATTGATTGCCAGTATTAAAGAAAGTAGATACTTGGTAGATTATATGAAATAAAATAAAGGTAATATGAAACTTAGGGTATGACTGTAATTACAAAGAGCTAATTGGGACTAAAGTGTTAAAGACAGAGAAACAGGAAAATTACTTTCACCCTAGTGATTAACATATTTTTTATTTTTGGGGCATAAATATTACAATGACAAGCACAAGAAAAGAAAAAAGGAACAAAAAAATGAGGGATTAATTAGAGATAAGGCCAGATTTATGGCAGAAAATTTGGCAGGAGAATGAATGAAACAGTTGCCAATACTTTGCATGCTTTTAAAAAGGGAAATTTGCAAAGATAAAATGGAATGTGTGAGATGACATTCAGAAAATTGAAAAATCTGTAGAACAATTGACTGGAGATGTAAAACAAATTGATGATAAAATGGAAATTGTGGAAAGTAAAACAGACATTATTGGAGCAGGAGAAAGATTTGAATTATCAGGTGAGATTACTTGAACTGAGAGAAAAACAATTTTGTTTTAAATTTAGAGCAATTCCAGAAGACCATAGGGAAGATATCAAAGAATATTTCCAAGATCAGCTTACAGAAGGTGATTGAATGAATATAATCCAACATTCCAAAAGTTTCAAAGATCCTGTACCAGTGGAAGAAAAGAAGGCCAAGAGAGGGTGCTGTTGCTATATGACAAACACAAAGGCTTAATATCCTTTCTAATGTTCAATGAGAATTTATTGCAGTTGCGCAGCAATACAATCCCATTAAAACACTAGAGTACATGGCTCGTTTGTTTAGAACAGCTAAGCTTTGCTGGGATGCCCAATAACTCTAGTGAAAAATGAACTTCCATTGTATTCTTTTACCTTGCCTAAATTACTTGTGAATATAATAGCAAGGTACCTTGTTTCCCCCAAAATAAGACCTATCCCGAAAATCAGCATGTTTTTTACATGTGCACCTAAAATAAACCTTATTCTCTCTCCCCCCTCCCACCCGCCCCAAAAAAGCCCTGCTATAGGCCTGCGTAACTGGTCACCTGCCCTTTCTGTCTGGTTGCTTTGTAGCACCACGGTTACTGGGTGGTGGAGGTGCCCTACGTACCGGTTTCCCTCAGGGCCTCAGCATCCAGGCCATCCAGGCCTCAACGCCTGCTTTCTGGTGGCAGCACCAACAAACATGTGCAACAGGAGCCCACGTGGTCACCGGCAAACTTCTGCTTGCTCATGGCTTCAACAGGGCAAGAAGGTGAATGGTGTATTGGTGTAGCAACCACGAGGCAAGGCAGTTGTTGGGGAATGGATGGACTGGCTGCAGGGGCCCTGAGGTAAAATAGTGATGGCATGAGCTGCCGCTGTGAGGCGAGGCAGTTGTTGGGGAATGAATGGACTGGCTGCAGGGGCCCTGAGGTAAAATAGTGATGGCATGAGCTGCAGCTGTGAGGCGAGGCAGTTGTTGGGGAATGGATGGACTGGCTGCAGGAGCCCTGAGGTAAAATAGTGATGGTATGAGCTGCTGCTGTGAGGCGAGGCAGTTGTTGGGGAATGGATGGACTGGCTGCAGGGGCCTTGAGGTAAAATAGTGATGGCATGAGCTGCTGCTGTGAGGCGAGGCAGTTGTTGGGGAATGAATGGACTGGCTGCAAGGGTCCTGAGGTAAAATAGTGATGGCATGAGCTGCTGCTGTAAGGCGAGGCAGTTGTTGGGGAATGAATGGACTGGCTGCAGGGGCCCTGAGGTAAAATAGTGATGGCATAAGCTGCTGCTGTGAGGCGAGGCAGTTGTTGGGGAATGAATGGACTGGCTGCAGGGGCCCTGAGGTAAAATAGTGATGGCATGAGCTGCTGCTGTGAGGTGAGGCAGTTGTTGGGGAATGGATGGACTGGCTGCAGGGGCCCTGAGGTAAAATAGTGACGGCATGATCTGCTGCTGTGAGGCGAGGCAGTTGTTGGGGAATGGATGGACTGGCTGCAGGGGCCCTGAGGTAAAATAGTGATGGCATGAGCTGCCGCTGTGAGGCGAGGCAGTTGTTGGGGAATGGATGGACTGGCTGCAGGGGCCCTGAGGTAAAATAGTGATGGCATGAGCTGCCGCTGTTAGGCAAGGCAGTTGTTGGGGAATGGATGGACTGGCTGCAGGGGCCCTGAGATAAAATAGTGACGGCATGAGCTGCCGCTGTGAGGCGAAGCAGGTGTCAGGGTGTGGGTGGCCTGGCCGTGGGGGCCCAGAGGTAAGCCAGTACAGGGCACGTGAGGCAGTTCCACCCTCCTCTGCCTTGTGATGGTGGCACTGGGATGCCACACAGCCTCCTGCCCCATCATTAGCAAGCAGAAGTGGGCCTCCCATACTAGTGCTAATTTTGGAACCCAAAAGAAAATAAGACCCGGTCCTATTTTCAGGGAAACAGGGGTTGATACATAAGTGTATTTATTTATTTATTACTTAAATTTATAGGCAGCCCTTCTCCTAATGGACTCAGGCAGCTTATAGAATAAAACAAAGATACAAAATTTAAACCCCCAAATATTTAAAAAAAACCATTAAAAACATATTCATCCATCACTCATCTGTTACTACTATCATACTACTGGCCGGAACAGAGTGTTCAACAGCCCTAGGCCTGCCAGCAAAGCTGTGTTTTTTAAAGCTTTTTGAAAGGCCAGGAGGATGGAGGTAGTGTGAAGCTCTGGGGAGAGTTGATTCAAGAGGACTGGAACCACCACAGAGAAGGCCCTTCCCTTTGGTCCCACCAGCCGGTAAGTCCTGAAATTTTAAAAAGCATTTAGACTCCATGGAATGAGGGCACATTATGCTACTGCACCAATCTGGCTACTCACATTGGCTGAGAGCTGGGTGGTCAGTGTGGCTACTTTCTCTTGGGATGACTCCAATTCACGGCGCAGTTTGCGGATTTGCTGAAAAAGAAAGAGAGGAAAGGCGGGAAAGTCAGGAAGCAGGAGGATTTGCTGGCTCTCCACCAGAGGTCAAGAGCCAAAAGCAGCGGAAAGTAACGTGAGGGTCTTACTGTACCTCTGATTGCATCCTCTCCTCAGCCTGGCAGCACATAATGGGGTAGAGGAGAGACAGAGAGAGAGGCAGGCAGTTAGGGTGAAAGTAATAGAGGCATTCCCAGGCAGCACAAGTGATCAGGCAACACAAGTGACCAGCCATGCAAAGAACCCAGCATATGCACAGACATTTTTCTATTTTGCTATTATGTCATTCCTCTGCATCCCCTTCTCATTAAGACCAGTGATTCTCAACCTGGGGGTCAGGACACCTTTTTTTTGGAGGGGGGGTCAAACAACCGTATCACAGGGGTTGCCTAAGACCATGGAAAAGACAAACATCCCATGGTGTTAGGAACTAAAGCTATTCTGGCACCTTGGAACATATTTTTACAATCCAACCAATCATGTGTTTACAGTGGAGGTGTCCCTCTGACCTTCCTGCCAATCAGCTTAAAGCTTTGTTGAGAGAATTGGCGCTAGACTTATGGTTGGGGGTCACCACAACATGAGGAACTGTATTAAGGGGTTGCGGCATTAGAAAGGTTGAGAACCACTGCTTTAGACCTTATAATTTATGGCAATACTGCAAAGTATAGTACTATACAATGCTGCTCTTCCCAATGGGTGACAAATGCCAAACCCTTGGTCAACATTACCTACCCTTTGTCTTGAAAGACTGTAGCTAGAGATCACCATTAGGGAAGGGGGAAACACAGAGAAAGTAAAAGACTGGACAGAGTAAACGACGGAGGGAGCATAGCTTACTGAGGAATAAGTTGATGAAGCGCTGGAAGCCAGAGACAGCACAGATCCATGAACTGTAATAAAGAGAGAAAGAGAGAGACTTGTCACAAAGTTCCTACAACTACCCTTCTGATGGATTATGATTGGTCACCAAGGGATCCAGTAGAAGTAGCATGGATGGAAGTTGAGATGGCAGTTGGGGGAGGAGGAAGGTCATGTGTCCAGGAAGGAGTGGGTCAACAAAACGTGATGGCTAATATGAGAAATCTGATCAGAAAACAGAGGCAGTTATTATTATTATTATTATTATTTTGCTTCTAAATGCTTGGTTACAAGATTTCTTGGAGCAAACAAAACTTTCTGAATGAAAAATCTTAGTTTTTTGTGTTTCATGCTTTTTCTTAGAGTACTTTTCTTTCAAATGAAGATATAAATTGCAAAGTAGAGTTGTCAAAATAGAAGTTACCTTTTTCATGCAACTACACAGCCTGAGATGCAAAACCACACTAAGATCCAGATGCTACCGTAGTAGGCAAGCCCTCATTGCAACCAAATCCCCGTATCTACTGTATAAACTGGTTATCACCACTTGGCGGCAGTGTGGTCTCCTTTATAGCAGCAGTCCACAACTCCCCAGGCTGTGATCTACTACTGGGCCATGGCCTGTTCAGAAACAAGCATGAACAGCAGGCCGGCATACAAACACACGCATGTGTAGCTCAACTTGCACAAGTCGAGTGGCGCACACGTGTGCATATACCCTGGCACACTTCTCACGAGGCTGGTTCTCCTCTCCCTCCCCACAGCCAGGCCACTAAGTGTTGAGGACCGCTACATTATAGTAAAAGTGCTCTGGACAATTTGGAAGTGGTACTATACTCCATTTAAAAAATATGTCTTAAAAAGGGAGAAGAACCCATAATAAAGCTAGGCTACGGCTCATGCAAGACTGATATAACTGTAATTCCTAACTACCAAATCCTAGTTCAGTGATGGCGAACCTTTTTTTCCTCGGGTGCCGAAAGTGTGTGTGGGGATATTATCGTACATGTGTGAGTGCTCACACCCATAATTCAATGCCTGGAGAGGGCAAAAACAGCTTCCCCCTGACCCCCGGAGGCCTTCTGGGGGACAGAAATGGCTTGTTTCCCAACTTCTGGTGGGCCCAGTAGGCTTGTGTTTTGCCCTCCCCAGGCTCCAAAGGCTTCCCCTGAGCTGGGGGAGGGTAAAACTGTCCTTCACCACCCCCCTGGAGGCTCTCTGGAAGCCAAAAATGCCCTCCCAGAGTCTCTGTGTGAGTCAAAAATCAGCTGGTCGGCACACCCATGTACCTTGGAGCTGACCTAGGCAACGGCTCGCGTGCCAGCAGATATGGCTCCGCGTGCCACCTCTGGCACCCATGCCATAGGTTTGCCATCACTGTGACCTAGTTGATGATACTGGGCATGCTTGCATAACTAAGAAATCAGATGACCAGATTATTTTAAATCCCTTACTCTATTTTATTGCCCCATAAACAAAATAACAACAATAATAGCCGCTCTCTGAATTGCCACCTGCCAGCCCAGCTTGTAAACTCTTGAGAAGTTCTGATACACAGAATTACAACAACTGTATCCTTGCATCATTATTATGGAGAAGACTCATCCTCCTAGCTGGGTGCAGGACTCTCACCATCATCCACAGGGTCGCGGAAGGAGCCCGAGCGGATCATGCCCTTGGGTCGGTCTGCCAAGGAGAGGGTGCTGCCCATGGGGGAGGCGTTGTAGAGCTCGAAGGTAGAGTCATGGGTGGGAATGCTGTTAGAACGGGTGATCCTTGGGGTGTTGGCTGCCGTGGGACTCACTGCAGGAGAAGGGGGCAGGGAGAAGAGGGGAGTCAGAGCAGCTCAAAGCTAGGGATGGGGTCTAGGAAGCAAGGAGCACTACATATGGGGCTAGCAGCCAGGATCGAGGTGGGGAAGGGTAAGGACACGTTAAATGTGCATCACATCTTCCATAAGATCTTTTATCTGCACCTGTGTAGTTGCATCACTTTTACTAGTTTGACTTGGGTTGTTATGATGGTTTGGGAGAATATTTGACTCTCAGGCCTATTTAAATATGAAATAATTTTCGTTGACCAAAGCCCATTGACAGATAGTACACACTACTCAGTACCTGTTCATAAATCCCCCTTTTAAAAAACTTTGAAAGAATAAATTTATTGCATCAAGAATAAAATTAGAAAAGAAAAAAAATAAATAAACTGTATTTTTGTATTAAGCTGGAGAGGCAAAGAATAAATAATACGTGTACAAAGGAACCTTCGCTTCAAGATGGATGGCATAGAAATCTAACTAATTAATAAATAAATAATAATAAAACCCAAGCCTATTATGTAGAATATTTCATTCAACCCCCACCACCATTCCCAAGAAAGGTGAGGCAGTACAGTACTCTGAAAAACACATGCTTAAAACAATACCAGAGAAATCTAAATGTGAAGCAAGAATATTGTATAAGATTCTGGGCTCCTGGACTAAGTTAGGAAAAGCTTCCCATACTGACTAAATAAACCTGAAATCAAGCCTATTGTGCTATTTAAATACATTATATCTCACCCCTATTTTTAAAATGAAAAACTCAAGGTGGTGAACATACTTAATAAGCCTGCCTCCTCTGATTTTCCACACAACAATCTTGTTATTAAACACATTTATATGTCTGCCCAATTCATACATGACAAAGGGTCACAGTATATGAATTGCATTACATTACAGTGTTCCCTCGATTTTCGCGGGGATGCGTTCCGAGTCCGCCCGCGAAAATCGAATTTCCGCGAAGTAGAGATGCAGAAGTAAATACAGTGATCCCTCGATTTTTGCTATCTCGTTCTTCGCGAAACGCTATATCGCGATTTTTCCCACGCGATGACGTCACTCTCTTCCTTCCTTTCTCATCTTTCTTTCTCTATCTTGCTTCTTCCTCCCCCACACTCTCTTCCTCCCTCTCTCATCTCTTTCTTTCCTTCTCTCTCTTTCTCTATCTCTCCCCCTTTTGCTGGCGGGCGGGCGGCGGGCGGGCGGGGGCATCAGCGAGGAAGACCCAGGGAAGGTTCCTTCGGCCGCCCAGCAGCTGATCTGCTGGGCGGCCGCAGCAGCAGCTGATCTGCTGGGCGGCCGCAGCAGCAGCAAGCAGACGAAGATCGGGGTTTCCCCGCCGCCCACGCAAAGGGGAAACCCCGATCTTCGTCTGCTCGCTGCTGCTGCGCTGCTGAGCAGATCAGCTGCTGGGCGGCCGAAGGAACCTTCCTTGGGTCTTCCCCGCCGCCCACACAAACTCCACCATCTGCACATGCGCGGCCATGAAAAAAGGGCGCGCATGCGCAGATGGTGTTTTTACTTCCGCAACCCTACATCGCGAAAAATCGATTATCGCGAGGGGTCTTGGAACGGAACCCTCGCGATAATCGAGGGATCACTGTACACTATTTTTGGCTATGAACAGTGTCACAAGCCTTCCCTTAACACATTAAACCCCTAAATTACAATTTCCCATTCCTTTAGCAACCATTTAGATTATTACTCACCATGTTTATTTATTAAACTTTACTTTAAAAAATATTTATTAAAGGCGGATGAAAGTTTGACAATGACATATGATGTCATCAGGCAGGAAAAACCGTGGTATAGGGGGGAAAACCGCAAAGTATTTTTTAATTAATATTTTTGAAAAACCGTGGTATAGCCGTTTCGCAAAGTTCGAACCAGCGAAAATCGAGGGAACACTGTATTCCATTTTCTTAGCTGCTTGTGTGCTAAAGAAACCATGATCTGTAATCTATAACAGAGAACCCGTTTGACATAGTGGTTAAGGCTAGAAACCAGAAGACTCTGAGTCCCAGAAAACTGTTGTGTTGGTGCAATAGGTTGAAAAGCTAGATATAAAAAATTGACTACTTTAAATTTAGTTTAGTCACATGGGGAAGCTTCCAAAAGCTTTGAGGAGGAGGAGTTACAGAAGAGGTTTCATGTGAAGTTTCACCTTAATCATTGTCTCATCCAATCTTTACAGGCTATACAAACTATCTTTAAAATTTCTTGCAATATGTTTTTCTGATATGAGGCTATTTTTGCATATGGCTAGGTCAGAATGATGCTAGAAAGAAGATTTGAAACATGGCGTAGCTTCTGTTGAATTATACTGATTTAGAACAATTAACCTCTAAGATTTCCTCTTCTAAAAAAGCAAAACGAAAGGTGACCAACCAGTATTTGTGAGTGGGGTTTTCCCAACCAGTGGCATGGAGAGAGCAGGAGGAGAAGGCAGATCAGAGGCATCGTCCGAATCTTGCATTCCTCCAATTGTATGTGAGTGTCGCCTTTCCTTGGTCTCTTCCTGGGGTTGGATTTGATACCTGCCAAAATCAAGAGATAGAGAGGCATTAATGACAGAGACTGGCAGCATTTTGAAGGGAAGTAATTTGACAAATGCCACAATGATGCAGTTTAACATAATTAAATTAGCCAGTTCCTATTGCATGGGATTTTTACAATTCTATTCTTGGAAATTTATTCATTTACCACATTTCTATACCATGATTCAGAATGGTTTACAATAAAAAAAAAATTTAAAATTTAAAAATTAAATTAAAATCTCTGTTCTATCTCTATTATTGAGATCTAATGGTGTAATTTTTATATTCAAAGAAATCAGTTTAAAAGAATAGGGTGTAATCTAAAATTATAAGATGCTCAGGGAGAATCTAATAAATTCTGATATTAGAATTATATTAAGGAGGCATGGCTCACAGGAAGATAATAAGCTACTTCGTATTTTCTTATGAATGCTGGATATGTCATAATCATTATCTAAGATATCATTCTCAAGGGAAATAAATCAGGACTAGTGTTACAATACAGTTCAATACAATGATGCCGAACTAAGCCATCAAAGGACTGAGTCACTAGTGTATGTAATTATTCAAATATATATTTGAACTCAACAACAGAAAGAAGTATTTTATATTGATTTGCACTTGTAAACTTTTAAAACTTTTTTTAAGTTTTGCTCATTCACTTTAAATATATCTTTTAAAAAATACTTCAATAATTCAATTATTGAAATATAAATATAATTATTTATTATTATAATCAACTCTCATGGATTTCAGTGGATTGATTCTGATTAATTCTCTGACCATATACTGTATCTTTTGTTATTTTTCTGAGAGATATTTGTATATATTTATATTTTATATATAATAATAATAATTTTCAAATTCAAATTCAGCAAAAAAAACATGTGATCTATATATATACTGTATATACACAAATAGCTCTCAGAAAAATAACAAAAGATACAGTATATGGTCAGAGAATTAATCAGAATCAATCCACTGAAATCCATGATAGTTGATAATCATGGCTAAATTGATTTCAATGAAACTTGATGTAATCTATATCGGAATTATAGTTGGAATTGCTATATCAGATATGATCAAGAACAGAGTCAAGAAGTCAAGACTGTAGCCAGATCTCCAGTATTATATAATTTGAACAGAAAAAGAGTGGACTGTAATTATAAATTACCTTAGTGAATTGATTTGCTATGGCCTTCTGACTTACCAATGCTGTGGAATATCTTGTTTGCTGCTGAAGTAATGACTATGCAACTGGCTCATAGTTATACAGCATTGGCATGGGGTAAACTCACATTTTTAAAAATCTTATTTCATCAGTACAGGAAGTTAGACATGTTTTACCATTTTACTGATAATAAATAATAGGTAACACAAAGAACAATTACCTCAGTCCCTTCTTGGGTAACGTATTCCGGTCACGGTTAGAGCTGCAGGAAGAAAAATGAGCAGTAGTGCTTGTTCATTATTTGCTTGAATCCAGCTGTGGTGCCTGATAAGCTATAAACTGATCGTGAATTTTGGGGAATAGACCCAATCAGGCAACATACAAGTCCAGAGTCTCTATTTGCACCAGCTGAGTCACTGCAACTTTGCCATGTATATAAATGAAAGAATCACAAACTAAAAATTATGGTGGGTTTTGTTCCTGCATTGGAATGCTACGTATTACTGAACATCCAAAATATACTATTTAATTCTATGTATATATGCCCTATGCCATATCCTTTTTCATCTTTTCATCTAACTTTTGAATTAGATTAAAAATTAAAAAAACCTCCCATAAATTGAACCTGGTGAAATGTGCAAATAAAGCACATGCTTGTGATTTGTTTAGCTGATGGAAGTGATTTGCACTTGTGGCTTCCTAGAGAACTTTTTTTTACTTTCATGTCTATCAATTTATGGTTGTTTAATGACAGTTTTGAAGACATTATGGATTGGAAAGAATGCTTTACATTCTGTAAAATACTTCCATCATAAAATATTGCATCATTCCAGCTTCAGTCACATGATCATGATCTGGAGGCTTAGCAACCTATGATACTTTTTGCAAAGTGCCCTGCAATCATGTAATCACTATTTGCGATCTTCTCTGCTGGATTCTGCAGAAAGTCAATGGGGAAGCTGGCAGGTTGCAAGTTACTGTCAACTACCAAAGGTTTCCCCTCCTTTCCATGTGCAGAGAAGGTGAAGTGAGTGAGAAATTCTTTGTTGGGCTGCAGAAACAAAGTTTGAATCTTCAGATTCTCAGTTTGAGTTCCTTTCCAAACATGGGGGGGTAGGTGGGGTTGAAGTATCCCTGCAGAGTACTGAAGAGATGGAGATGGGATCTTTGTGATCTCTGCCTCTTCTCTCCATTCCAGGGCATGAAGTCTCTCCCATGCAAGGAGAAAAGTTGCCCGACCTCCTTTGGAGGCAGCTCTTTTATTCTCTCCAATTAACGACCTATGGAATCGTTCAATGGCTGCAACTGGGAGAGCTGAAATTGAAGTTACTGAGCAAATCAGTCACATAAATTCTTTCTTAACAATCACTTTATTCTACGACTGAGATTCCAGCCCTAACTGTGGTCGTAAGTTGAGGACTACCTGTAGCCTGTCAACCAAGTATTATCCAGGTCTGATCTTGCTCCACTTTTACCGGACAAGGTTGACTCAGCTTTCCATCCTTCTAAGGTCAGTAAAATGAGGACCCAGATTGTTGGGGGCAATATTCTTACTCTCTGCAAACCGCTTAGAGAGGGTTGTAGAGCACTGTGAAGCGGTACATAGTCTAAATGCTATTGCTATTGCTAGATCAACCAAGATTGGGTAAGGGGTGCCACCTACTTATGAACTTATTTATTTTTATTTCTATCCAGCCTTTATTATTTTTATAAATGACTACAAGGTGATGAACACATCCAGCACACCTTCCACTTCCAATTTACCCATAACAAGTGAGCTGGACTGAGAGAGACTGGGCAAAAGTCACCCAGCTGGTTTCCATGGCTAAGGTAAAAAGTCTCTTTCTAAAAGTTCTTATGGAACACTATCGTGAAAAATATCCTCCCCGTAGCAAAGGTAACCCATTTCTCTTCTTTTACCTTTCCAGGTGTGTAATTCTTGGGCTACCAGTCCAGGCTATCTCACTGGATTCTTCCTCAGCAGCAACAGGAGGCGTAGAGGCAGTGGTAGGTGCAGCAGTGCTGCCTACAGAGAAGGCATTGTGCAGGTTCATAGGCATCTGTAAGGATTCCATGCTCCTGTGTAATCCTGAAAGCTTGGAGTACATGCGGGTTTCCTTGGGGATGCTGTAGCCCCCCATGAGCTCCAGGCCCTGGGAGAAGCTAGCAGAGTTAATGTTAAGGACCGGAGCAGGGCTTGGTGTGAAGCATGACGTGAGATGGGTACCCACGTTTACAGTCGCCGGGTGTGACTCTTGCAGTTTACCACTATGCATCTGATGGAGATCATTTGAAGAAGGGATGTCTAGACTGTTAGAGTTCACCTTGTCTAAGTTTGCCAAAGAAGGGGCTTTTACGTAGCTTTTGGCAGCTGACCTGCAAAAGAGGAGAACAATATTGAGACAAAGTTTGGTATAGTTTCTGACATTGCATGCCATGATTGCTTCATGTATTCTGAAAACATATCTAGCAGAAGTACCGTACATTAAACATTTGCATAGGAAATAAAGAACAACAACTTTCTGCTACATTGACACTCGTATAAGAATGCTTTCTTTCAGGAAATATTCCCACTACCTCAAGTCATCCCAATGCAACCAGGACTCAAATCAGACACTGAGTAACACTTAAAAATAAATAAATTGAGGGTTTAGAAACATGGAAGATTGACGGCGGAAAAAGACCTTACAATCGATCTAGTCTGCACTTATACTATTTCCTGCATTTTATCTTAGGATGGATATATATATATATTCGACACAAAAATATGTAACCCTTCCCTGGTACAGAGCTGAAGGAATTGGATTGGACACTGTAGCCTAGAGGTTAATTCTCTGCCTTACAAGGCAAAGGTTGCAGGTTCAAGTCCCAGGTTTAGCAAAGGGGACAAAAGTCTTGATATGTCTTGTGCCACCGCCATGAATTTGGCACACTTCTCTAAAGAAATTCTGAACATATGATCACAGGAAAACCACAGAAACTTGCTTTTTCAATCAGGCCTTTGATTCATCTAACTTAATACTATTAAGACTAATTGGCAAAAGCTTGCCAGAATTTCAGGCAGAGATTCTGAGAGATTACATCTTCAGTTTATGTTGCCTACAATATTTATTTAGCAATATATAAAATGAAATATGCAGTAATTAATAGTATGGCCAGGTAATCTAATAGCTATACCTGCAGTTTAAGAGATGCAGTACCTGAATGCTTATGATGTATAATTGAAATTCATAAGAAAATGGTATTTCATGCTTATTAGAGCCTGATATTAGAGCTATGGCGGCACAGTGGCCAGAACGTAGTACTGCAGGTTACTTCTGCTGACTGTCTGCAATTTGGCAGTTCAAATCTCACGAGGCTCAAGGTTGACTCAGCCTTCCATTATTCCAAGGTTGGTAAAATGAGGACCCAGATTGTTGGGGAAAATATGCTGACTCTGTAAACCACTTAGAGATGGCTGTATATATAATTGCTATCACTATTATAAGACTTCTCAAAATGTTTCAAAATATCAGATTTTTATGCTAGATATAGGAAATATTTATCCTTTTTCTTTGTTGGTGATAGAACATTTATTAAATTTTACATTTTTTACGTTTTACATTACTCAGTACTCAGTTGTATTCAGCTTGTATTCAGCTTGTGTTCAGAATTCCAAGATTCTTTTTATAATTGCTGGATACATAAATATATTTTTTTAAAAATAAATTGATCAATAATACTAAAATATAGTTTCTCCATTTTATGAGTTCCTCAGAATTTGAGGAACTCTGTGAAGTTCCTCAAACTCTTTATGCAAATAATTTATGTAAGTATTAAAAATAACCAAATTCTATTAAATTTCACTTGACATCTTAATCTTATTTCATGAAAAAAAAACAAAATCTTTAAAATGAGAAATCTTTAGAATTTGGAAACCAATCCAGATTCAATCTTGCAATATTTACAATGCTTGATCAGGGAATCTATGGATCCACCTAATAGACATGCCACCTAGCCCAGGGATCTGCAGCATTGGCAACTTTAAGACTTGTGGATTTCAACTCCCAGAATTCCTCAGCTAGCAAAGCTGACTTAGCCCATAATTATCATGCTTTATTAAAATATCATAAATATATTTTGTCTGAGTCATAGCACTTTGTTCTAGTCATGGCACTCCAGACTCCAACATTTTATTCCTACAGCATTCTTGAATTAGAAAAAAAAAACAACACAAGATAAAGCCCTGGTCAAAATGACTCCAACCCCCATAACTAAATAACAAAAGTAAGTTCACCTTGTCCCCAATATGGACAGGAAAGAGTTACTGTGACTGGCAGACTATGAACTACAGACTACTATCCAAGAACGGAAGCAATTATTCACTTGTCTTCATATTTACAATCCCCTTTACAAGCATAAATAATTGCACAGCTATAATTAATTGCAATTATGTAATTGCCGTTACATAAATAATTGTGAACTCAAGCATCTTATTTTTTCAAAACCGCTGGTCCTACCTGAGGGGTGTTGGCGGCAGCTCAGCCTCTTTTGCAGGGATCTGGTGGCCACTTGGAGCTTTTGGGGTGCTTTCAGGGGAGCCCATGCTCTTGAGTGAGGCAGAGTCGGAGTCTAGTGCGACTGCTTTGGCTTTGGCCTTCTCCTTCTCCCTGTCGGTCTGATTCACTGGCCCTGGGGTGCTCCGGCTTGCCCCTATTTTAGAGGGTTCCTTGAGGCGTGAAACAGAAATGCCCCCCTTGGCACTGAGGAGGCTGGGATCGATGTTGCTGCTGACAGGACGTGGGCCGTTTCGTCCACCAGTGACACTCATAGAGCTAGATTTGGCAGGGCGTGGCAGGCTCCGGTACTGGATGTTGGTTCGGGCTCCTGGCGCCATAAACCCAGGCTCTCCTGCATTGGACACATCCAAGCTAGTTTTCCTGCCATTGACGGGTTTCACAGGGATACTGGAGTTCTTCTGGATCTTGCCAAGTGTAGCTGAGCCGCCAGCTTGCATCACTGTAGCAGTACCAGTCGCAGGAGGGGGTTTCTTGTTGTAACCAAAGGAGCCAGCGGTGGTGGTTCGTGTAAGCCCAGAGGGAGGCTTCTTGGCATCTAAAAGCCGATCTCGGCCAGCATCAGAAGATGAACGCTGCAGGCCAGCATTTTTCACAAACAGTTTGTTTTTGTCTGTTGCTTTTGCTTCCGGCTTACCTGAGAGAGGGGAGGAAAGATCAGCAAACAACATTTGGAATATTGTAGATACTGGAAATGGTGTGCCTTTACACAGATCTTTGAATAATAAAAATAAGTTACAATATTTCTATGTTATTAAAAATCTTATTATTACATTCTATACATCTGTGTATCTTATAGACTGAATACTGTTTTGGCCTTCCAACACCACCAACACCGTTTTCGTTCACCAAAACCAGGCTACTTTTTTGCAAAAACTGGTCCTTTTTTTGCAAAAACAGGATGTATAGGAGGCTTGGGAGGCCTGCAAAGGACAAAAACTGGATGTGCGGAGGCCAAAAACTATTTTTTTCTTGTTTTCCTCTTTGAAATCTAGGTGCATCTTATTTATTTATTTATTTATTCAATTTTTATGCCGCCCTTCTCCTTAGACTCAGGGCGGCTTACAATATGTTATCAATAGCACTTTTTAACAAAGCCAGCCCATTGCCCCCACAATCCGGGTCCTCATTTTACCCACCTCGGAAGGATGGAAGGCTGAGTCAACCTTGAGCCGGTGATGAGATTTGAACCGCTGACCTTCAGATCTACAGTCAGCTTCAGTGGCCTGCAGTACAGTACTCTACCTGCTGCGCCACCCCGGCTCTTTACTCTTATACAGTACTCGGATGCGTTTTATAATCTAAA
This sequence comes from Erythrolamprus reginae, assembly GCF_031021105.1. Classification (NCBI taxonomy): domain Eukaryota; kingdom Metazoa; phylum Chordata; class Lepidosauria; order Squamata; family Dipsadidae; genus Erythrolamprus; species Erythrolamprus reginae. The sequence goes on from NC_091952.1 coordinate 68,700,506, forward strand.
AAATACGGTACATACATACATGTATGTTTGTGTATCTATCTCTCTCTCTCTCTCTCTCTTGAGTTACTTTCCTATTTTCCCACAACTCTGTGAGATGTGTTGGGCTGAGAAAGAGTGATTGGCCCACGATCAACCAGTTGCCTTTCATGTCATGGTCAAGGTGGCACTTCAACTCATGGATTTTCTAGCTATATGCCTAAATTATTAGATTAAATTTAACTTTAATTTAAGTCAAATTTTGCCCATTGGCCCTCTCTCCAGATAGCCAAAACCTGTTTCTGTCCCTTTCCACTCGCCAAGCCCCACTCCACAATATGAACCAAATCCATTCCCATAATCATGGCAGGTCATTAAAAAAAACCTGATATACTGTAGTTGCCTCATTGGAAACTTGTTGCTTTGAAATTCTGGGTGCAATTCTTCAGGAATGTCAGGATATTTTCTTTTGTGTGTGTGTTTGTGAGTGTGTGTGTGTGTACTAACTACAAGGCACAAAAGAAGAGATGAGGTTATAATAGCCTTAATATTCAACCAGAAAACAAAGCCTAGATTAATTTTGTAATTTTTTTCACCTCAAAAAGAAAGGAAAAGAGAGATGTTGGCCATGTTAGTCCAGTCAAATTGCTAGGTTCTTTCCTTTGGGTGGAAGATAAATAATTTACTCAAATCTGACATTTTGGAGTTCTGGGTGTCGTATCTGAGCTTGAAAGCACTCAGATAAAAAAGACAGAGTGTAAGATTTTTCCAATTAACAATGTCTTGTTGATAATTAACCTCTTTCATCTCCTCCTCCTGTTGTTGTTGTTATTATTGCTAACTGCAAGGACTTGTTCAGGCAGTCTCTGAGGATTGGGCACATTTGAATGGGGAAAAAAATACTCAGATGTAGTACGGTAATTGTTGCAATTGCAACATTTTTGCTCAGAATAGCTTTTTTTCATTCTGGTACCCTTGGATTTCTACTGGTCTAATGCTTCAACCATAATACTCAATTGCCATACTTCCTAAAAGATAATAAGGGATAGAGGGTTACTGAATGTAGTAAGAGGATGGATTCCCAGGAAAAGGAGTGTGTAAGAAAGAGGATGAAGACAGCCCTTCTCTAATAATTTAAAGACTATAATGTAAATGCAAACAGTAAAGCAGGGGTGGGCAGCAGACAGGACGGGGTGGGATGCAATTCCACCAGCGGAAATGAAGATGTGTGCGCAGCTCCAGCAAGTAGGCGGCTGTCACTTCCTGGATTACTGGTCTCGGCTTGGCTCTCCTTTTTCCCCCTGCTGCTACTGCTGCGTCTGCGCCCCTTGCTTTTTTCCTCTTTCCTCCTTCCTGGCCTTGGACGAGCTTCCCTCTCTCTTGCCTGGCTCCCCTCCAGCCTAATGCGGCTACCTCCCGCCTGAGGTGCAAGCAGAAGGCATGGGTGGAAACGGTGCTGGCAGCATTTATGCTTCTGGCAGCACCCGTTCGCCTAATTACCCAGCTTGAGGCGGTGTGTGTGTGTGACCCAGGAAGGAGAACATGGGAAACACAAAGCAAATTGTCACTCCAGCAAGCGAGTAAGGTTGTAAGTCGAGGATTTAAGTTCACTTGAACGATGAGGATCGTTCAAGCCACTCCCATCTGGTCACATGGCTGGCAAGCCACTCCTACCCAGTCACATGACCATTAAGCCACACCCACAAAATAAGCCACACCCACAGTGTGGCAGTAAAAATTTTGGCTGCCCATTACTGCAGTGAAGTGTTTGGTTTGGCAAGATTCCATCTATAGATGTGACAAAAGAACCAAACTTGGTTATTTTTGATTTGAGGCTTGACTTAGTCTGAAATATCTGAAGAGCCCCAAATTGGAGGTTGCTGGTTTAAAAGTTCCTAATAGTAATAAGATGACATAACTGAATAGTTACTGAGGAACAATGGTAGATTCAATAAAATACTTCTGGCCTTATTAGCATCCTAGAAATAGTTGCGTACTCCTGCTTGGACTCTGCAGACAAATGAGAAACAAATAAAAAGTGTAATTTCAATGACAATCTCACCTGCCACTTTAAGAGTCTGGGCTGTGTGAGTAATGGGGGAGGTCACTGCCACAGGTGGCGTCTTGCCCTTCTTCAAGGATCCTGGTGGGCCCAAAGTAACAGGTTTTTTCAGCTCCCCACCCTTGGCAGGAGCTTCATCACAGCTTTCAGAACGTTCCCGTCGCCACTTGGAGGAACTGTGCTCCATTTTCAGGCTCCCGCTGTCATAGTCCATCTTCTTCTGGGTCTTGTCCTCTGGTTCACCATACCAGTTTAGCCCACTCTCTGCCAATGACCGTTTCTCAGAATCTGTGCGTAGCTGCAGGATGGAAAACAGTGTCAGTCTTTCCTTCTGTGATACCCCTGCCCCCAAGATTACACACTCCTCCGTCTGGTTCAGAAATACACTGATACCTTGTCTTACAAACTTAATTGGTTCTAGGAAGAGGTTCTTAAGGTGAAAAGTTTGTAAGATGAAACAATGTTTCCCATAGGAATCAATGGAAAAGCGGTTAATGTGTGCAAGCCCAAAATTCACCCCTTTTGCCAGCCGAAGCGCCCGTTTTTGCGCTGCTGGGATTCCCCTGAGGCTCCCCTCCATGGAAAACCCCATCTCCGGAATTCTGTGTTTTTGCAATGCTGCAGGGGAATCCCAGCAGGGGAATCCCAGCATCGCAAAAACGAGCACTTTGCTGGCAATGGAAGTTTGGAGGTGGGGTTTCCCAGCGAAGGGAGCATCAGAGAAATTGCAGCATCGCAAAAACACTGAAGTCCTCGAAACCCCACCTCCGGACCTCTGTGTTTTTGCGATGCTGCGATTTCACTGAGGCTCCCCTCACTGGGAAACTCCACCCCCAGACTTCCATTGCCAGCGAAGCGCCCGTTTTTGTGCTGCTGGGATTCTCCTGCTGGGATTCCCCTGCAGCATCACAAAAACTCGGAAGTCCGGAAGTGGGGTTTCCCATGGAGGGGAGCCTCGGGAATCCCAGCAGCGCAAAAACGGATGCCCCGCTGGCAACGGAAGTCCAAAGGTGGGGCATCCCAGTGGCAGTGGTGGGTTTATAAGGTGAAAATAGTTTGTAAGAAGAGGCAAAAAAATCTTAAACCCTGGGTTTGTATCTCAAAAAGTTTGTATGATGAGGCGTTTGTAAGATGAGGTATTACTGTATTGTGACTTGGTTGCAACTAGTCATAGGCCCTCGGTCCTATATTGCCAAACAATCCTCTTCACAGTGGGCATGCCAGGGGATTGCCTGCATTTAAGGCACATATTTCACTGCTCAGCTGCAGCCTTTATACCATCAAAGACTTTAAAGCCTTTGAAAGCACTGGTTTGAAGAAGAGAGGTCTGCAGAGGTCTTGTTTTGAAAGGGCATATAGGCCCCCCATGCATTGAGAGGCAGAATTCAGAGCAAGCACTTAGTATCTGCCCAGATTTACGTTCTTATCCATCACAATAGGCAACACGACAAATTAGACGGATATAAACAGAATGGTCAGGGTGGCCTACCTCATGCATGGGTTAATATTAATCTTAATGATTGTAATGCAACTACTTTATAAGTGTAATCAGATTCAGATCCAATCTAGTATTTTAAGAAAAAAGACACAGATGAAAGAATAATTTTAAAAAATAACAATGCCAAAAATATTTCACAACAAATTAAACCATTTCAGTGGCAGCTGACAATAACACAAATTAAACAACAAATTCTGCAAAAAAAAAAATAATAATTTGCAAATAAGCCAGGGAAATGTACAATCTGAGAATAGAAAGGGTGAAAGGATATTAAAGTTACAAAATGGAAATACTGTAGGATAACAACAGATAATCAAAAGATATAATAGTACTAATCAATACTATTACAAATTGTATAAAGGAGAAGAAATTCCCCTGGCAAATATTGGTGAGTATTTGAAGGAATAACATTTATGAAAGGTTCCGGAAAAACAGAAACAACTAACAATTGACTTATAGGGAATTTTGTGAAGCAATAAAAAGGGCAAAATTGGAAAGACTAGGCAGTTTACCAGCCTCTTTAAACATTTTGAATATGAATCATTACAACTATTGCAAAACACAATGAATTATATTTTGCAAACTGGAAACATATCACATAGTTGGATGTAGGTCAGTAAGCATTTAATACCTAAAGAAACGCAAGACTTGACGTCACCATTCATTATTGAATTATGATTTTAAGTTATTTACAATGATTTTAACTGAAAGAATGAAGATGGTTTTAGTGAACTTTATTCATGAAATTCAATATGGTTTTTACGTAAAAGACAGCTAAAGGATAATTATAAGAAATACATTGGATAGTTTGGAATATCAGAAACAACCTAATGTTGCTTTTCAAAAGTACAGTGATACCTCATCTTACAAACGCCTCGTCATACAAACTTTTCGAGATACAAACCCGGGGTTTAAGACTTTTTTGCCTCTTCTTACAAACTATTTTCACTTTACAAACCCACCGCCGCCACTTGGATGCCCTGCCTCGAACTTCCGTTGCCAGAGAAGCACCCGTTTTTGCGCTGCTGGGATTCCCCTGAGGCTACCCTCCATGGGAAACCCCACCTCCGGACTTCCGTGTTTTTGTGATGCTGCAGGGGAATCCCAGCAGGGGAATCCCAGCAGCACAAAATGGGCGCTTCGCTGGCAATGGAAGTCTGGAGGTGGGGTTTCCCATGGAGGGTAGCCTCAGGGGAATCCCAGCAGTGCAAAAATGGGCGCTTCGGCTGGCAAAAGGGGTGAATTTTGGGCTTGCATGCATTAATTGCTTTTCCACTGATTCTTATGGGAAACATTGTTTCGTCTTACAAACTTTTCACCTTAAGAACCTCGTCCCGGGACCAATTAAGTTTGTAAGACGAGGTATCACTGTACTTTCGAAAGACAGCACCATAATTTTTGGTCTACCTACCGCTATGGCAGAGTTCCTACGGGAAGCCGTGGGGGTGGAAGGCAGGGAATTGAGTGAAGAACTAGCATTGAATTCTTCTGAACTGAGATTGTCTGAGGCATCGCTGAGGCCACTGCTGATGGAACTGCTTTCATCCCAACTGGAAGTGAGAGAAAAGATAAATGATTAGCATGATTTAGCACAGAGGTGCTGCATCTTCCCCATTCAATGACGTCCTGAAAGGGAAACCAAAGAGTATCAAATAACAGTTGCAAAATAATAAACAAAATAAAACAAAAGCAAAGATAAAGTGGTAAGATGGGACTATAACTGTTTAGTTTAATTAAAATCACCCGGTATGAGCCAAATCTTAGTACAGTGTTCCCTCGATTTCCGCGGGGGATGCGTTCCAAGACCGCCCGCGAAAGTCGAATTTCCGCGAAGTAGAGATGCGGAAGTAAATACACCATTTTTGGCTATGGACAGTATCAGAAGCCATCCCTTAACACTTTAAAACCCTAAATTACCATTTCCCATTCCCTTAACAACCATTTACCCACCATTATTACTGGTACTCACCATTGAATAAGACACTTAGTGATCCTGATATTTATAAACATAATTATTTATTAACAATAATTTTTTTTTGTTATTTATTTGCAAAAATTATTAGTTTGGCGATGACATATGACATCATCGGGTGGGAAAAACCGTGGTATAGGAAAAAACCCGCAAAGTATTTTTTAATTAATATTTTTTGAAAAACCGTGGTATAGGCTATTCGCGAAGTTCGAACCCGCGAAAATCGAGGGAGCACTGTAATTAGTCCAAAGAAAAAGTTGCCAAAGACACTGAATATCCCGGGCCAAAGAGCTCATGTTCTGGATCAACTATGTTTCACCTGGTCCTTCCACGAATATTAGATTTCCATTCCAGTAATTCCCAGCTGCCAAATATTATAATGAGTTTGGATTATAGGAATTAGTCCAAAACATCTGGAAGGCATGACACTAAAGAAGTCTATTCCAGATTATTTTATTTATATATTCATTGGACCTTAGCATTCCTTTATTAAGTTAGCTAACTAAGATAGGCCAAACAATGCTAAGTGGATTGTTAGTTTCCATTATTTCCACTGCTCATCTAGGAAGGGCAAAGATTATTCAAAATGCCAACACACACACACACACACACACACACACACACACACACACACAAATAAGGCAAATTTAATCTTGTTTGAGTACATTGCAATGATGCAATTTAATCACTAATGCAGACGGAAAACATAGAGAAATCCTATCTAAAAATGAGAAATGGCAAGTTGGAGAACGATGATGAGAAACTATTGCCAATCTTTCCACATGGGACAAGGAGTCTATGAACGCCCTGAACCGAAAGAAGCTTCTTTCCATCTTAGAGAGGCTGACAGGAGCAGGTGCTTGGGGGAAGGAAAAGCAATGTGTCTGTTTGTTTATCTCACTAAAAGGCTTCATTCATCTCTTCTGGTATTTTACACATTAAACTCCAAGATGATTAGCCCAGATGCATTCAAATAACTGCCCATGTCTGAGCTTCTCTTTAAAAAGGCAAGCTTTCCAAACATGTCCATGTATCCTGTATGAAAAGAGCTAATTATCAAAGGGATTAATTACTTGGTTATGGGGAGTTGTAGTTTGCTCCTGGTTAAGCCCAGTTCTGAGGAACCAGTAGCGCTGGTGGTGGAAGGCTCCGCCCACCTGCCTGGGACACTTCTGCACATGTACAGAAGCATTGCGTGCACCGGTAGCAAAGGGTTTTAGAACCCACTACTGATTATGGGTCTATATTTAACATACAATATTGAGAAAGAAAAAACAATCTGATCACATTTGATAGCACACTTTTTATGTATGAATGAAACTATCACACGTCCAAATATCTTCACTGACAAATTTGAATTGCACTTCTCAATCATTATGTTCAGCACTTTGTTCACGTATTCCACAGATGGTGAATGCTTGAGAGTGGGAGGATATTTCTAAATCAGGAAATAGTGTAATGATTTGTTTTCAATTTTTTAAAACTAGAAACAACTTACAAACAGAACAAAAGGACAACAATCCCACCATTTACAAAGAACAAGTGTGGAAAAATGTTGTTCCAGATGTTTCTGAAATGTATTGTCATAAAACATGCTCAATAAAGTACACTGATTACCTTGTTTATGGGAAATAAAATTTACTGATTCAATTTTATTTTACAGTGAAACCTTGACTTAGCAGACCTTAATACAATGGACTTTGAATGGAGTAGATGAGATTCTGACTGTATATGCATCATTTTATATCATGTGTCTATTTCCTGTACACTGTAAAAAGTAAACCTTGATGCAAACGATGTAGATGGTCATTTGCATGATAACTTGGTAAAAGTAAACTGTAATTGGTTTGGCTTAGTTTTAACTTCTAGTTATGAAATAAAACTATAGCTTAATCTAATCTGTTAACATAGTTGTAGTGTATAAGCTAAGGTTTTCAACTAATATGTTGCAGAAAATAGCCATGAAAGCTTATTCAACAAAACATGGTTAAACAGGTTTAGCTTTAATGTAATATATCATGAACATCAAATTCACCATGTCACATTGATGCCATGTGACATATCATGATATTTTTTTTTGCCTTCACAAAATGAGGTGTCAGTTGGATATCCCTGTAATATGAACCCAACTTTTGATTTGGGAACTGCATGAAAATATAGTTTCTCAAATAGTTTCTCAAATTGGTACATATCCCACTCTTAGAAACAATAAGTACCATTAAATTCCATCTTAAATGTGTTCAGTTAAAATATATGCTCTATGTGCATTGATTATTATTAGTGAATCAAATTTAAATTATACAGAACCATTAAAAAATGTCTTGGGTGTGTTAATGGGGATTCTTCTTTTGAGGTGTATTGTGCCAATAAGGATAAAGGATTAACAGATTAACTCTTTTGCCCAACTGTTGGCATAAAAGATAAAGTACTAAAATGTCCTTGTAAAAATCGGGATGATTCTAAGATTAAATTTGCTTACCTCTCTCCGATCACATAGCGGATAGAAGATGGGAGAAGGAGGATGAGGAGTGACTAAGCCTCTAATTCTATTGATAGAAGTGCCAACACTGATTAGGCAAGGGCAAAATTGATACAATATTGTTTTGCTTTAACAATTTTAAAAGGGGCAGGAAGTGATAGTTTATCAGACATATGGTCATTCCTGATTGACCAGGGCATCTGTGTGCTCAAAGTGCATAGGGCAATTTTCTCTGAGATAATAGGCCACTGGTTCAGCTGCATCAGACAACACTACTTAGGAGCTCTAGGTCAGACAGAAATTCAGTAGATAAAGAATTGCCCATAACTGACTGCGTCTATGCCCTGGGGAAAGCTGTACCAGTAATTTGTAGTTCATTTAGCGTAGCTATTGCTATAAACATTGTGTTTTGAAATTTAAACAGACATATGGAACCATAGCTTACATAGGGGGAGGGGAGAGAGCCGAAGCAACTTTTTAAAACAATTCATGGATATTCAGTATAAAATATCAAACAAACCCATTTGGCTAATAGTCCAACCTTTCTTTTCACCCACAGATCACAACTATACAAAGCTATTTTGTTTTCTATGGTTTTTCCCCCCCAAGGATAAAAAAAAAAATCCAAGAGCAATTGGGGAATTGGCTATGAATATTTTGCTACAGAATTTGTCCTCATAATGTGATGGTGAGAGGACAAGCTCTCCTTAATGTGGCACTTCTGTTTTATACAGAAAAATAATAATAAAAAAGATTATCGTTCCATAGATCTTTCTGTGGATAACTTGTAGTTTATCAGAAAAATTCCTGCTTCTATTTACTGCCTTTGTCTGATCTTTTTCTGGAATGGGGTTTCAGCCAAGGAAGTTGGCACAACCCAATCTTTTGACATCTGATGCAAGCTGTACCACCTGGATTAACATGCATATTATTATTTGGGAAGATTTCACACTTCCCCAAAGCTTCCTGTGCAAAAATGTTTTCAAACTGTGAATAAAACTGTCAACATAAAGTATGCCTGAAATAATTGAGAATACAGTGCTAACTGTTTAGGTCGTGCTTAAATGTAAACTAGTGTAGATTTTTTAAAATCATAGATTTTAAATTGAACATAGATTGAGACTGTTGTCAACATCCATGAAATAAATGTTTATTCACATTAGAAGAGATGAAAACTGAGACCTGAATAAAGCTTTTAATCTTTGACTAAGCTGTCCAATTGTAATTCAAAATATTCATGCTTATTTGCAAGGACTCATCCCTAGATGCCACTTTGATTCTCTTCCTCAGGCAACAAATAAGTCTTGTTCATGAATATGATGCAGTGAGTTAAAACATCTGAGCAGTAGGGACTAGGATTGAAGTGGTAGATGCAGCAATAGATTTCATTTACACGCTCGTTACGTTTTCATGCCCAACGAAGTCAGTTTTCTAATAAATGCTCATTGTAGAAAATTAGAGGTAATTTTGAAATTTAAAAAATTTGTAGGCCTTCTTTAATCCAGATTCTCAAGGAAAAAATCCCAGGGATATCACCCCTAACTAAAATAAGCTCTGACGCATATGTTCTGTAGCTCCCTAACACAATGGTTCCCAACCTCTGGTCTTGTAATGGTACCAAGCCAAGGCCCATTGGGAACCAGTGCATGCAAGCGGCTGGCGAGCTCACAAAATTTTGTTTGTGCAGGAGTGGGACCTAGATTGCGCATACAAAACCATCCCTATTCCCTGCCGCCTCTGCTGATGATGGTCCATCTAGTCAGAAAGGTTGGGGACCACTGCTCTAACAGGCATCATTGCTAAATTACATATCTGGACAAATTTACTCTATCCCAATTTTTAAAGCTTTATTCTCAGAGTTATAGGCTGAGAGTTATAAAAATATAACTATTTAATATTGTATATCAAGAATGTAAACTTTTTTTGCATTTATAATTGATGAAGTGACTTATCCATAATTTTTTGCAATAATTTTTGATTATTTTAGTTTGATTCAGCTGGATGGGTCTATGCACTCTGGAGTTCATGAGCCCACCAATTAAACAATGTCATCTTGCAGGATGCAACAAGCACTTCTCCTGCAATTCCGGTCCTCTTCTTCCAGAAATTAGTGTGGCTTATGATTAGGACATTCAGAAGACTATTTTACACCTAGTTGTTCGCTTGGTCTTGTTTCATTTTAGTCTTGCTCTGAATACTACACACATACACATACACACACTCCCCAGAGGTGGGTTCAGACCGGTTCTTTAGAACTGGTAGCAGGAATTTTCCTTCGCTTGCTGAACCAGGAGTGATGGCTGGCTGGCCACGCCCACAAACCAGCTCTTTCAGCAGTGCCATAGGCACCGCCATCTTGTTTTTTGCTTCTGTGCATGTGCAGAAGTCAAGCTTTTGGCACTGTGCACGCCTGCGCAGGGTGTGGGAGGAAGCAAATTGGCAGAGAGGTAAGTTAGACCTCACCCCTAAGTATTCAAGTGTTCAGGAATCAATCAATAAACAAATAGTTTTAAAAACAAACTTAATAAATGAGAGATTGAGTCCTTCCTCACATTTTTATTATATATTCTGTTTTGTATTACACTGGGTTGTACAACTCAGCTCATACGCTCTTAACAAAACTAGGTGTCAGTCCTAAAACAGATGAATACATGTGTATAAAGAAACTCTTAATACCTAATATATAGTGGCCGGAATGACTTTCAACAAAACCTAAGCTAGGAACTATTGTCAAATTGGCTCTGTGGTTTTCTCATACTCTGGCTTCTGTAATGTAAGAGAATCTTGCTGATAATACCCCAGCAGACCATGTGTAAAAGCCCATCTTTTAATCTGTCAATCAAGTCACCTCAAGTAAAGAATGCTGCTCAGTCACTGCATTGATCTATAGCTCTGGGCTAGAATGGCAGCTACCACTTATGCCCAAAGTCCATCTTCACAGCAACCCATGGAATAAACTCCTTCCAACAGAATAAGCAGCGCCTGTTTTCAGGTCACTGCTTCACTAGGTCAATAATAGCCTGGAAAACATTTTAACAAGTCTAGAAGAGGTATTGGGCATAATAATGATAGCAGGATATGAGCAGAATTTTCCTGAATAGTAAAGGGATAAGGAAAACAAGATCATAAACTACAAGTTATTCCTTCCTCTTTAGTACTTTCGGGTGAGGAACAATGTCAAACAATGCCATGAGAAATTCTATGGCTGCAGGCCAATTTAGGAAGTTAGAGAAAGAAGGGAATGCCAAAACACAATTTCTGGTTGCCAAAAATAAATGTAATCATGTAACCACTGAAGTAAAATAGATGACACACCTAGCAAGCCGGGTTGAAATCCTGGTTAAGCAACACTGGATGTCACAGGGACTTGGACGCAGGGGTGGGCTGCTGGGGGGTTGGGAGAACCCCTAGCTAAGATTCTATGCAGGTCGTAGAACTCCCCCCCCCCCAAATTCTATGGGGGAATGCCTGGAGGCTGTTAGAGTCTGGATAGGTGTAAACAGACTCAAACTCAACCCTGATAAGAAAGAGTGGCTGTGGGTTTTGCCTCCCAAAGACAATTCCATCTGTCCATCCATCACCCTGGGGGGTGGGATTACTGACCCCCTCAGAGAGGGTCCGCAACTTGGGCGTCCTCCTGGATCCAAAGCTCAAATTAGAGAAACATCTTTCAGCTGTGGCGAGAGGGGCGTTTGCCCAGGTTCGCCTGGTGCACCAATTGCGGCCCTATCTGGACCGGGACTCACTGCTCACAGTCACTCATGCTCTCATCACCTCGAGGCTCGACTACTTTAATGCTCTCTACATGGGGCTACCTCTGAAAAGTGTTCTTAAACTTCAGATCGTGCAGAATGCAGCTACGAGAGCAATCATGGGCTTTCCCAAGTATGCCCATGTTTCACCAACACTCCGCAGTCTGCATTGGTTGCCGATCACTTTCCGGTCACAATTCAAAGTGTTGGTTATGACCCGTAAAGCCCTCCATGGCATCGGACCAGAATGTCTCCGGGACCGCCTTCTGCCGTATGAATCCCAGTGACCGGTTAGGTCCCACAGAGTTGGCCTTCCCTGGGTCCCGTCGACTAAACAATGTCATTTGGCGGGACCCAGGGGAAGAGCCTTCTCTATGGCAGCCCCGGCCCTCTGGAACCAACTCCCCCTAGAGATCAGAATTGCCCCCACCCTCCTTGCCTTTCGTAAACTTCTCAAAACCCACCTCTGCTGTCAGGCATGGGGGAATTGAAATATCTTCCCCAGGCCTATATAATTTATGTATGGTGTGTTGTGTACGTGTATTTAAATTATGGGTTTTTAACTTCGTATTAATAGATTTGTATTGTACATTGTTTCTGTCACTGCTGTGAGCCACCCTGAGTCTGCAGAGAGGGGTGCCATACAAATTTAATAAATAAATAAATAAATCACACTTCTGGTTGGCCCCCCTCCCACCCTGCCCCTCCTATAAGTCCCCACATGGCCTGTTTTGAATGCAGGTAAGTGCAGGGTGCAGCAAAGTGCAGCGAAGGCTCAGGGAGCAAATAAATAAATAAAAGGGCCTACCCGAAATTCGAGAAGGACAGAAATGAGCCTGTTTCCAACCTCCAGTGTCTGGACAGGCCGTTTTTGCCTGTTTGATAGAAGCCTCCGGAGCTCTGGGAGGGCAAAAAGCCCCCACCCCCATTGAAGCACACCCCTGCTTGGATGGGACACTATTAGAAAAGACCATGCTAGACTGTGAAGGGGGGGAGGAGAAAAGTAAACAAGCCATCCTGTGTTTTTGTCCATAAAGTCAAGCTCAACTCAAAAGAAACTTTAACTCTTAACTGGAAAAAATATTGAAGCTCCAGGGTTAATACTCAACAATGAGCAAATGGTAATGCAGAAAAAAAAAATCAGGATTGTATTAGTTCTACAGTCCTAGTCCTAAGCAGTACTGTAATTTCCATTTATAGTGTATTCCTATACTGTTTCTGACTGATATGGTTAGAATTTGCTCTGAATAGCCCTATGAATTGAGGAACACACACATATTCTTTCAATAGAATCAGAATAATATTCTCCTCGAGTTATGGTTCTCAACTTGGGGTTGGGACCCCTTTGGGGTCAAACAACCATTTCATAGGGGTCACCTAAGACCATGGGAAAAGACAATTTTCCCATGGTGTTAGGATCTAAAATTTCTATTCTTGCGCCTAAGAACATATTTTTACAATCCGACCAATCAGGCGTTTACAGTGGGGTGTCCCTCTTACCTTCCTGTCAATCAGCTTAAAGCTCTGTTGGGAAAATTGGTGCTAGATTTATGGTTGGGGGGGGCACCACAATAAGAGAAACTGTATTAAGGAGTCACAGCATTAGAAAGGTTGAGAACCACTGAATAAAAGATAAACAAAAAGGTGCTAAATATTACTACTAAGTAATATCATATTTTCAAATTTTGGGCTTGTTGGGTTGTTTAGTATCTAATAGGACCACTGAGAAAACTCTATTCTTTTGATGAAAGAAGGAAGTATGACTATATAAAATCCATCCCTTTAAATTGAAACAACAACAAAAAATAGCCCAAAATACATTAAAATGATTTCATCCTCCATTTGGCTGCAATGCAGTTATGTGCTGGTTCTGGAGGGAGAGAAGTCATATCATTTGATGATCTATGTTGTTAAGCACTCTCCCTCACCATAGTCAGATAAAAAGTGGGGCTGTCAGGCAGCCAGCTTGGATAGTCAGTTGAACAGTATACTGTTTGTATCTGAACCAACAACTGCACGAACATATGGAAGGGATGACCCTCTCTCCACTGGGAAAATCACCAACACTAACAAGTCTTCCAGTTTGTGAAGGCTCTTGTTTTCAAACTCAGCTTGTTTGGAGCAAAGAAAGACAGTGGCAGTAGAGGTTATAAGATGGGGTGAAGAGGACAGAACAGAAATATGCCTTTGTGGTTCAACAGACCAGCTAGCTGTTGGTTAAAACAGGAATTACGTTCTGCATGTCTTGGGACCAGATTTGTAAGGTGTTAGATTTCCAGTGACGTCCACAAAAGTGGAGATTAGTCAATGCAAACTTTGTAGCCCATGTTTACAATTAATTCCAACGTATAATTTACACTCATTTTGAGAATTATAGGTCTTATATGTCAGTATTTCTCAAACTAGGCAACTTTAAGATATGTGGGTTCCAAGTTTAGAATTCCTCAGCCAGCTGAAAAATACTGTTATATATTGGCTCTATGGAAGTAGCGGGTTGCAGCCAGTACAGCCCAATACGGCATCCTGGTAGTGAACATGGAGCTGCATGTGCGTATACAGTTGATCCTGGTTGCACATGAGCATCGGTGCTAGATTCAGCTTCTGCGCATGTGCCAAATCTTGCATGAAAATGCATGTGCAAGTGAGATTTCGGCGATCGATAATGATTTTTTATTTTATTTATTTATTTATTTATTGGATTTGTATGCTGCTCTTCTCCGTAGACTCGGGGTGGCTAACAACAGTAATAAAAAACATCACGTAAATCCAATACTAAAAACAACTAAAAAACCCTTACTGTAAAACTAAACATCCATACAAACAAACATACCATACATAAATTGTAAAGGCCTAGGGGGAAAGAATATCTCAGTTCCCCCATGCCTGATGGCAGAGGTGGGTTTTAAGGAGCTTACAAAAGGCAAGGAGGGTGGGGGCAATTCTAATCTCCGGGGGGAGTTGATTCCAGAGGGCCAGGGCCGCCACAGAGAAGGCTTTTTCCCTGGGCCCCACCAAGCGACATTGTTTTGTTGACAGGACCCGGAGAAGGCCCACTCTGAGGGACATTAACCGGTCGCTGGGATTCGTGCAGCAGAAGGTGGTCTCGTAGATACCCTGGCCCGGTGCCATGAAGGGCTTTATAGGTGATGACCAACAGTTTGAATTGTGACCGGAAACTGATCGGCAACCAATGCAGATTGCGGAGTGTTGGTGTTACATGGGCATTTTTGGGAAAGCCCATGATAGCTCTCGCAGCTGCATTCTGCACGATCTGAAGTTTCCGAACACTTTTCAAAGGTAGCCCCTTTTTGCTTTCACACATGCACGGAAGCAAAAATATTGGCAAAAATTGCCTAAGTCTCACTCATACGTGTGTCCTCACATACAATGTTGCTTCCGGAACATGCGCAGAAGCTGAGTCTGACACCGGCATGCATGCGCGTACCCACTGGATGTGCGCTCACCTGCGCCATTCAACGGGAGCGTTCCAGTGAAGAGGAATCCCCGCCTGTCCTATTGATATTGGTAGAGTCACTATTTATGCCATATAATGCTAGTTACAGCATATTTATAAAGCATTCAGGAATAATAGGGATGCTTCATCTTAGTAGTGCAACTGACTGCCACAAAAGCAAGGAAAGAAATAATTTCTATTTGCTATTTCTTCTTCTGAAGACTCTGAAAGCAGTTTATTTTCTTAACTAGATTGAACTTCTTCAGGACCAGAATTTGGTAAGGTAGTTTCTGGCGTCTGCTGACACCAGAAACTCACATGCCACTTTCACACATGCACTCTAATCACTGTACATCATCATCAAAATGGAATTATCACAGCACAAACTGATACAAAATAGTTCCCTTCCACTACCTATAAAAATAAATAAATAAACATTTTCTTTTAGAGGAAAAAGGGATATATAATTTTTATTTATCTAGGAACTTATTTATTTATTTATTACTTAGATTTGTATGCCTACAAATATAACATGGGGAAAACCGAGGATAACATCAGAACTTGCCTGTCATCTCTCCCCCCACCCTCCATCTGCTCACTGAGACATCTCCCCCGGGCCTATACAGTTTATACATGGTATGTTTGTGTGTATGTTTGCTTTTAATAATGGGGTTTTTAGCGTTTTTTAAATTATTAGATTTGTTCTTACATTGTTCTTGTTATTGTTGTGAGCCGCCCGGAGTCTCCGGAGAGGGGCGGCATACAAATCTAATAAATGAATGAATGAATGAATGAATGAATGAATGAATGAATGAATGAATGAATGAATGTCTGGGCTTTCATCAGTCTCTGGAGAGGGGCGGCATACAAATATTATAATAATAATAATAATAATAATAATAATAATAATAATAATAATAATATACACAATCTTATTGAATATGGAATTACATTCATAATTTTAACCTAAACAAGATTAAAAAAACCTCAATTCAGCTGAAAATATTTCTATGCTTTCAGGGACTGATTCTGTTCAGAAATTTAATGAAGATTAAGAAAGAAGGGGTTTAATTTGGCCATCTCGCAGTGTCCAAACTGATCCAAGGAGCAAAGTGCAAGTCCATTTCTCTTAAAATTGAAATCAGAAAGGAAAAATGGGAGAGGAGATAAAAGGTTAGGTTAACCATGGGTGGTAAAACAAGGGATTGGCAGGTATTTATTTAGAAGGATGCACAATGGTTCTCTAATTTCTGTTCTCTACAGATGCCTTCAAAAAATGAAGGCTACTCTTTTTTCATTTTCTTGTGGTCTGCACTAAAGGAAATCTATGTATCATCTCCAACAGCTGAAAGCATTCAGACTAAGATGACATCTCATCTCTGTAAAGGGATGAAATTCATTAGAGTTTGCAGTAGTTATGCCTGGCCTTAAGCCATACATAACTGTGGTTTGTGCTTAAACTCTATTTAAATTGACTCATTGATGCTCCTGAACATAACAACATTGAGAAAATGTATTTTAAGCACCACATCAAATTCTGGAGGGTTACATACAAGGCAGTGAATTGAGAAGGATCAAAAGGTTTGGCAGGTTGAAAGCCAGAGGTACTAACTAGGATTCTGAAGACAAGATGTGGCTCTTAACAAGCACTCAAGTTATTTTGGCAACTCAGCATGGAGTACAAAACTCCTCTTCTTTCTTGTTTGCATCCTTCCCTTGACCTCACAATCACTCCAAGGAGGGGGAGTCAGCCGTCTGCTCATTACATGTCTGTGGTTTGAAGCAGTTCTGAATAAGCCAAGCTAATCTAGCCAACAAATCCCATGGCTGCAAGGAGAGAGGAACCTCTTGAAAAAAAGACATTATGGGTGAGAGCATGCAAAGGGGGATGTGAGAACTAATTTCCTGAGTGGCAAGAACTCCAAAGTTTAACCTCCATTGCTGCAAGGAATCTATGTTTAGACATGGTGAATAGTTAGGTCTTTGGCAAAACCTCTACAGCTCTTAACTCCCTAAAGCCAGTGATTTTCAACCTTTTTTGAGCCATGGCACATTTTTTACATTTACAAAACCCTGGGGCACATTGAGGTGGGGGGGCAGCTAAAAAAAGTTTGGACAATTTTTTTTCTCTCTCTTCCTCCCTTTCACTCTATTTCTCTCTCCCTCCCTCTTTCTCTCCCTTCTTTTTTCTCTCTCTCCCTCCCACTTTCTTTCTCTCTTCCTTCCTTTCTTCCTCTTTGCTCTCTTTATCCCTCCCTCCCTCCATGTCTTTCTCTCTCCCACCTTCCCTCCCTCTCTTTCTTTCTCTCTCTCTCTCTCACTTTCTTTCTCTCTCTCTCTTGTTCTCTCTCTTTCTTTCTTTCTTTCTTTCTTTCTTTCTCTCTCTTGTTCTTTCTCTCTCTCTTTCTTTCTCTTTCTTTCTCTCTCTTTCTTTCTTGTTTTCTTTTTCTCTCTTGCTTTCTTTCTCTCTCTCTTTCACTCTCTTGCTTTCTTTCTCTCTCTCGTTTTCTTTCTCTCTCTGAGCTTCGCGGCACACCTGACCATGTCTCACGGCACACTAGTGTGCCATGGCACACTGGTTGAAAAACACTGCCTAAAGCTTTCTACAATTTGCATAAACATGCAGGAGTTGATATAGTAAAGTTTTCATTTAACAAAAACAAAGCAAAGCAAAACAACGAAATCCCAAAGCCTCTTTCACAGAAAGGGGGGACATGCTAAATATTGCGCGTACACACAGAAATAAGATTCTCTAGAAAGCTGAGGACATTTTATCCATATGACCATCTATTGTACTTGTGTATTATTCTTGTCTTCTTAGCTATCAGGTCCTGTGGATGGGAAATGCAGACTCAGGGGCATCACATTTTATTTAATATGACCGTAAGGATTTCTTTTTCCTGTGCTGAGTGAATCCAGATGGCTAAGGAATTAGAAAAAGCCAAGACTTGATATGTGGCCCTGTATCTTTCCTTATGTTAATCCTAAATATAATTCTCATGGCAGCTTAACCCCACCTCCAAAAAAAGAGGACAGCATTACACAGTCCATGTTAAGTCTAGAATACATCAAATCTGTTTTCAATTTAATTGAATTCATCTTAAAAATATACCCTACCCCTCAATATTTCTACTCCATGGACAGCTAACAAGTAATAACAATAAATGGAAGAAAGAACCAAAATGTCAACTTAAAACGTATTTTAAAAGCAGATATTATACAGTAAAAACAACAAAACAGCAAATAAATTAAAAATCTGTTTTAAATGGCCAGAAAAAATAAAACCCCAACCATCAAAAACAAAGAAGATAAAAGAGCAATCTCCAGAGATTTGCTGAATATAAAAAATATGAAAGATGAAATGTTTGAAAATATTTCAAGTGGAATATTTTTCTGCAAAAATCTCATGGTGGAGGTTGCATTTATTCAAGTTTTGCAAGGAAGTCAAAAGATCTTCTATTTTTCTTTCACTTTATAAAACTCAACATGCTTACAGAAGAGCAGAGGGATCCTTTTAGCAATAGCAGTTAGACATATACTGCTCCACAGTGCTTTACAGCACCCTCTGAAAGATTTACAAATGTCAGCATATTGCCACCAACAATATGGACCCTTGTTTTACTGACCTCAGAATGATTAAAAATTGAATCAACCTTGAGTCAGTCATGATCAAACTCCTGACAGTAGGCAGAATTATCCTGCAATATTGCATTCTAACCACTGTGCCACTATACATCTTCTTCCACGTTTCATAAATAGACATGGCATAAATATTTGCTGGATATGGAATGTGATTCCATAAACAAATTGTTACATGGAATAATCATACTTTGATCAGTTTACCTAATATGATAGGACTGTATAGAATAATGACCATTCTTTAGAGACCAACTACACGTATAAGGATTTCAAGATTGCATTTATTTTATTTATTTATTTATTTATTTATTTATTATTTAGATTCGTATGCCGCCCCTCTCCGCAGACTTTATACATTGTCTGAAGCTCTTTTAACTATGGCTTATAAAATATTCATGCCTTTAAGCTAACATAATGATTTACAAAACAAAATGTCTGGATTACATGGTTTATTTAAATCCAATTAAATAAATAAATAATAAATAAATAATGAGAAACATTATGATTATCACAGAATATGAATGCAGAACCTAATAGTGTACAACATTCATTAGATCTGAAAGTTATCAAAATATGGGTAACAGGCCAAAGCATGTCCACCAAAGCATCTTTAGACTCTAGCAATCATTGTGCAACACTATTTTCCAGTTTGATTTGAGATAGCTAAATGTTTCTCAGAATGAACCAAGTGACTAAATAGGAAGTCTAATGAGTTAATGCCAGGGATGCATGAGTGTCTGCAATACTAATATAAATTACAGATTTGTTTCATTTGTGAAGGTTGTCATGAAAAATGTAATGTATTCAAATATCCAAAACAATATCAGTATAACAATGACAATATCAGGGTAATTAGGAAAAAAAACACATACAGTAAAGAATTTTGATGAGAGGGATGGAGGGAGGGAGAGAGAGAGAGAGAAGAGAGAGAGAGAGAGGCAGGCTTTTGTTATAAGTCGCGAAGTCATGTCTGACCCATCACGACCCCAGGGACAACGTTCCCGCAGGCCTTCCTGACCTCTGCCATCCCCTGCAGTCTATTTAAGCTCACACCAACAATTTCAGTGACTCCATCCAACCTCATTGTCTTTTGTCCCCTTCTTTTTTTGCTCTCAATTGTTCCCAGCATTAGGCTCTTCTCCAGAGAGCCCTTCCTTCTCATTAGGTGGCCATAAAAGTATTGGAATTTTATCTTTAGGATCTGGCCTTCGAGTTGCTCTTAATTATTCTTTCCCTGATTTTGCATGCAAAACCTGGCTATCTTATGCATTATTTAAGAGTCGATGTTAAAAAATAAAAATTGCTTATTATGTTGGCTGGTGAATCATATTATCTCAGTGGAGTGGTATAATGAGAGTATTTCGGTATTCTGTATAAAACTGGCAATACGGAAGAACATATTCAATAGTTCTGATCTTCTTGAGTCACAGGGACATACCCATAAAAGATATGGTATCTTTTTCTATGTTCTAGCCAGAAGTGCTGAAGAGAGAGCATTACTTTGGGCTAAAGGGAAGCCGCTATTTGGAATGTTTGAGCTGTGTGAGATATATAGCTGGTGCCAAAATATATCTCAGGCTACCTGTCAGCACCCATTTTATGATATCTGTCAAAAGTGTGATCCCTGTTCGCATGTGACCAGCTTATAGCCCAGAGATAGTACGAAAATGAGGAAGAAAGTTGCATATCCCTGCCAGGATAACTTACCATTTTGACTGGAATATTAGTGGGTTCTAAAACCCAATACTACCAGTTTGCGCATCCGTTTGCATGCAATGCTTCTGTGATTCCAGTCCAGTGGTGGGTTTCTCCTGGTTCTACAAACTAGTAGTTCCAGTAGCAGGAAACTCCACCCACCCACTTGTGCATGCACAAAAGCATCCCAGGTGGGTAGACAGCGCCTCCCGCCACTGGAACTACCAGTTCATAGAACCAGAAGCAACCAACCGCTGGACTGGAATCACAGATTTTAAGTGTAAGGTGTTGGCTAGAGAGTTCTGGGAGTTGAAGTCCACCTATCATCTTAAAACTGCTGCAGTTGAGAAACACTGAGCTAGAATAACCAGGAATGATTAAATACCGGCTCCAGTTTGTCTTGGCATGAAAATGGAAATTGTTTAGAAATTGAATTGAAAATTAGAGTTGGGCCAAGTTCTTGTACATGCTTTGCAATGGTTTGATATTTCCCAAAGTTCTCAAAATTAAAAAAAACACAAAATCTCGCCTTCTGCTGCACAAATCCCAGCGACCGATTAGGTCCCACAGAGTGGGCCTTCTCCGGGTCCCGTCAACTAAACAATGTCGGTTGGCGGGCCCCAGGGGAAGAGCCTTCTTTGTGGTGGCCCCGACTCTCTGGAACCAGCTCCCCCCAGAGATTAGAACTGCCCCTACCCTCCTTGCCTTTCATAAACTCCTTAAAACCCACCTTTGTCATCAGGCATGGGGGAACTGAGATATTTCCCCCGGGCCTATATAATTTATGTATGGTATGTTTGGAGGTATGTCTGCTTAAAAATGGGTTTTTTTAACTATTTTAAATTTTAAATTGTAAATTATTAGATTTGTCATGAACTGTTTTATTGTGTTGTGAGCCACCCCGAGTCTACGGAGAGGGGCGGCATACAAATCTAATAAATAAATAAATAAAAATAAATAACTTGTTTCAATAATTGCCTGCAGTTTGCAATGAAGACAGGAGGATTTTCCACAGGGAAAGGTGCCTTGACTATTCTTCACATAATTGTTATTATCACCATCCTATTCTTATCAGAGAAGAAAGATTATTCATAGGAAACCTTCACAACAGCAATTATGTTATTCAGGTCCATACCATTTTCAGTACTTCCAAAGTGACTTCTGCATGGTTTTGGAGGAGGGGGAATTATTGAAAGCTCCATGCAAAGGGGAAGCTAGATGGTCTTTGATAGAGTCTTCCCCCTTTTTCACAGAGAAAAATCTGTTCAACAAGACCAAAAAAAGGGAAGTCCTGGTGGGAGAAAAGTGAATTTTGAATTGATTCTAGATGAGGGAAAAGTCAGGACAATATTTTTCTTTCATTCGTTTTTATCAAGAGTAAGGCTAGCACTTGAAAACTAAGAAAACCTTTGGAGCTCCAGTTTTGTTTTAAACTAAAACTAAACAAAAACGCGTTGGACCCAGGTTGAAGTCCAATAACAATCAACGAAGACTCTGTGGTGACCCATAGCAATTCAGTGGGTGACCCTCTGCAAGACACAGCCTCTCAGCTCAACCTATCTCTCAAGATTGTTAAAAATGAGAGAACCGAGTGTTTTATATGCAACCTTTAGTCCTTGAGCAAAAGGTGGACTATAAATATAAGAAACAAAGAAATCTAGAAAACAGCACGAGAACCACTATCATATTTTCTATATGTTTTTGAACATTATATGGATCTCTGTAGGACCGGGAGTCACTACTCACAGTCACTCATGCCCTTATCACCTCGAGGCTCGACTACTGTAATGCTCTCTACATGGGGCTACCTTTGAAAAGTGTTCGGAAACTTCAGATCGTGCAGAATGGAGCTGCGAGAGCAATCATGGGTTTCCCAAATATGCCCATGTTACTCCAACCCTCCGCAGTCTGCATTGGTTGCCGATCAGTTTCCGGTCACAATTCAAAGTGTTGGTTATGACCTATAAAGCCCTTCATGGCACCGGGCCAGATTATCTCAGGGACCGCCTTCTGCTGCACGAATCCCAGCAACCAGTTAGGTCCCACAGAGTGGGTCTTCTCCGGGTCCCATCAACCAAACAATGTCGCTTGGCGGGACCCAGAGGAAGAGCCTTCTCTGTGGCGACCCCGACCCTCTGGAACCAACTCCCCCCAGAGATTAGAATTGCCCCCACCCTCCCTGCCTTGCGTAAACTGCTTAAAACCCACCTGTGCCACCAGGCATGGGGGAACTGAGATACACTCTCCCCCTAGGCCGTTACAATTTTATGCATGGTATGTTTGTATGTATGATTGGTTTTTTATATAATGGGTTTTTAACTGTTTTTTAGTATTGGATTTTGTTATACTGTATACTGTTTACTGCTGTTGTTAGCCACCCCGAGTCTGCGGAGAGGGGTGGCATACAAATCCAATAAATAAATAAATAAATAAATGCTGTTCCAGATCAATTTTGCTTGGGTGTTTTCTACAATGCCTTAATTAGAAGGGGAAACAAAGGTCAGGACCCTTCACTGGCTTAGAGGAAATTCCAGTGCCAGGTTTGAAGTTTCAAATGCTCTGCCCTTTGCTTTCATAGTAAAATGTGGAAAATGACAACCTGTAAAGTAAAATCAGAAAGTCATATTATATTGGCAGGCACAAGAGGAAGATGGCAGAAATAGCATCAATATTCAAATTGTCTGGTCTTCACTACTCATGGCTGCAGTCACAAAAAATAATTGCTGGAATGTTAAATTGAAGAATGAGATTTAGACATAAATTGGATTTGGTGAGGAAAAGGAGCATCTAGGCTAGGGGTCCCCAATCTCGGGTTTGTGGACCGGCACCGGACCAGAGCATACCAGAAACCAGGCCCTACAAACAAGCGAAGCCTTATCCGTAGGATTCAGGCAGCACCCAAAACCGCACCCATCTCAGCTGCAGTACCACAGAACCAGTTCCTGGTGCCAAAAGGTTAGAGGCCACTGATCTAAGCTTACCATTCTTTTGTTCTTCAGCATAATTGTTCATTTATGGTGGCAGAAGCCACTATAGTCAGGGCTGTTTCAGGAAAGCAGAACTTCCTGAAAAACAGAGAAAGTAAAGATCTGAGAACTCTCTACAGTTTATGGCTGGAAGGCCTTTTAACTGAAATAGCTGGAATAAGCTCGCCAAAGGCTTTGTAAAGGACAAGGGGCTTTTAATCCAACAGTAATGGGCACTATTAATCAATAAAAAAAGCTAGGCTTGCACGGAACCTAACCAATGAAGCCTGAATGAATATAAGTGAAAAAGAAAGTGAATTCCAGGGATAAAAGATATGCAGCCAGGACAATAGAATAATCTATCCTCCATGAGAGTGCATGGCCTTTGGGTTAGTTAATTGTGGTCATTCCTATCCTCTTCCTCCCACATGCATAATATACTGGTCCTCATTTGAGAACCACAATTGGAACCAGCAATTGGAAACTTCAGCTGTGCTTGTGATCCTTACTGTCATAAATGTGAGGATTGTTAGTAAACTTGTTTCTTTTATCGCTCTCCTGACTGTAAATGGTTGCTAAATGAGGCAATCCTTCTATGAAGACACCCTCAACTTCTGAGCCCATTATACAATATTTTTAACTTTTCACTTTTCTCAACTCTGCCTAAAAATACCAGCTGCTGTATTTTTGATACTCAGCAATCCATTTACTGTATTCCTATATTTTCCTGCTATGATCTTCCACACATCAATTTAAATTAATCTCTTTTGATTTCAATGCAGTTCAGGATAAGTATGATTAGTTACTAATTTTCCAAGCTGTTAGAAACCTATAATTATTTATCAGTGATCAGAGAAATATGGAAAAATCTAAAATATTTTTTTCCGTAGAATCAGGTCACAGCTTCTACAATGTAAGACCAATTCAAAGCAATTATTTATTTTCTGGATGTTTTCATTGTTTGTTATTTAAGATTTGTAAGCCACCCAGAGATACTTGGTTTAGTTGGGTGGCTATAGAAACTGAATATATAAATAAAAATAAATTCACTCCAGAGGGCAGTCAAAACACTGGCAGGCAGTATGTATTATGACCGAAATGCTCACATACTGCAGAGGAAATGACTTCTTATTTCCCTCAGTCTTTCCAACAGCTTTTTCAATAAGTCAATTGGCTTCTCCGGCCACACCTTATCCCTGGGGGCTTTGGAATTAAAATATTTAAAGTGAAGTTGGAGATAAAAACCTTGACAGGAGTTAGGGATGCACAGGCTCACAACCCTAAAACAAGGATCACACAGCTGTGGTTTGATAAAACTGTAACTTTTTTTTCTAATTATTTTATTAATTTCATAAAACAAGTAATTATTTTGCTCCCATTCCAGTATGAAACAACTGTTCAATTCCTATTCATGTCAGAGGTTAAAAAATAAGGCAAAAGCTTTTATTTGCCCTCCAATATGATGCCCCCTCTGCTTTTCTAATTATAGCATTAGATGCCAATGAAGGCAGAGTCTTCAATTGCAAAAATCCAATCTGCAAAATCAGTATATCTGTTACATTCAGATACGAAAAACAAAGGAGAGAGTTAGCCTTGCTGTGTAGAAGATTATTATGCATCACTCTTGAAATAGATTGATTCATTATGGAAATGCTTATGTTTTTATTCACTCAGAAATACTGAAGGCACAATTTTTGCTGTTTCAGCAAATCTCTTAGCAATGAGCATGCTTAAAGGTAATTGGGTATAAAGCATAAAGCTGTTTAAGACAAAAAAAAATTAAGCCACAAAGCATCATTCCAAGAATCATTCTTTTTAACCCAGCTCATAGCTCTTTTTCCCAGTCCCAAATTTTGTCACTGAGAAAGCTAAAGATCATACAGATCTGCATGCAAAGCAGCACATTGGTATTCAAGCACAGCCTCTCCAGTGTTGCGAAGAATTAGGTGTTAATAAACACATCCCAGATATGGAAATTGCTCTCTTGCGACTTATTTATTTCAGAGATGTGGCTAAATGGTGGCCTAAGACTACTTCCCAACAGAAGACTCAAAATTTTATTTTATTTATTTATTTAATTTATTCAACTTCTACGCCACCCAATCCCAAAGGATTCAGGGCGACTTGCAATAATAATATGAAAAGAAGTAGAAATAGATACAGAACAATAAAAAGAAGTAGAATATAATCAAAACTATAAAACCCCGTATTAAAAGAAACCCATTAATTATAAAACAGTCATAATCCCATACGTACATACCAGCAGTCTACGGAGAGGGGCGGCATACAAATCTAATAAATAATAAATAAATTTATATAGTGTGGCCTTATCAGTTGTTAGATCATGGCCCCCCAGGCCTTCTGGCAAAGCCAGGTCTTCGTGGCCTTAAAGAGCAGTATGGACATCAGGGCGTAGTTGGTTCCATAGAGCCGGGGCAGCCACAAAGAAGGCCCTCCCCCATGGTCCCACCAACCTGCATTGCTTTGTTGTCAGGACCTCAAGGAGGCCAACTCTGTGTCTCTTATTGGTCTCTGGGAGGTATATGACAAGAGGAGGTCCCATGTAGGGCTCAGGACCAGACTATTATCGACCCATAAAGCATTATATAGTTATTACATCTTCCTTTTCCTAACAGACTATGGCAGGGGTCCCCAAACTTGGCAACTTTAAGACTTGTGGACCTGAACTCCCAGAATTCTGAATTCAGAGCTGGATGGAGAATTCTGAGAGTTCAAAGTCCACAAGTCTTAAAGTTGCCAAGTTTGAAGGCCTTTGGACTATGGCAAGAGAGAGAGAGAGTAGAAGAAAACAATTTAGTTCTAATTACTCAAACATGTTCAATTTCTGTGACTAATAATAAAAAAACCAGAATCAAAAATGAATGAGATGGTCCCAGATGATCTTCAGTTCACTTTCTTAAAATGAAATCCAGGTCAAAGAATTCTACTTTGTATCAATTTTTCACTTCCTCTTGTAGACTCTCATTTCCTTGTGGAAAGAAAAAGAAGTGCAGCTATTTAAGCAAGCCAAAAATTACTATAATCAGAGTACTGTAGTTTCCTTGTCCTTCAGAATGAAATGTAACTACACAGTCAATCTGAAGGAACATGAACATCTGGCTGTACGATTGACACAGAGGCCAGTAAGTATTTGAAGACAGAATTGTGTTACTTTGCAGCCATTGTCCAAACAGATATGAGTTGCGTTTAAAATAAGTTATACTGTGACAAAGGAAAAGTCCACCCATTTAAAAAATAGAGCCAAATATACAACATTCCTCCCTTTATCTGGAGCATATTATAATGCACTTTGGGATGCAAGTTACAAGGTTAAATAGGACTTTAAAAAATTCAACTGAGGTGAAGAATCCTTTTGTTTTCAAAGAATCAGTGCTAAGTAAGCAATCCAATAACTCCCCAGACCTGCAGCTGTATCTTTAAGGAATTAATATCCCATAAAACAAGGATGATAATGTCCCTTCTTGCCAAGCTATTGTTTTCTTTCCCACGTCATTAGAGGACCCTACACATGCCCCAGTTAGTAAAACCTCTGGAAAGCCCCCTTTAAACCAAGCTGCAATTCCATCTGTAACCTATTAGAGACAAAGTATTGTCTTTCTTCTTACAAAAAGGCTCTCAGGCTGCCTGTCCATAAATGTTGCTTAGCTCTGCTGCTTGGGAGCCCTAGCAAGCAAGTCAGTCTCTCAACAAGCACGTGCTCCAGGCAAATTCAAACTGTCCAACTCCACCTATTCCTTCCCTCCTGGCCTCCGCCCCTTCCTTCATTCTCCTTCCTGCAAGATCACATTTCACAGAGGATGGGCTGCAGGGAGTCACCGGGCGGGTACATTTCAAATCATAACACACACAAAAAGAAAGGGAGGAAGTAAAGCAGGTGGCCTAAAGGAAAGAGAGAGAGAGAGAGAAAGAAAGAGAGAGAAAGAGGGAGGGAGGGAGAGGAAGAGAGGGACAGAAAGACAGAGAGAGACTGCAGGTTCCCTAACGGCCCATTAACACTGAAAAGACTGCGAAAAAGTACAATGGAGGGAAACAGGATGGTGTGATTTGGCTGCAGTTAGCAGAAGAACGCAAGAATCCATCTCTTGCATGGTTCCCTGCCAATCAAATGCCCTAAGCCTCCCCAGCTGCCCCTTTCCCATCTGTGTGCATGCTGGTGTCACTTCCCAGATCACAGTCAGGATCAGCACATGGCATGCTGCAACTAACAGATTTGGTTTAAAAAAAAAAAAGCAAAGAAATTAAAACCTCCACAGTCATTTTAACAATAACATTTTCTTCCGCTATGATTTTCCTTTGGACTTTATGGAATTACTAAGAGAGGATTAGCTTTCCTTGAATCTGCAGTAAGGAGGAAATCACTCCCTTTGTAGATTTTTTTCCTCTCCCCTTTGAGAAAGATGGAAAGGATTGGAAGTTATAGGCTTGAAATTTAAGTTTGTAGCACACACGCCCAATGAGCTAATGCTTCCAAATGATTTTTTTTTCAAGGCATTTGAATGATCCAGGAGCCCCCACCCAGTCAATAAACCATGCCATTGTTCCTTCTTAAACAGGACTCAGGCAAAAGAATTACAGATCACAGCAGCCGATGAGATGGATGAGGATTTCTACCACCCTGTACTTCCACCATCAAAGCAGCCCAGAGCTGGCACCGGTAAAGACCCCAGTGGAGACACCCTGAGCCTGTTTCTTTCACAAGCAGCTTGGACCTTCCCACCTAAGACCCACTTGCACCCCGTCCTTACCTGCTGGGTCTGGAAAAGTGTACTGAGCGGAGTGTCCTCCCTGCTCTCTGCAGCGGAGCATGGAGCATTTTCTCAAGTTCTCCTTATACTCCGGCACAAATGCTCCACACAAGCTCCCCAGTGCTGGCGCAACCTCTCAGAAAGCAGCCACATGAAGCAAGGAAGGCGGAGAAGAAATTAGACCCTTCCCTTGGCACCTCCTTCCCCATCCCCTCATTCCCTTGCTTTCCCTCTGATGGCTCCTGACAGCTACGCTTAAAGCTACAGTGCACTCTTTCGCTATGTTGCTGCCTCTTGTCCCCTCTGCTATGCAAGGCTGCCTCTTTAACACCCACTGCAGGTATAACAGACAAAGGGCTGTTTGGGCTTCTCCTTTTAGCACAAGATGCAGCACGAAATTGCAAGCCCCTCTGAGAAAATAAAACCCAGTCCTCTAGCAGTGGTATGCAGCAGTGCCTTAATTCCACTAACCCCCTGGGACTCCGATAACCCTTTTGTCCTCCCCCCCCCCACATTTTAAGCAAAATCTTCATTTTGGCAACAGGCACGGTGTCTTTGTTCTACAACACACTCATTCTTCTCTCGCTGCCCGTTGCTGCATTGGATTGTTCTTCAGTTATCTGAAAGCATGCAGTCAGCTTCATACTTTGTCCCTCGAAATGAGAACAGCTTGGGGGGAAAAGGTAAAGGTATATTTTCTGCATTTAAATTCAGCAAATACCTCCTGCCTTTGCGATGCCATCAACCTCTTCCATTCCGATCTAAATTTATACTACATCAGCAAATCAGCTTTACTTTCAAATATCAACTATTGATGGACCAGTCTGATGTAGCAATAGGTCTCTTCATTGCCCTTTGACAAATAGAGCTTAGTAGGAAAATATTCTAATTCACCCAAGGAGAATGCTCTAATTTAGCAAGCATTCATGACAGTAAGACTGAGGATACCTACTTATTTAATATTAAATCCTAAAGGAAAAATTTGCATGTACTGTACTCTATTTGATAGTTTGTGATATTTACCACAAAAAAAATTCCTAGCTTTGGATTTTCGGTGGCTACTATGTTAGATTAATAAAAGTCACATATCAAAGCTGGCATTAGATTGTCAGCTGGAAAGGCAAAATGTTACTGTTGGGTTTATGCACTAAAATAATCTATGATTTGTATTTTATTGAATGTTGAATTTTATTGGTAGAGATGAACATGCATAACCTACAATGTTTGAGTTCAAGCAAGAAGCGAAACCAAATTCAAATCATATTAAATTTAAACCAATGTAGAAATCTAGCTGGGTAACCCTACGTAAACTATTATTTTTAAAGGATTAACTTTTGCATCTTTAATTTGGGATACCTTTGTTGGTCTGTTGTAGCAAGACAATAATTTTTTTTGCCACATATTACAGAATTATACATTTATTAGAACACAAGCTTTCATGGGCTACAATCCATCACATGTCAACCTGGTATCGTGAAAGTGTGTTGGCCTACAGTTTCTATCAACTCAATAGCTGAGTTAGGGATGATGGGAAAGTGTAATTTATGTGAAATGTTGGGGAAGATTTGTCAGTTGTTGTCACTTTTTAAAAAAGTACTTTACACCTCAATTTGCTGAGAGTAGGAGTAGGAGCTGATATAAATTTATATTTATATTTATGATATATATTTAAAAAAGAAAATGGCAACTAAATTGTCATTTTTAAATTAAATTTAAATTAAACCAGCCTAACATTATCTTATATCTGTGAAGTTTTGCCTGTGTTTCAATTTTCCACAAAATACAATCCCTTTCCTTTGTTGATTTGCCTGTGCTTGGGTTTGTGTGTGTGCATGTGTGTTGTTGTTGTTGTTACAAATGCAGAAGGTAAGTATAAGGATATCTGCCTGTAAACCCCATACTCTTAGCACTTTATAGTTCTCAGACTTATATAAACCAGAAAGGACCCTAACATGCAGGTCTCTACAGCACTGTCAAAGTCGAGACTGGCAAGAGCCAGACCATTTCTTGCTGACACTGAGCCTTGTTTGGGGCTTCAATTTTTGAAGACCCGGGGAAAGTCAGTCACACCTGTGTTATATCATCAGGTCCTCTAACTCAGGAACATTTAGGTCAGTGATGGCGAATCTTATTTTCCTCGGGTGGCAAAAGAGTGTAAGCCCACACCCATAATTCAGTGCCTGGGGAGGGCAAAAATAGCTTCCCCCACCCCACAGAGGTCCTCTGGAGACCAGAAACGGACTGTTTCCCAACTTCTGGTGGACCCAGTAGGCTCGTGTTTTGCCCTCCCCAGGCTCCAAAGACTTCCCCGGAGCCGTGGAAGGGTAAAAATGCCTTCCCCATCCCTCTGAAAGGAAAGCCAAACACGTCCTCCCAGAGCCTCTGTGCAAGCCAAAAACCAGCTGGTCGGCACACACCTGCATGAGCTAGGGCAACAGCTCGCATGCCAGCAGATATGGTTCCACATGCCACCTATGGCACCCATGCCATAGGTTCGCCATCATCATTTAGGTGATACAGGAGGGAATTTCAAGCTAAGACATGCTTAAGAACAATCAAAGGGGAAAAAAAGATACCCAGAAGCAGTGTTCCCTCTAATTTTTTGGGGGGGTGGGCGGAAAAGTATAGTGTCTGAGCGGCAGTCCCTTCGGGACTGGGCGGCACAAAAATAATAAACAAACAAACAAACAAACAAAAAACCCACACTGTTTTGCCTCAGAGAATTTCAAAATAAAATACTGTATTGTGTGTCTATAACAGTGAGCTCATAATAGGGCAACTCTATCAATATCAAAATGCCACTTAAATAGTTGAGCTAGTTTCAAACTAGATTTTGATTTTCTTTCTCTCTTCCTTACTCCCATTCTTTTTATTTCTCTTTTCCTTCCTCTCTTTTTTCTATCTGTTTCTCTCTCTTCCTCTCTCTCTCCTTCCCTCTCACTCTTTCCCTCTCAGCTTCTGGGCAGGTTTGGAAAACTCTGAGTTGATGATGATTTTTAAGTGAGCGATTGCTCACTGCTCAGCTTAGAGGGAACTATGCCCAGAAGCTGCTGCCATGCTTAATACTAAAGGTATCTGAGAGCAATGAGCCATATTCAGGTTTATAAGCTCACAACTCTCCTCTAATGCTAGTCAATGTTTTAAATATTGATGAAGATAGATCTTGTGATTTTTTTTTCAAATGTCACCTTCTCAAGGACAGCAAACAGACTTAGATCAAAACTGTTATTTTTGCTCTAATCTCAAGACATGCAACAGAAAAGACAAATGCTTCTAAAGGCAACTTTTCTTCAAGGCGATTAATTTTCAAATTTCTCTAATAGCTTTGACAATAGAAGCAATTAACATTCAGCCCTATCCTATCACTATTCGAATTATACAAATGCTTCTTGCCAATTTTAATGCCAGCAGAATTGGGTTTCCGAGCTGCGGTGGCACAGTGGTTAGAGTGCAGTATTGCAGACTACTTCTGCTGATCACCAACTGCCAGCAGTTTGGCAAATCAAATTTCATCAGGCTCAAGGTTGACTCAGCCTTCCATCCTTCCAAGGTGGGTAAAATGAGGACCCAGATTGTTGGGGGCAATATGCTGATTCTGAAAAATCACTTAGAGAGGGCTGTAAAGCACTGTGAAACGGTATATAAATCTAAGTGCTATTGCTAAGTTTTATTGCTATTGCTATTCTTTTTAAATGCAGAAAATTGGGATAATTAGAAATAAAACTACTAATATATTGTGTGGAGTTCGTAAAATAATTTAATCTATCAAAAGTAGTAGGTTCTAACCAGGCTATGTTTAAGATTGCAGCTCCTTGCAGTAATCCAGATTGTGATTTCTGTTGTTTATTTTTTTTAAAAATCTTTATAGTTCAAACAATTGGCTGAATCTAATCAACCTTGAATGATCTCCTAAGAAAGAAAGAAAGAAAGAAAGAAAGAAAGAAGGAAGGAAAGAAGGAAAGAAGGAAAGAAAGAAAGAAAGAAGAAAGAAAGAAGAAAGAAAGAAGAAAGAAAGAAAGAAAGAAAGAAAGAAAGAAAGAAAGAAAGAAAGAAAGAAAGAAAGAAAGAAACCAACCGGAGAAAGAGTGGTTAGCATTTTGATGGAAGACTACAAAGAAATAGAAACTGGAGGATAGCTTGTCAATTCAGTAAAAAAATCCCAGTTTTAAAAAATCCCATTCTATAGTCCAAAAAAACCAGAAAACAACATAAAAACTTTCATCAGCTCATTTTAGAGATGAGTTTGTTTGAAGTGCTGCTACAAAAGTCCATATTGCCAAAGCACAAGAGAGTTAAATTGTTCTCCAACTTTCTGCTTAAATGTAATAGTTGTCAAGATACTTGCACTGCCCAGACCAGGTACTTCTAACCTAAAAGACCAATAGAATCAGCACCAATATTCACCAGGTGTTTTTTTTTTATTATTTCATTTATGTACATCAATGCATGTGTATTTTCTTAATCTTATGAATAAGTATTTATTTTGCTTAATTTATTGGCTGCCAAACTACAATAGATAATGGATAGTATGAAGCTTAACCAAGTCTGAAATGCTTTTTAAAAAAAATCCTATTAACCAGTTTACTAAATTTAAAAAGTATAATATGCACAGGATTTGCATTAATCTATTATATATAATCTCGGGGGTAGATCCCTTTCATTAAATGTGCAGAATTACTTGGTCTTAATTTATGTGCTTAAATATCGGGCAAGCTAAATCATTTATATTACATGTCATATACAATGAATATGTACTAGTGGAAGTTACTTTAATACATTAGCTTTTTGCTTGCTTTGCATCCTCCCATATATTTTTAGCTCTCAGCAATTACAAAAAGATGTAATCCCACTCCCATTGAAAGATCTATGTTTTTAGCAATTTAATAAAGCAAAAAGATTTCTAGCTCTGATGTGCAAATCTTTTCTGCTCTGACTTTTCTCAACAGTTTTGTATTACTGATTTTGTAAAAAAAACAACACACACAACACAGGCAAATGTGAAAGAATACTGTCCCCATGTATTTGGAATGGCTTCTTTCGGCTTCCTTTACCTTGGCATGGTCTATTTATCCAATCCCTTGCCAAGGGGGGATTGACACTATATCTTGTTTATTCTTCTGCCTAGGAAAATATAGATACTATTCCTTTTTCTAGATGTGGTATCTCACATATCAGTATACAGTGATCCCTCGATTTTCGCGATCTCGATCTTCGCGAAACGCTATATCGCGATTTTTCCCACCCGATGACGTCACTCTCTTCCTTTCTCATCTTTCTTTCTCTCTCTCTTTCTCTATCTTGCTTCTTCCTCTCTCACACTCTCTTCCTCCCTCTCTCATCTCTTTCTTTCCTTCTCTCTCTTTCTCTATCTCTCCCCCTCTTGCTGGCGGGCGGGCGGGCTAGCGGGGGCATCAGCGAGGAGCCGGGGTTTCCCCTTTGCGTGGGCGGCGGGGAAACCCCGATCTTCGTCTGCTTGCTGCTGCTGCGCTGCCGAGCAGATCAGCTGCTGGGCGGCCGCAGCAGCAGCGAGCAGACGAAGATCGGGGTTTCCCCGCCGCCCACGCAAAGGGGAAAGCCCGATTCGGCTCCTCGCTGCTGCCGCTGAGCAGATCAGCTGCTGGGCGGCCGCAGCAGCAGCGAGCAGATGAAGTTCAGGGTTTCCCCGCCGCCCACGCAAAGGGGAAAGCCTGATTCGGCTCCTCGCTGCTGCCGCCGAGCAGATCAGCTGCTGGGCGGCCGCAGCAGCAGCGAGCAGACGAAGACCGGGGTTTCCCCGCCGCCCATGCAAACTCCACCATCTGTGCATGCGCGGCCATGGAAAAGGGCGCGCATGCGCAGATGGTGTTTTTACTTCCGCAACCCTACATCGCGAAAAATCGATTATCGCGAGGGGTCTTGGAACGGAACCCTCGCGATAATCGAGGGATCACTGTATATGGAAATGTTAGTACAAACTGCAGTGAAGGGCTACTAAAATTTTTACTACCACACTTGGGCATGGCTTATGCAGGACGCCCTGCATTTTCTTTCAACATCTTTCAGTGCAAATTGGGTGCTCTGGGGTGGAGCACCATTTTCGCTACCCCACTGCAATCCCCCCATCCAGGCAGTAGCCTACCCTTGGTACAAAGATATGTACTGTATATGCATGTTTTATGTAGAAGCATATGAGTACCCGTGGTATAAGTACACGTGGGTAAAAACTGGCTATTGTTGCTAAGTTGTATCAATGAGCTATGCTATAGCTCAGGGCTGTGAAACTCGCAGCCTGCAGGTGGATGCATCACACGCTGACCACGCCCTCGCCCAGTTTAGCGAAAGGAGGAAAAGTCCCAATATGTCATAGTTTAACAGTCCTGATATAGCTCATTTAAAATTATGTTAAAAAATTGTCTTTATGTAGACATTTTCTACCCTATTTTGTACCAAAAAATAAATAAATAAAGAAACCCACGAAAAGTATCAGAAAATACTAAGCCATAACTTTAAAAAACAGTTTAAAGAATCAGAATCATATGAAAATCACTAATTCACACTACCACCAACAATGAAAAAAAGTCAGCCTTTTACTTTAAGGGTAGCAAATAGCCTTCTGCTGCACGAATCCCAGCGACCAGTTAGGTCTTCTCCGGGTCCCGTCAACTAAGCAATGCCGCTTGGGGAAGAGCCTTCTCTGTGGCGGCCCCGGCCCTCTGGAACCAACTCCCCCCAGAAATTAGAATTGCCCCCACCCTCCTTGCCTTTCGTAAGCTATTTAAAACCCACCTCTGCCGCTTGGGGAAGAGCCTTCTCTGTGGCGGCCCCGGCCCTCTGGAACCAACTCCCCCCAGAAATTAGAATTGCCCCCACCCTCCTTGCCTTTCGTAAGCTATTTAAAACCCACCTCTGCCGCTTGGGGAAGAGCCTTCTCTGTGGCGGCCCCGGCCCTCTGGAACCAACTCCCCCCAGAAATTAGAATTTCCCCCACCCTCCTTGCCTTTCGTAAGCTATTTAAAACCCACCTCTGCCGCCAGGCATGGGGGAATTGAGATGCTCTTTCCCCCTAGGCCTTTACAATTTTATGCATGGTAGGTCTGTATGTATGTTTGGTTTTTATATTAATGGGTTTTTAATCGTTTTTAGTATTGGATTATTATTGTACGCTGTCTTATTATTGCTGTTAGTCTCCGGAGAGGGGCGGCATACAAATCCAATCAATCAATCAATAAATAAATAAATAGCGTTAATGAATACAGGCATTCATGGGAGGTAGAGAATTCTTCAACAAGGGGATGAAAAAGATCACTTCTAATATTATTTGGTACCTTGGAGCACCCCCATTGAAAATGGCTAAGAAGAAACACTAATAAGGATCGTATTGAGCAATAAAATTAAGGGGGAAATGAAAACTGATCAGAGGAACCACACGTAAGGTACTACATAGAAATGCAGGTCATCTCTCACTGCGCATATAATGATTAAAAGAGCTATCTATTATTTAGCCTCCTGGTGTGCTGCTCAGTTCTACTGGTCCCCTGAGTCGACCGCCTGCTTTATAAATCAGTAAACTAGAAGAAGCCAATCTTTCCCACCACCTCCCTTACTCCATCTGCCTTTTGTTTAATCCAGCCAATTTAAATTTAAAAGATTCGACCTTTTCTTCAGCTCTGTAACTAGTTATTGGCAAAGCTGTAGGACTGACCTTCTGCAGACTTTTGGAACTACCATTCCTCTATTTCACTCATTTTTCCTCCTTTAACTGGGAAACTCAGCTCACTTAAAGCATCATAGAAACATAGAAACATAGAAGATTGACGGCAGAAAAAGACCTCATGGTCTATCTAGTCTGCCCTTATACTATTTCCTGTATTTTATCTTAGGATGGATCTATGTTTATCCCAGGCATGTTTAAATCCAGGTGTTTTTTTTCCCCACCATACAAACTTTTTACATACATTTCAAAACAGTCAAATTATAATAAAAACAGCATTTAGTTAGTAACTCAAATATAATTACCCCCCTAAAGTCTAATAGTTCCAAATTACATTATTTTCAATATCAATCCTACCCTCCAACCTTGACCTCTAATTTTGTCATCCGGATGTCCAAATTTTCATCTATTTGTATTTTGTATTTGTATTTGTTTATTTTGTCCAATACACAATACATATAGAAGAGAATAGACACGAGGCAATATGTATATAAAGAAAAATATAAAACAGAGGAGAAGATATATGACAGGAAGAAAATATATATGATATATGAGATAAAGGAAAGACAATTGGACAAGGGACGAAAGGCACACTGGTGCACATACGTACGCCCCTTACTGACCTCTTAGGAACCTGGAGAGGTCAATTGTGGATAGTCTAAGGGAGAAATGTTAGGGGTTGGGGGTTGACACTATTGAGTCTGGTAATGAGTTCCACGCTTCGACAACTCGATTGTTAAAGTCATATTTTTTACAGTCAATTTTGTAGCGGTTAATATTAAGTTTGAATCTGTTGCGTGCTCTTGTGTTGTTACGGTTGAAGCTGAAGTAGTCATTGACAGGTAGGACGTTGCAGCATATGATCTAATTGAATTGCCAGTTTGTGATAATACCATGACATACTTTAAAAATTAAAAAAATAGACAAAACTTTACTTATTGCTGAGGCAGCACTAGGGTACCCAACCAACACTCTACTCCAATTTGAGGCCCACAGAGCACTTAGAGATTGTGGTAAAGTAGCATTTACAAGGTTTAATGCATCCACTTTCACTTTCCAAATTGCCTTCTTTGAAACTCTACCCATATGATCATTGGCACAATGTCAGTGTACAGGAATGGCTTTAAAGTAAGTCTGGGTAGGCTCCGTCCTAAAAAAATAAGGTTAGCAGGCCCAACACAGACCCTCCTTTTGAATCATTCCAAAAATGAGAACCTTCACATGGCTGGAAGAACACAGCATTACTGATTATTCTTCAATAGAACTGGAGAAAAAACAATTACAGTGGTACCTCATCTTACAAGCGCCTCGTCAAACAGAGGTCCGGAGGTGGGGTTTCGAGGACTTCGGTGTTTGTGCGACGCTGCGATTTCACTGATGCTCCCTTCGCTGGGAAACCCCACCTCTGGACTTCCGTTGCCAGTGAAGCGCCCGGTTTTGCGATGCTGGGATTCCCCTACTGGAATTCCCCTGCAACATCGCAAAAACACAGAAGTCCAGAGGTGGGGTTTCCCATGGAGGGGAAGCACAAAAACGGGCGCTTTGACTGGCAAAAGGGGTGAATTTTGGGTTTGCACGCATTAACCGCTTTTCCATTGATTCCTATGGGAAACATTGTTTCATCTTACAAACTTTTCACCTTAAGAACCTCGTCCCGGAACCGATTAAGTTTGTAAGACAAGGTATCACTGTACTGCCAACCTGCCTTCCACTGAGGACCTGTATACTGCATGAGTTAAAAAGAGGGCGGTGAAAATATTTACTGACCCCCTCGCATCCTGGACACAAACTGTTTCAACTTCTACCCTCAAAACAACACTATAGAGCACTGCACACTAAGACAACTGGACACAAGAAAGTTTTTTCCTGAACCCTAAACAAATAATTCCCTCACTGTCAAACTATTCCCCAAGGCTTCATTACTTATTACTATTAGTCTTGTCATCATTCTCCTCCCATTTATGACTGTATGACTGTAACTTGTTGTTTGTTCCTTATGATTTTTATTAACATTGATTGTTTCCTGATTGCTTATTTGTATCCTAGGACAATCATTAAGTGGTGTTCCTCATGATTCTTCGCAAACGTATCTTTTCGTTTATGTATACTTAGAGCATATGCACCAAAGATAAATTCCTTGTGTGTCCAATCACACTTGGCCAATAAAGAATTCCATTCTAGTCTATCAATTAGTCAATGGGCCTATCAAATTGACTGATGGTGAAGACCTGCCAATTAAATTGCTATAATTGAAAGGGTAAAAGATTGGATCAATTTTAGCAGAATGAAGAAACAGTCTTGGGAAGCTATTTTTCTCACACAAAAAATTGGCACGAAGAAGGTAATGTGTGTGGATAGGCAGGAGGAAGGCAGGGCTGACTTATGCTGCTCAGATACTGCCAGGGAAGGGAGGAAACAGCTGCTAGGAAAATGTGGTAGGCTTTAAGCAAACACCTGCTCTCTTTGGGGTTCCTACCCACTACCACTATCCAGGACTTGATAAAATTGAGGCTTCTAGAATGTAGCTTTGATGAAAAGAAATCCCTCCCCTTTAAATTCTGTATTAATTCTGTATACGCAATATTAATTCTGTATTAATTCTGTATACGCAGGTCAACATTGCAGCTGCTGGAGAACCAAATAAGACAAGGATGTAACTGACTTTGAGAAGGATCCAGGTGAATCTAATCTTTTACCTACTCCTTCTATTTTTATCTAATTGATAAAAAATAATTATCTCTATTAGCCAATATTTTTGTCTGTCAAAATGGCAAATGTCAGAAAAAAAGATATTGGCTAATAGTATAATCCTTCTGTCAAGATTATTATTATTATTATTATTATTATTATTAATTAGATTTTTATGCTGCCCCTCTCCGTAGACTCGGGGTGGCTCACAACAGTGATAAAAACAATACATGGTAACAAATCTAATAATTAAAATCTAAAATAACAGTTTTAAATTAAAAAGTCTAAAACAACAACAATACATACACACAGTCATATCATGCACAAAATTACATAGGCAAGGGGGGGATGTCTCAGTTTCCCCAAGCCTGACGACAGAGGTGGTTTTAAGGAGTTTATGAAAGGCAAGGAGGGTGGGGGCAGTCCTAATCTCTGGGGGGAGTTTATTCCAGAGGGTCAGAGCCGCCACAGAGAAGGCTCTTCTTGTTTTCCTCTTAAAGGAGCTAACCTACTCTGAATGTAGGAAAAATGCTCATGGACCAGCAATTCCCTCCTCGGGTAGCCAACAATAGTTATTGGTTTGGGGAATCTGTCAGCATTTAGCTGATTAAAAATTATACCCTTAACAACATCAAGCAGGTGACACTGTTACATTCTTGGCACTGAAACAAAAAGCCACTCTTGCTCAGCCTGCTGTTGAGTAGAATATTATAGAGACCAGAGGTCTGTATTAGCATCTCCTGTGAAACTATAATGTAGTATGTGATCAGAAAACGTCCTATTCCTAAGTAAGCCATAAAGAGTATGACTTCTCACCACTAGGTAACATGAACCAAAACTGATTCAATCACTTGTTTAAATTTACTGTAGCTTGTTCAATAACATCAGTTGGTTAGGTTCACCTGCCCTTATGCCTAATATTATTTAGAAACCCAATGGATAAGTTCAAACAATACATTAAGCCCAAATTTACTGCATTAAACCTACCAATATTATTTTTGTTTCTGTGAACATGTCCGTATGTTTACAGGCCCATAACCAATTTCGATAAAACTGATTTTAAAAGTCAAATTCTTTGTCAAGCGTTGTTGTGCAAATGTAGCACCAGTAAAGATACTGAGCTAAATACAAAGGTCATTTTCTATTATCATTGGAAGAAGCTTAAGATCCTGTATATAGTGAATCCTGCCTTTTTTAATGTCATTGATATTGATAAAGCTGAGAGATGTCTCAGTAGAGATTTGAAATTGACTATAAGATCTGAAACTTATAAGACTATAAGATTATAAACAGCGGTGGGCTACAAGCCGGAACGCTAAATTATGCTTGTTGCAGTGGCTCATAAGTTCTTGCGGGACCAGTTTTGGGTTAGGGTTAGGGAACTATTTTGGTGCTACAGCTGTGGAGGAAGCAAAATCGCACACGGAACCACAAGTGGGTCCACAGGTGCAGCAACAAAATAGCACTGGTCCCGCAAGAACTTATGAGCCTCGGCGGTGAGCGCAATTTAGTGTTCCGGCTCGTAGCCCACTGCTGATTATAAACATACACAAACATATACAAAATAAATGTTTCTTACATTCTGATGTACAACTGGAATAGCTAAGCCATCCGTTATTATGTGGACCATGATGAAGGTGGAAAAATTTAAATGATCATTACCATAATAACCACCAGAATTATGTGGACCTCTGATTCTCTCACAACTGCCAGTGCCAGATTCAAAGTATTAAAGGACAATTCAGCTCTCAATCTATTTAGATAGCTTTTCCAAAAGCATTCATGATGCAAGAGGTGCTGTCAGTCATCTAATCTTTCCTGACTGGGACTGACATTACCATTTTTCTTTTTTCTTTTTATGCTAAGCAGCTGGAGTTCATCTGTAATCAGAAAATACAATGTCCAGGATGACCAGCAAATGTCTCCCTTCCATTACTTTACCAAGGAGTCTGATAATAGTGGGATCCAATTTCCTGGCAAAGCATTCAAGAAAACAAGGGGAAGGTGCAAGCAATCCCATAATGGTTACTTCAAGTACTCTATTCAGATGTACGAATGACATGGCTATCAAATCACAACCGTGTGTTCTGGTTCTAAATGCATCTAAATTAAACCTTCCATTCACAATCCATAGAGCAATGCCTTGGTGAATGGTTACTGCATTCAGAGAATAAGAACCCATAACTAATACTCCGTTAATCACAAGAACACAAAGTTACACTATTTCTTTAGTTTATTGGAGGAACAGATACAAAAAGATGTATAAAATAGAACATGGAGACATACTATCATACTGGTCTGGGCATGAACCTAGAATCCATTGAAACATACTACCATACTTCTATTCATTCTTTAAAAAAAATAAATAAATCTTGCCTATTGCAGGACTTTCCAGCTGGGTGAGAGCCTAAAAGAGATATGTCAAATTTGTGACACTCACACCTGTTTTAGCAAAGGGGGAAAAGTTACAATTTATTTTATTTATTTATTTTTTATTATTTAGATTTGTATGCCGCCCCTCTCCGCAGACTCGGGGCGGCTCACAGCACAACACAACAATTCATAACAAATCCAAATATAATTTAAAATATTTAAAAAGAACCCCATTTTGCTAACAAATACACACTCAAACATACCATACATAAATTGTACATGCCCGGGGGAGGTGTTTCAGTTCCCCCATGCCTGACGACAAAGGTGGGTTTTAAGGAGTTTATGGAAGGCAGGGAGAGTAGGGGCAGTTCTAATCTCTGGGGGGAGTTGGTTCCAGAGGGTCGGGGCCGCCATAGAGAAGGCTCTTCCCCTGGGGCCCGCCAACCGACATTGTTTAGTTGACGGGACCCGGAGAAGGCCCACTCTGTGGGACTTAATCGGTCGCTGGGATTCGTGCGGCAGAAGGCGGTCTCGGAGATATTCTGGTCCAGTGCCATGAAGGGCTTTAAAGGTCATAACCAACACTTTGAATTGTGACCGGAAATTGATCGGCAGCCAATGCAATATTGCAATATTGCAATATTGATCGTCAGCCAATATGTCACATGATAATGCGAGTTTGACACCTGGCCAAGCATACGTGAATATCTTGTCAGAGTTATGTTGAATTTCAGTTGGAAATGTGGTGGATATCAGGAATAAGGTAGTTTTCTCAATAAAGATAGGACAGCAGGACTTTTTCCTTCAATAACCATGTTATAAAAGTAATGGATAATTAACCATATTCTAACTATTTAGTGATAATTTAGTAGCTTAATTTTTCTTTCATTTAAGCTTAACTCTATTTCTAGCTGATCCACACCTATCAAAAAATCAAAGTAAAGAACATTCCTTTTCTTTTCCTTTCCATGCATGTTAAGTGCCAAATATAATCAGCCTGCAACACCCAGTTTGCCATTCAGTCTTGATTTCTCTCCAGCAAAGTTGGCCTGTGAAACAGGAAAATAGAGACTGATATATAAAGCACTTGCCAGCCAAATGGCTTTGTTACTGATCTCATTTCTAGAGTCAGAAGGGAATTGTACTGAAATGTAGCAAACAAAAGGAATAAAATGACATAGCATTTTGCAGATGTACATACACATTGTGCTCAAAGCTATCTGTTCCCAAGCGCTAAAAATGCAATACACACCTCCTTCTACATCACCATCCTACAATACATAGCATGGGCTTCATTAGTCACCA
The DNA here is from genome assembly GCF_031021105.1 of Erythrolamprus reginae. Classification (NCBI taxonomy): domain Eukaryota; kingdom Metazoa; phylum Chordata; class Lepidosauria; order Squamata; family Dipsadidae; genus Erythrolamprus; species Erythrolamprus reginae. The sequence goes on from NC_091952.1 coordinate 68,742,821, forward strand.
GTATGTTTCTGGATGGAACTTATAGGTCAACCTTCCATTATGTGAACAGGCTTATGTTCTTTCCACCAGATGCCCCACTTACACCCTGCTTTTGTGAAGTAAAGAGAATGGAGGCCTGGAGGGATTGTTTTCCAGTCACTGCTTTGTTCCAGATCTTCTAACTTGGCAGAAATGACCTATGACAGAATTTTTCTAAAGAGTACTGGTTGTTGTCATCTTTAATTTTCCATATTTCCTGTTCCTTTCTGTTCTATTTATTACTATTATTTCTGCATTTCAAAATTTTGATTAGTGATTGGTTATTTCTATATTTATTTATTCTCACCATGGATATTTTAACTTATTTTATGATTTTTTTTTACTTCTGATTAATTCCTCAACTACTATCTGAGCCTGTAATTGATTTTGTGATATAAAGTGGAATAAATAAATCAACTGCAAGCATCTCATTTCTTTTCTATCTTGACACAATTTGTATTAATAAAAGACACTACGTATGTAGCTTGCTAGTTACAGACCTTTCAATTATAGGTAGAAATATATTTTCTGCATCATATTTACAAATCTCCCTTTCCCGATAAACATTCCTTGTAATTCTGCATTAGATATTACACCATTTCACAAGAAGAGACACATTATTCTCCCTTTCATAAACTGTATTTACGGAACTAGACATCACTCCTATATAACTTCTTTCATTTAGGTTGAGCTGCACAGAGTGGAGGAACCTACAATAATAAAAATCATAGATTAAAATCTACATATGGAGGAGCATAGAAAATACGATTTACAAGGTATTTGAGAGAAGTCTATTGTCACTCCACCAAATTAAGGCATTCCATTCTGGCGCTAATGGTAAGAATATGACTGGGAAGAAATGCTCCCAAATGCCCCCTTTCATTGTGTCTGTATGACCCAGACTGATTTCTCCAAATTGTTCAGCGTATGATGGCAAGCATGGCTGCAGCTGTTAATTCTTCATTGAAATAATTAATTCAGCAATGAAATAATCACAACTTTCTATTTTCCATTGGAAAAAGATACAATAGTTCTCTTAGAGAAGAGTCTGGGTCATCAGTACTATGAGCATTATTGGGCAGGGAATAGCTGCCATGGAGTAGTTTAGGACCTTTGGTATGCATGGGTATCACAGGTGGCACGTGGAGCCATATCTGAGGACATGTGGGGCGTTGCCCTATGTCAGCTGTATTTATTTGTTAAATGTATACACCTCTGTAATCTCTATAGACATAAGGAGGTTTGCCACAGTTAAAACAACTTTAAAACCAGAAACCAAAGGGTAAGGTTTGGTGACTCCCATCTATCGATATCTGAAGACACCTTGCTATATATTTTATTAATATTATATGCTACTGAGTTATATCTTTGGTATATACATCCCTAAATATTTAATGGATTAAATACAAAGGGGGAATTGGTATTCCTCTAATGGAAAGGTAACCTAAATTTCATCTAATGACATCAGTTCTGAATTGGACCAGTTAATAGTAGATTTGCCCATGTTTCCTCAACACTCCGTGGCTTGCATTGGCTGCTGATCAGTTTCCGGTCACAATTCAAAGTATTGGTCATCACCTTTAAAGCCCTACATGGCTTTGGACCAGACTACCTCCGGAACCGCCTGCTACTGCATGAATCCCAGAGACCGATAAGGTCCCACAGAGTTGGCCTTCTCCGGGTCCCGTCGACTAAACAATGTTGTTTGGTGGGCCCCAGGGGAAGAGCCTTCTCTGCGGCGGCCCCGGCCCACTGGAACCAACTCCCCCCGGAGATTAGAATTGCCCCCACCTTCCCTGTCTTTCGTAAACTACTCAAGACTCATTTATGCCGCCAGGCATGGGGGAGTTGAGATATTCCTTCCCCCTAGGCCATTACAAGTTATGCATGGTATGTCTGTGTGTAAGTTTGGTTTTATAATAAGGGTTTTTAGTTGTTTTATTATTTGATTGTCACATGCTGTTTTTATCATTGTTGTTAGCTGCCCTGAGTCTACGGAGAGGGGCGGCATACAAATCCAATTAATAATAATAATAATAATAATAATAATAATAATTATTATTATTATTATTATTATCCTACCATTTTGCTAAAAACAGCCATCTTTGCATCAATGTTGAGATAGTACTGAGGTTTAGAAATAAAAGAATGTTATATGCAAATAAAACCATGTTGTGTTCAACTGAGAATCCTTTGGGAGCTGGGAGGATAAACAAACAAACAAGTGAACAAACAATTATCTGCTACTCTATAACTATATTAGACTATGTTGCCTAATAGGAGAAGCCAAGGATTTTCCCAAAGTGGACATCCGTATTAATTCCTCTGAATAATGGAAAAGTAGGATCAAATATGGGGAAAAGTGAACACTCTTGAAATGAATATTATCCTGATTAATTATTCTGAAAGGAATTCCAATTCATATATCCCTACGGAGAAGGTTTTCTTGAAATTATGCCAGAGCAAGGTCATATAGAGTTTAATAGGCCAGTACATTTTATTTAGCTGATTGACAGATTTAGATTATTAGTCTAATGTTGCTTGTGTTCTATAAACTCAATGTATTCAGCTTTTGTTCCAATTTTTAAAAATATAACCTTAATATCCTGTTTGTGATGAAAAGCAGCACAGCGTGCTATGTATCTTATCATAAAACCATTAAATTTGCAAAGCATGTCCATTATGACATTCCAGTATTTTGACATGGAAATATAGATCTAAGACAATGCATGCATGTCATCTCACCCCAGTCATCTCATTGCATCCGAAGACATATCACAGCCAACTTGCTATGTGATAATTTGGCACTGCCAACTCGCTGCAGGAACAACTTGCTGTGGGACAATCAATGTGGGAATAACTCTAGAGAGGAAAAAAAAGGGGCCTTGTTTTTGTTTTAGGTTTGAATCTTCTTAAGTTAGAAGTCCTCAAGTCAGTGGTGAGCCAGAGCATGGAGACCCAGTGGCCCATCAGCCAAAGAGTGTTCTCCATCAGGTAAGCTAGGGAGCAAGCATAGCATATGGGTGGTTTCTGTATGGATTCAAACCATGGATGCAATTATGCAGTTATTCCTGGTACACCTGCTGCAAGGATCAGCTACTCTACTGACATCCAGGTATTGGTCCTGCACCTCCAACCCCTCCAAATGCACAGGGCTGGCATTGTCCTACCTGGTCAATGAAGGATTCCTTAGGGGTTACTGGGACTGACCCATTTGCTCCCACTCCACCACAAGGCGCTAAACACAGAAAAAAATGACAGCAGCAGTCTTCAAGGCAACACCTGCCATTCCTGAAAATTGTCATTTTTGTCTTAAAAAGAGACCACCAGAGCTAAAATGAACCTTTGAAAAAAAAAAAATTTGCAAAATCAATGTCAACTACATTGTTCAAACTGAGGCTTTTCCATATCCAGCTTTGCTCTGCTTAGCTCCACCATGCAAACAAAATTAAGAAATGGTAAAACAGAGGTGAATAAGCAAGGGAGATTTTGAAAGACTGCGTGCTTGTATGTCTATGTCTGGGCTGAAAGATAAATTTGCTTAAAAATCAGTGAAGATGATTCCCAAGTACAGTAGATATAGTTATAGGAGCATGGTATACAATTGATATTTTTTTCTCTCCCCTACTCCCCTTCTCCCCTTTCTTGGTCTCAGCTCCAAATCTGCCCTTTCCCTTTCTGCGCAAGCAAATCTTAACTTCCTGGCATGGTAGTAGCGTCAGGCTTCTTTTCACAGATGCACGATGCCCTTGGCATGGGTCCATGCAGTGTCTATCCAGGTGTACCATGTTTGCTCCACAGCTTCTTTAAAGGAGTGCACGTCTTGGCTCTTGGAAGCCCATGGTGTGGCTCACCCCAGCCTCAACAACTTCTAACTTGAGAAGGCTCAAACCCAAAACAAGACAAGGCCTGCTACAATTCACTTTTCCTTTTCTTGATTTATTGAATTGTCCCACAGAGAATTGTTCCATAGGGAGTTGGCTGCAGCAGGTTGACCCACTCCATAGAATGAGCCAAGATAGTCCGTTCTCGGCTTGGTGATCTTTCATAGCAATGCTTCCTGTACTTGACATGGAGTGTCAAGTACAGGATGCATTATGTATTATGATATTTAACATTCAATAAGAAAGCAAGATTTATATAGAGAGGAGGATGATTCCAGCTAGATATTAAGCTTCAGGAAATTATTATAGAGCATCCAAGCATATAGAAGGAAATTAACCTAATCTCAGGAGCTTGTGTATGATTGGTTCATGGCACAAATGTAAATAGTTCTGACATGATAATGACCTCATGAATGCTTTTTATAGTATTCTCTGGATTATTCATCAGTTTTCTTGAACTCTTTTCTATTGCCAAGATACAAATCATTTTAGAGAGTTTCTTGTCTGGTGCTAGGAATAAAATATTGGATCAACAAAAAAGGTGCTGTTGGAAGGTTTCTGGTTTGTTATGTGTGATGCTGGGAAATGGCAAAGAAGCTCTCCCTGAACTCCTTCATTCTACAGAACTTAGCCAAACAGCTGCTTTTGTCTCTAGTCAATATTAAGTAAAAGAGAGACTATTGGGAATAATAAGCCAGTTGAAAGAAAAGATTGATGGGTTACATGTGCAACTAAAAAGAGAATTGGCTCAGGAACTGAAGGATTGCTATCTTTGCTGCAACACACAAATGCACACTTCCTCTTTCTTGAAACCAGATATTTTCAAAATGGTTAAAAATGTTGAACAAAACTTTACTGATGAACAAATGTGCAGGGGTTTCCAACCTTTTAGACCTCAGAGGCCACTAAATTCATAATTTTAAATTCCGTGGATGACTAATATGATCTGCCAGACACAACACGCATGGCCAACTTGATGCCACTCACATCGAAGGGCACCTCGCCAGCCTCCCTTCCAGTCCCTCCTCGGCTGCCCGCCTGTGATTCTTAGGGCCCCAACAGGGGACAGTGGTTGGAGCTAAGCAGCCAGCATGAGAAAGAGTTGGCAAAACAGCTGGCTCAGTTCAAATTGGATCTGACCAGGAAGGAGACACAGCAGAAGCATCTCACTGAGAACTACGAGCATAGGTTTTCCAAGCAGAGGGAAGACCTGCAGGAGTGCAAGGCCCCAGGCACTGGCACCTGGGGACTCAGCGTACTGAGATGGTCAGCCAGTTCCAGACCATGAGGCAGTCCCACTGGAACGAGGCCCTCTGACTCTTTGCGGACTTCCTTTCAGCCTTCACCCAAAACCCAACATCAGGAGGCTGAAGCAGACCCCAAGTCAGAATTTCTCTCCCTCTCTGACCCGCACAAAAAGAGGGAGATTTTCTGCAGCGACACACACATTCATTGCATGTACCCGGCTCAGGGGCAGCAGTTTGAGGATTCCTGATTTAGTGCAATATAAAAAACGAATATAATTTCTCTGTGGACTACCAAAATTTTCTCACAGACCACCAGTGGTCCACCAGTTGGTGACCACTGCTCTAGAATATTGCTAAAATAACATGTATCACATTTGTAAGAACTATAAGTCTTGAGTTGCATATTCCTGACTTTTCAAGCAGTAAGAAATTTAACGGTAGCTTAAAGAGTATTTCACTCTGAAATTACTGGAGACAGTTTTGCAACCTCTAACTATTTGAAAATTAATGTAAAGTAGGTCATAAAGGAGGAGCAAGCAGGCATAATGACAGATTGCTAATACAACATCAGTCTAGACTCTCTAAAGTAAGAGCCTACAATTTCCAAATCCCTGAGGATGCATTTCCACAGCCAATAACAAACCTCAAACTTCTTTCCCTTTCTCTTTTTTTAACTCAAACTGCAAAACTATTTCCTTCTATCTGGAAAGCTACTGCATGCTTAACTTTCCCAGATCTCTCACGCCTAAAACTATTATCTATTATTATATTAACTAAATAATAGAAACCAGTGCATAGGTGCTTACATATGCTTACGTATAAATTCATTTCCACTTGCCCACTGCAGGTTTGAAGTTCTGATCCAAGAGGCCCAAAAGAGTTTAACACAGGCACCAATCCTTTGTCTCTGTCTCGTTGCATGCTTGTGCACATCCAGTAACAACCCCTTCCAAACAATAGGTTTAAGCAGTCAGTGAGAATCAGGAAGTATTGCCTAATAAACCACAGGCCAGAAGACGATCCCAGAAGTTATGTTTGTGTCCAGAAAAATACAGCTGCATCCAAATCCCCATCTCACTGACTGTTAGTGACTGCCAACATACTGAAAGCTTAGTATGTTTTTATCTCAAGGGTTTTATTGGCCAGAGACATAAGCTGTTCTGGAGCATCTGGCTAAACAGGCACTTACAAATGTCTCCCCATCCCCCATGTACAATGTTAATCCTGACTTAGAAGAGATACGGAAGAGAATGCTTTGAAATTCCCTCCAATGACTATCAATGGCAACGCTCCCTTCCTGCACAATTAGTGTGTGAGAAAGAAAATTAGAGGAAGAACAAAACAGAGCATGTATAAATCATTACCACTTCTGGGTCATAATGATCTCCTTAAGAAAGAAATTTATTTTCTCCATCGATTTAATGGGCAAGGATACACACTCTAGGAAAAATTCCAACTCTTTTTAAAAATGAGCATGTGAAATTTGCGCTTATGTTTATTTAAATTATATAGTGGGCTAAAACATGTAAATGATCATTTTGGTTATGCAGCAATAGCAATAGCATTTAAACTTATATACCACTTCATAGTGCTTTTACAGCCCTCTGTAAGCAGTTTATAGAATCAACATATTTTCCCAAACAATCTGGGTCCTCATTTTACCCATCTCGGAAGGATGGAAGCCCGAGTCAACCTTGAGCCGGTGGTGAGATTTGAACTGCTGAACTACAGCTAGCAGTTAGCTGAAGTAGCCTGCAGTGCTCCACTCTAACCATCTATTCAGGGGTGAAATGCTTCCAGTTCAGTCATGCCTGTCAGTCGCCGGAGAGCCGGTCATGAAGGGAGTGTGAGGTTCTGCCCACCTGCCTGGATGTCACCATTTGGGCTCTTTTACCCTCTGTGCATGCGCAGAGGGTAAAAGAACTCAAATGATGGTGGCAGGTGGGTGGGTGGAGCCTCACGCTCCTTTCATGACCGGCTCTCCAATTGAGAAAGAGCATTTCACCCCTGGTTATATTACATCTACTTCTCTTTCTTTCTTTCTTTCTTTCTTTCTTTCTTTCTTTCTTTCTTTCTTTCTTTCTCTTTCTTCCTTCCTTTCTTTCTCCCTCTCTCTGTCTCTGTCTCTCTCTCTCTCTCTCTCTCTCTTTCTTTCTTTCACCATTTGGAGCCTGGATTTATGCCCTCATTTAGCTGGGCTCCAATTTACCCTTAAGCGTACCTTCATTATTGTTTTTTTAAGATATGAAAATAAAACTGTATTCTCAGCTCACATTAACCTTTACTACAGAGTTCCCCAACCTTTCTGTCTTTGTAGACTGGGGAAAAGGGGGTGAGAGGGGATGATTCTGTGTGAGAAGTGAGCAAGTATATGTGCAGAGTTGTGGCCTCCACTTTGTGGAATACGCTGCTCCCCAAGTGGCTCTTTCCAGTGTTCTCTCTAAATTTTTTTTGGGGTGGGCGGAAAAGTATAGTGTCTGAGCGGCAGTCCCTTCGGGACTGGGCGACACAGAAATAATAATAAAATTTCCCTCTCGGCTTCTGGGCAGGTTTGGAAAACTCTGAGTTGATGATGATTTTTAAGTGAGCGATTGCTCACCTGCTCAGCTTAGAGGGAACTATGGCTCTTTCCCCTTTAATATTTTGGAGGCATAACAAATATTTTGTTTCAACAGGCCTTCAGCCCCTGAGGACCACTTATTTTTATGTTTTGAGTTATGCTTTTGAATGGATTAAGAAGGGCAATAGTGTTGCTCAATCATATTTGCAGACACCACCCAGTTTAGCTTGGAACATTACTAAAATGCTGTGAAACAACAAATCAAGAATCAAGAAAGATAAGAAACAATAACTGTACATAGATCAGTTAATGCTAATGTCTTGAAAAGATAGGTCTTTTTTCCTTTGCTCTAACTTGGTAATTGTTCAAGGCAATTTCCTAGCTTGACTAGCTTCATTCTGCAGTTTCCATAAGAGTTTAACTAATCAGACAATCCCAAGGCAAGGGGCAAACCACTTGAGGCAATATGGCTGCCAAGGGCAGGAAAGGATCTGTTAGTTTGGCTCTACATTGTCAAAGATTCAAAGCCAAGACGGGGAAGTCAGAGCAATCTATGTAAACATAGGATCAATGCATGCCAGAATGATTCATTCTTTAAGCAAACATGACCCAGGCACAGTAAAGGAAAGATCAACGATGGGGGCAGGCCAAGCTGCTTTTAATCCAAGAGAGAAAGAGAAACTACAAATTTGGAACAATTCAGGGTGATTTTGGGGGCAAGACAAGTCAATTTACATCTCTGCCTGAAAGGATTACATTAACAATTATTTAATAGATATGTAATGTGTAGTTCAGATGTACAGTTGTGTCATCTATAGTTATAGATCACCCACAAAAATCAATGTCTCTGTTGAGTTGACTTTTTTAGAATACTCTGAGACTAGGTATTAAATAATAACAATAACAATTATTATTATTATTATTATTATTATTATTATTATTAATTAGATTTTTATGCCGCCCCTCTCCGTAGACTCGGGGCGGCTCACAACAATAGTGAACAATATATGACAAATCCAGTAATTAAAAACTCTGTCTAAAAAGTATTAAATGGAATCGTTTAACTTTATATCAGAAAATGCACATTTGACAAAAAGCATGGAATGTTATAGCAATAACATTTAGACAATGCTTTACAGCCCTCTGTAAGAGGTTTACAGAGAGTAAGCATATTGCCCCTAACAACCTGGGTCCTCATTTTACTGACCTTGAAAGGATAGAAGGCTGAGTCAACCTTGAGCCTACAGAGATTCGATCTGTCAAACTGCTAGCAGCTGGTGATCAACAAAAGTAGCTTGCAGTACTGCATTCTAACCACTGCATCACCGAGGTTCTATATAATGTTAATGCTGGGACAGATGTCTCACATCTGGGCAGAACTGGACATTTTCCTATCCTCTAGTACCTTGTTGGTCCGTGTGCCAAAAGGGGGTGTATGGATGTGCTACCATGCGTGCATGTGCCCACACCCCTTCTCTTCCCCCCTGGCAATACACACACCCTGGTGCTGCCCCCCTCCCCGTGCATACACAAAGGCCTTTCTGAAGCCTGATAGGCAGTGGTGGGTTCCTACTGGTGTAGTCGAGAGCCTCACCAGTATGAAACCACTGATTTTCATCAATTTCTTTTACGGCGTCTCCATTTGGAAGAAGCTCTCCCGCCCATGCTTGTCTTAATGCTGACCTTTATTCTTTGTCTGAAGCACAGCTGAGAGCTTCTTCCACATGAAGACTGTCAGGAATTAAAAAGCCCCAGGTAATATCATAATGCAGAAAGTAGGCCTCAGTTGAGAATGCTGAGTCATTCTGAGACAGTTGACCGTGCAGCAATCTAGTAATTATATGAAAAGTATTTAACTAGGCAAGAGCTCTTTGCTCTTGCTCTCTGTCTGTTCGCTGTTAGATGTGTGCTGTTCATGAGAAGTATGCTCTGAAGAAGCTGTATTATTGTCTAAGTTGGTTCCTGTGAGTTATTGAACTAGAATAGTTGCAGAAAAGTACTAGTAAGATACTAGTTCATTGTAGGTATAATATAGATAGTATTAGTAGTAGTATAAAGAAGTAAATATATTTTTCCACAACTTCCTACTGCTGATGTGTTTCATTGAAGACTTCAGCTCCATTTCTACTGATCTGTGGCTGACTGGTTGGGTTGGTGGGCTGGCTGGACTGGTTTGCTGCTTGGGGACAAACTGGCTAGTTTCTGCAAATGCAGCTCTGATAAAAAAAAATTGTGGAAAATCAGGCAAACCGGAAGTGTGTTTTCCCAAACTTCTGGTCTGTCCATTGGGGATTTTTTTCCCTGAAGCGTCCAGAGGAGGAAACTTCTTTTTCAAAGGACAAAAATCAGCTGGCATGCCCTCCCATAGGGGTCCGCCTGCCACCTGTAGCAAGCGTGCCATAGATTCGCCATCACAGCTCCAGTATCTATACTCACTCCTTAGACACCAAGTAGTAAATTTCTGCTATGTCTGTAAGCAATATTAAAAACCTAAAAGTCTTATACCAGAGAGTTCTGGGCAAGGTAAAGAAAAATCTACCCACATCCATTGAAGGATCATATTCAGAATATAGAAAGCAACATAGAACAGAAAGGTATGAAGGGTACCAAGGGGTTTTTAGTCTAGTTTGGTGGTGAATAATTTTTCTAGTGAACATCTGTCCTACAGGAAGGAAGGAAGAAGAAGTAAATCTTTAGATAAGAGTTCTAATTCATCAAATGGCAACAGCTAAGTCTCAAACAGAACTTAGTAACAAACTTACAAAAACGAAGTGTAAAAAGTAATATATCATAATATTCATGCAAAAAGGTGGATCAGGATGACTATCATCATTAGTGAGGCAAAATGCATTAAATGAATTAAATGGAATTTTAATGCAGATAAGATAGCATTTAAAACCTGAATGTTAAAAAAAGTCGCAGAACTAAAATATAATACTATTTTGCATTGAAGATGGTGAAAGAGGCTCTAATTCTGTGATCAGGATTCTCTGTGTGGATTTGTATGTAAGAGAGTGTGTACATGTGTGTACTATATGTCAGAGACTGAAGAATGGACTTAGGCAAGGAAATAAAGTAATATTTCTCTACCCTATTGTTATCCAAAGTAAAATCCCCTTCTGGGCCTGTTATTTCCTCTGCTTTAAAAAGTTACGGTTTCATATATGTTTTTATAAGGCAAATAACCGCAGAAAGGAAATAATTTTAGTTGGGAAACTGATGTGAAGTTAACTCCTGGCTTTCCAACATCATAGTCCAGAACTACATCTATTCCTTTCTACATAGCAACTAAACATTTTAAAATAAACCTTGGGCATTCCTAATTACAGAACCAGTATGCCATGTCCACTGATATTTCAAAGATGTGTTATCTACACACATACCAGCAAGGAACTGAGCAGAAGAGTGCCAGGCTCTATTTTAATAGTAAAATAAGATTTAAATACTAAGAGGTTGGATGGATTTGCAGTCAGAAATTATCCTCTACTTTGAACACTGATGTCGGAGATTTGTCATCCCAAAAGGATGTGCACATTTGTTCTGACTGTCTAAATTCAGGTAGCAACATGTACAACAAGAGCACACAATAGATTCAAGCTTAATATTAATTGCTCCAAACTTGACTGTAAAAAATATGACTTTAGTAATCGAGTTGTTGAAGCGTGGAACTCATTACCGGATTCCATAGTATCATCCCCTAACCCCCAACATTTTTCCCTTAGACTGTCCACGGATGACCTCTCCAGATTCCTAAGAGGTCAGTAAGGGGCGTACATAAGCGCACTAGGGTGCCTTCCATCCCCTGTCCTATAGTCTCTCCTAGATCTCGTGTTTCTTCTCTACTATATCCTCTATAACATTCATTGTGTATTATTGTGTATTGGACAAAATAAATAAATAAATAAAATAAAATAAATAAACATATAAAGCAAGGGAAACCTGGAATAAGGATGAGGAAATTTCTTCCTGCTTATGAATAAGGAATATAAAAGGAGGCTATGGTAAATATCAAACTTCTATATTCACCACCATTATTATCCCTATTAACTGACAAGTAAAAATTAGATAAAGCAATTAAAGCCAGGAAAGATAGTGGAATAGCAGGGGAGTGAACAATTTTACAACCAAATCATGAATTCAGTCTTTGCCCGTCTTCCTCAGTTCCATATGGAGCTGGCATAAACTTCCAACCAGTTCTTCTGTTGGTGATATCATGACTACCATCTTGGACATAATGTAAATTTTCTGATTCTGATATAGGTTTCCCCCCCCCCAGCCAATCTATAGAAGAACTGTGAAGATACAATGTGCACTTCTGTCCATAGTTCCCTCTAAGCTGAGCAGTGAGCAATCGCTCACTTAAAAATCATCATCAACTCAGAGTTTTCCAAACCTGCCCAGAAGCCGAGAGGGAAAGAGTGAGAGGGAAGGAGAGAGAGAGGAAAAGAGGAAGAGAGAGAAACAGATAGAAAAAAGAGAGGAAGGAAAAGAGAAAGAAAAAGAATGGGAGTAAGGAAGAGAGAAAGAAAATCAAAATCTAGTTTGAAACTAGCACAACTATTTAAGTGGCATTTTGATATTGATAGAGTTGCCCTATTATGAGCTCACTGTTATAGACACACAGACACACGAAGCGTGGAACTCATTACCGGACTCAATAGTGTCAACCCCCAATCCCCTACACTTCTCCATTAAACTCTCCACGATTGACCTCTCCCGATTCCTCAGAGGCCAGTAAGGGGCGTATATAAGTGCACTGTTGTGCCTATCGTCCCCTGTCCAATTCTCTTTTCTTACCTCTTTTATCTTATATATTCTCTCCTCTATATATATTCTCTTCCTATCCACTTCCCTTCTTTTTACTTCCTATCTTTATATATATATTCCTAATGTATATTCTCTCTCATATGTATTGTATATTGGACAAAGAATAAATAAAAAAAATAAATAATAAAAAATACAGTATTTTATTTTGAAATTATCTGAGGCAAAACAGGGTGGGTTTTTTATTTGTTTGTTTGTTTGTTTATTAATATTTCTGTGCCGCCCAGTCCCGAAGGGACTGCCACTCAGACACTATACTTCCCCCCCCCAAAAAAAAAAAAATTAGAGGGAACACTGCTTCTGTCTTCAAGTTATTTAGTATAAATATGAGCATAATGTTACATTCAGACTAAGAGCACAAAAATGTTTTTATTATGGAAGTCGAGGTTGTTAGATATAGACCCTCCCGCCTTATCCTGCTTAATGGAGTTGTTTGTAAATTTGTTTTTATTTTTGTAGAAGAAAAAAGGCACTGTGTTCAACGGGAACTCCAAAAGCAACAGCTGCTGAGCGCAACAGGATCAATTCCCCTTAGATTCAAAGAAGAACATTCAGTTTTGTGAGTCACCCCAAATGAAGGAATATATTCTGTCCCTATGAAATACAGCCATAGATCACTTCTTAAATCTGAATGTAAAACTCATAATCCATTTCTGTATTATCATCGCTCCCCTTAGCATCTCCAAAATCAGCAAATCAAAACCAGAAAGCCTTTAGTTCGTTGCTGGGTCAGCATTTAAAACCACAGCATGCAATGCAGGAAGGACAAATTAAAGGCAGAAGCGGTTGAATGAGTGCAGGTGGCTATTTAAAGAGCTTAACTCAGACTGCAGCTCACTAAATATGTCGGGCTTGCATTCCTATAAATTTTAGGGAATCCTGGCTTAGACATTGAATTAGCTGACTTTCACATCTTTGGAGAGCGAGACAGTGAAATATAATGCTTGGCAGTTTCCTCCCAGTAACCAATAGTTATATAACAAGAGCCCTCCAGCCAAAAAAAGAATGACCAAGGGAGGCAAACATCTTCACACAAAATCTTTTCTCTAGAGAGAATAAGTTTGGAACTCACTGGAAATCCTTACTAATATAGTAAAAGAGCCAGTACAAAACATTGACTTAATAGTACTTAAGTACATACAGATCTATATACAGTACATACCTTTCCATGCCAATTGTTTTGGGGGCAAATAATAACCCTATGCAGAAAGGAGTTAAGGAATGGCAAGTCAAAGAAATGAAAAGCATTTTATGCATTCAGCAAACAATTTTCAATTCTATATTAACAAATATTCCTTAATTTCAGCCTATTCCATGTTATCATGCACATTTCTTAAATCGATAAATGCATAAGCATTTTCCCTCCACACTCATATAATATTTTTCCATGAAGTGCAAAAAAGCTGGTACATTCTGCAGACTGAAATTCCCAGAGTTCACTTATTGTGCCATCCTGTACCCTTTCAACCAACATTATATCAAAAGCTTGAAACAAGTATTACCAATTTCATTTTATAATCAAACTTGCTGCATTTTCCTGTTTATAGGAAAGATTTTTGGTCATTTCTTCATTCTAGTTTCACTCCAAATTTCATTTCATCACTTTTGTGTTTACAGTAATTTTAATCATTCTGGAGAAGGGTATTTATTTAGTGTATTGAACCACTGACATATGCTTTATGATGTGTGGACTTCAACTTCCAGAATTCCCCAGCCAGCATGAATCCTGGGAGTTGAAGTTCACTCATCATAAATTGCCACTGATCTCAAGGTCTTAAGATGCAGATACAAAAGAAGCAAATAATAATTATTGCTGTTACCCGCCCCGAGTCTCCGGAGAGGGGCGGCATACAAATCCAATAAATAAAATAAAATAAAATAATTATATCTTCAGCTGACCCTCATCCAGATATTAATTAAAGCAGTCTTTTTCTTTTTTACACTTTCATAAATTTTATATTACCAACACCTGTTTTAAGGTATGCATTTACCTTAGTAACTTACAAGGTAATCTGGAAAAAATAATGTGTGGTTTTTTAAAAAATAAATGCATACATATTGTATTTATTTTATTTATTTATTTATTACTTAGATTTGTATGCCGCCCCTCTCCGAAGACTCGGGGCGGCTCACAACATGTAAAAACAAATCATAAGCAATCAGACAAATTTTAAATATTTAAATATTTAAAAAAAACCCATATGCTAACAGTCACACACACAGACATACCATGCATAAATTAAACGTGCCCAGGGGGAGATGTTTCAGTTCCCCCATGCCTGACGGCAAAGGTGGGTTTTAAGGAGTTTACGGAAGGCAGGAAGAGTAGGGGCAGTTCTAATCTCTGGGGGGAGTTGGTTCCAGAGGGCCGGGGCCGCCACAGAGAAGGCTCTTCCCCTGGGGCCCGCCAACCGACATTGTTTAGTTGACGGGACCCGGAGAAGGCCCACTCTGTGGGACCTAATCGGTCGCTGGGATTCGTGCGGCAGGAGGCGGTCTCGGAGATATTCTGGTCCGATGCCATGAAGGGCTTTAAAGGTCATAACCAACACTTTGAATTGTGACCGGAAATTGATCGGCAACCAATGCAGACTGCGGAGTGATGGTGAAACATGGGCATACCTAGGTAGGCCCATGACTGCTCTCGCAGCTGCATTTTGCACGATCTGAAGTTTCCGAACACTTTTCAAAGGTAGCCCCATGTAGAGAGCATTACAGTAGTCGAACCTCGAGGTGATGAGGGCATGAGTGACTGTGAGCAATGAGTCCCGGTCCAGATAGGGCCGCAACTGGTGCACCAGGCGAACCTGGGCAAACGCCCCCCTCGCCACAGCTGAAAGATGTTGTTCTAATGTGAGCTGTGGATCGAGGAGGACGCCCAAGTTGCGGACCCTCTCTGAGGGGGTCAATAATTCCCCCCCCAGGGTGATGGACGGACAGATGGGATTGTCCTTGGGAGGCAGAACCCACAGCCACTCCATCTTATCCGGGTTGAGCTTGAGTCTGTTGACACCCATCCAGGCCCCAACAGCCTCCAGGCACCGGCACATCACTTCCACCGCTTCGTTGACTGGGCATGGGGTGGAGATGTAAAGCTGGGTATCATCCGCATATTGATGATACCTCACCCCATGTCCTTGGATGATCTCGCCCAGCGGTTTCATGTAGATGTTGAATAGTAGGGGGGAGAGGACCGACCCCTGAGGCACCCCACAAGGGAGAAACCTAGGAGTCGACCTCTGGCCCCCCACTAACACCGACTGCGACCGGCCAGAGAGGTAGGAGGAGAACCACTGAAGGACAGTGCCTCCCACTCCCAGCCCCTCCAGCCGGTGCAGAAGGATACCATGGTCGATGGTATCGAAAGCCGCTGAGAGGTCAAGGAGCACCAGGACAGAGGATAAACCCCTGTCCCGGGCCCGCCAGAGATCATCCATCAACGCGACCAAAGCGGTTTCCGTGCTGTAACCGGCCCTGAAACCCGACTGCTGGGGACCTAGATAATCGGCTTCTTCCAAGGACCGCTGGAGCTGGAGTGCCACCACCTTCTCGACAACCTTCCCCATAAAGGGAAGGTTGGAGACTGGACGATAGTTGTTAAGTACGGCTGGGTCCAGGGAGGGCTTCTTGAGGAGGGGGCGCACAAGCGCTTCTTTATAGAGTGATGGAAAAACTCCCCTCCCCAAGGAAGCGTTGGTAATCTCCTGGGCCCAGCTCCGTGTCACCTCCCTGCTGGCCGAAACCAACCAGGAGGGACACGGATCCAGTAAACAGGTGGCGGAACTCACAGCTCCGATGGCCTTGTCCACTTCATCAGGTGTCACCAGATCAAACTCTTCCCAGACAGGTGGACAAGTTATATTTGCACAGATTTAAAGTACTTTACCTTATTTTCAGTGTGTCATAGCTCTGGCAGATATAAATATGATCTTGATATGTAATGCATTTTAAATATTAAGTACAATATAATTAGTTCTGTTACTATGAACAATCCTCAAATGAAACCTTGGATGCAGCTATGATTGCATTCTTTAAAAAAAATACAGGAGAACTGGACTGTCTTCAAAAGAATGAGGAAGAAAGCCACTGAGCAATGTTTTAAACTTGTCCTGCCATTTGACATGTTTTAGGCACTCCCAATTTAAGCACTAGGTTGCAAACAAGTCAGAAATCATGTGCACAATGAAAAGGGGAAAAAAACTTTTAGCAAAGAACCTTGTTCTGCCAGGTTCCATAAAAGCTGTTCCATGAA
Organism: Erythrolamprus reginae; assembly: GCF_031021105.1. Lineage (NCBI taxonomy): Eukaryota > Metazoa > Chordata > Lepidosauria > Squamata > Dipsadidae > Erythrolamprus > Erythrolamprus reginae. The sequence continues at coordinate 68,759,606 of NC_091952.1, forward strand.
TTTATTTATTTATTTAATGGATTTCTATGCCGCCCCTCTCACAACATAAAATAAAACAATGTACAATTACCTTACATCCAATGAATGAATGAATTAAAATTTTAAACCCCCCAAAGCATAAAAAACAATCATTCCATTCCATATACTCAAACTCTAGTGAAATTCCTTAAGTTCAAAACTATGGATTAGAATAGATGAGACAAATTCTGCCATATTCCTAATAATAAAGGTGATTGTAACATTTATAGTAGCAGCAGCAAAATAAACAATAGAGTTAAACATCAGTTAAAATATATGTATTGTTAAATTTGAGCCATGTTTCCTATATTCCCACTAGAAGAACCTTTAAGACAGCCTCACTTTAAGAAGTGGCTGAGCAGGCTCACACCAAAACAGAGAGTTCTTCGAAAGTTCTGCTGGTCGCCATGTTGCCTCCTGCAGCTACCTTCTTATTCTCTTCATTGCCAAAGAATCACAAAGAGCAGATAGAATAGAGAAGAAGACTCTCACATTATTTAATTATTAAGACCTGAGCATGTATGCATATTCATCAACAAGAGCCCTACCACTTAAATAAAACCAAATGTAAATAAACACATATGTATTGGCCAGGGGTGGGTTCCATTTACCTTTGCCACTGATTCGCTTGCTCTGCTCACACATGTGTGCATCCCGTCATGCAGTTCCGCTTTCGCGCATGCCCGAAACACACCTGAGGAGCTGTTCAGCTGTGCTTCGGGTGAAGAAAGGTCAGGATTAACCCGTAGGCTGGTGGGAGGGCTTTTTTTTTCAATTAGAAGAAGAGGATAAGCCATCCGAAGATGGAAAAATTTGCAGGAAATTCTAAAAAAAAAAGAGATGGCGGCGCACATAGACCAGCACCGACAGAACCAGATCCATGATGCCATTGTCTGCAGGTCGCTAACAGTTCAAGCCTGAATCTGGTCCGAACTGGGAGAAACCCACCCCTGGTATTGGCTGAAAGCTATAATGGTCTTTGGCCAACTATAAAACATCATCTATTGCAACAGAGAAAATACTAACTGCTAGTTTCCGCATATACGATAAGTAAGCATAAAAGCATTAAAAGCATCACTAATAGAGAAAATGTTTACTTTTCTTCTATCATATTCTCATCATTTGCTAAATAAATAATAAACAGAAAAGATAAAACTACAGAGAATAAAATAAAAAGAACCATATAGTTAATATTAGACAGAGGACACAATAGTAATGAGAAGACCTAGATTCACTGAACATGAAACTCACTTTTTTACCTTAATCTACTTCATGACGTTGTATGAATAAAAACTTTGAGAGGATTTTTTTTAAAAAAATAATAAAGTATTAATAAAAAGAAAAGAAAAACAAAATGGCAAATGATTCAATGGTTTCTCATTCATTTCATTTGCCACGTTTTAGGGCAACTGACATTGCTCAGAGTTGCTGGAACTAAGAGCCGGCCAGCAAATAAATTTGATAAATAAAATAAATATTGACAATACATATGCAGTTTTGTTTTATGAATAACTCTGATTAGTAATTATTAATACTTGGGGAGAAAATAAAGATAAATTTAATTACACTAATAATTATTAAGTCAATATTACTGCCCACAGTGTAGCCTTACTCTTTGTACTAAAGAGACATTTTTCAGTCTTGGGTTCTAGATGGATACATTCTTGAATTTCCCCTTTTAAAGCCACAACTTCTAGCTTTTCAGGTTTGTAGCTTCATCATAGGGCCTATTCTATTCTAATATTTAATATTAATTATATTATAAATAATATAAAATTATTTTTCTTCTGGTTAAATTTTTCTTTGTTTATTATATCAAGAATAAAATGTAAAACAAGGAAATTATGACATTTTGGGGGAGAAGTTCAAAACTGAACTGGATATTGGGTCTATGCAAATGGACTCTGATGTATGGTAGTTACATCAATGGCTCAGTGCCTTCCATTAATGTGAACCTATCAAATGTGTGGGCTTTTTCATTTTTGACAGGAGGGGAGGTAATTTTTTTTTTTTAACTCAAAACTGAGAGGGCAGGATAAACACTTCTTACTGGCGCGCAGACAAACTTACACTGAAACATTTCTGTGCTCATCCACTGGCGAGAACAACAAGTCCTGAATGTCTGCCAGTTTTCTGCAAGCCTTGTAGACTTGCAAACAAATAAATTGGCCCATTTGAGTTGTGTTTTTAATATACTGACTTGGGATGAACAGTCCTCTCAATTTTGGTTGCCTTTTAACTGTGCAATGAGAAGAGTTGGGTAATTGTCAAAGTTTTAGTTATTTAAAAATGACCTAAGTTTCTGACTGAGAGAGATGTCTTTGGCGCTGCAGGTGCCTTTAGAGGCAGCTGCAGTAGATATAAACAGGGAGAAAAAAATAAAATGAATTGAGAAATGCCCTCTAGATCAGAGTTGTTGTTTTTTTTAAAGTAAGGTTCTACATTTAGGCATTTAGAAAAACAAAATGCAGGTGTACAATGTGTGTGGTACTTGCTCAATAGTAGTAATTGTGAGAGGGATCTAGGAATCCTAGTGAATAACCATTTAAATGTGAGCCATCAGTGTGCAGCAGCTGCCAAAAAAGCCAACACTGTTCTAGGCTGCATTACCAGAGGGATAGAATCAAGATCACGTGAAGTGTCTTGGTAAGGCCACACTTGGGATACTGCATTCAGTTTTGATCGCCATGATGCAAAAAGGATGTTGAAACTCTAGAACAGTGTTGACTGGGGAATTCTGGGAGTTGAAGTCCGCACATCTTCAAACAGCCAAGGTTGAGAAACACTGCTCTAGAAAGAGTGCGGAGAAGAGCAATAAAGATGATCTCAAAAACAAGAAGCAATGGGTGGAAACTAAACAAGGAGAGAAGCAACTTAGAATTAGGGGACTGGAAGCTAAAATATATGAAGAATAGTTGCAGGAACTGGGTATGTCTATTTTAATAAAAAGGGGGAATAGGGGAGGCATGATAGCAGTGTTTTAATAGCTCAGGCGAAGAAGAGGGAGAGTAGGACAAGAAGCAAAGGATGAAACTAATCAATGAGAGAAGCGACTGAAAACTAAGAAATTTCCGGACGGTTAGAACAGTGGAACAGCTTACCTCCAGAAGTTGTGAATGCTCCAACACTGAAAGTTGGATAATTATTTGTAGGGTTTCCTGCCTAAGCAGGGGGTTGGACTAGAAGACCTCCAAGGTCCTTTCAACCCTGTTATTCTATTATATTCTAAATTTGTCAACTTTAAGATGTGTGCATTTCAATTCTGAGTAGATATTAAAATATGAATCCTCAGCCCCAGGAAAAAGGCAATGACAAATCACTTCTGATATCTTGTCAAGAAAACTAAAAGGACAGAGAGGAATTTTTATGTAGTGATTAAGAAGCCAGGCTACAAACCCAGAGATTCTTCTAATCTTGCTTTGGGCCCAAAGACACTTGGGTGACCCTGGATTCTCTCTCAGCTATGGGAAAAAGGCCACGGCAAGCCATTTCCAAAAATTTGCCAAGAAAATTTCACGAAAGTGTCCAGGCAGTTGCTAGGACTCAATACTTCAAACTTTCTAGAAATCTATCTCTGTCTCAGGGAAGACGTTGAGGTACAGGGTGGTGGACACAACAGAAAGGCATACTTCCTTGGTCCTATAAAATGACAATGCAGTGTAGCAATGATAACACATGGATACATCACGAATACATCAAGATAACACATGGATGCATTATTGCTCATGTGGTTGCATTTTTAAACAGCTGTATCTTGCATGTCATCTATAAGTGCGCTCCAGGTAGACCACATTGCAATAATCAAATCATAAGGTGAGCAGAGGATAAGCAACTGTCTGAGGGGCCTTTAGGAGAAGGTACAATTAGCATTCAAGGTGAACCTGTGCAAAGTTGTCCCTGCTCATTGCTCCCAGCGACCAGTTAGGTCCCACAGAGTGGGTCTTCTCCGGGTCCTGTCAACTAAACAATGTCGCTTGGCGGGACCCAGGAGAAGAGCCTTCTCTGTGGCGGCCCCTCTGGAACCAACTCCCCCCAGAGATTAGAATTGCCCCCACCCTCCTCGCCTTTCATAAGCTACTTAAAACCCACCTCTGCCGCCAGGCATGGGGGAATTAAGATTTCTTCTCCCCCTGGGCCGTTACAATTGTATGCATGGTATGTTTGTATGTATGTTTGGTTCTGTATATTAAGGGGTTTTTAATTCGCTTTTAGTATTGGATTATTATTGTATATTGTTTATGATTGCTGTTAGCCGCCCCGAGTTTTCGGAGAGGGGCGGCATATAAATCCAATAAAACTTGAAACTTGAAGGGTTACCAAAAGTTTCACTACCACACTGTGGGCGTGGCTTATGCAAGACGCCCTGCATTTTCTTTCAACATCTTTCAGTGCAAATTGGGTGCTCTGGGGTGGAGCTCCATTTTCGCTACCCTACTGTCTGGGCAGTAGTAACTGAAGAAGGACCCCAAGTTGTCTGCCAGCCTTGAATGGGGAAATGCATCCCCATTGAAGACCAACAATAGCAATATCACTTAGACTTAAAAAAACCTTTAAAGCCCTCTTTAAGCAGTTTACAGAGTCAGCAAATTGCCCCCAATGGGTGCTCATTTTAGCCACCGTGGAAGGATGGAATGCTGAGTCAGATGTGGGCTGGTGAGATTCGAACTGCCAAACTAAAGGCAGCAGAAGTAGCCTGCAGTACTGCATTCGAACCACTGCACCACCATGACTCAATGGCAATATCCCTGACATCCAAACAATCACAGCCACTCTGTCTTGTTAGCATTGAGCCAAAGTCTGTTCCACACCATTCAAACCCGAACAGCCTCAAGATGAATCTCTGCAAAGACTCTCCTTGCCACAACTACTGCCTAACCAATGAGTAATTGCTGCATGTCCAGAAGAGCCCTAAATTGTATACCAGTCTCAAAATCCATGACTAATGTTGAAAATATCCCTAACTCAGGAAGCCCAAACATCCAAGCCATTCAATCTTGTGAGGATTGAGATCCTCTCTTCCTGCCCATCAGAGCCAAACAAACTTTAGATTCTGGGTTAGTACACTGACACCTTCACCTACTCAGCCTGAGGTTGAAATCTATAGTACAGTACAGTACAATACAGTGCAGGCCAATTCCGTTTCATATCAATGGTGAAATCACAGAAATTTTCTGTCCCATCCTACTATCCCATGTTCAATTAGACATCTCTGCAAGCAATTAAATAATTAGGTTACAATAGACATGAGCAGCTGTCTTTTATTTGAAGAGAATGTCCCTTAATTCAGAACAGAGAAGAATACAGCAGCAATTACTTCAAATCCACATTTCTATGATTGTTACTTTTAAAACTTGCAGCTGTTTTAAAAACTGAATTTTTAAAAACATTGTTCTAGAAGTTCGTTTTGTTTTATTCTTTTGTTTTTAAAAAACAATTATGAAAAAAGGGAAAAGAGAAGAAAAAAGAAGACAAAAGCAATAGTTATAACAAGAGTATTTTATATTTACAGTACTGTATTTGTCTGTGTATAAGACACAACTTTTTATCCCCCAAAAGAGGGTGAAAAATTGGGTGCGTGTTATACACTGAATTTAGCCCCACCCAGCCACCCCAAAGGGTAATTTACCTCCTTACAGCAAACAGCAGGAGAACCTGCTTATATCTATTTGGAGTAGATCTATTTAAATAACTGGGAGGAGTTAATGTGATTACATTTAAGAAAACTTTCTGGGATTAATATATTGCCATAATGTACATTTCTCCAATTTCTATGGGTCAGGCACACATGCACAGAAATACACACAAACAATGTATATCATCTGTGCTGTTCGTGTTTGGCAAATTGCTAGGAGGCAGAGGCCTTTTTTCCTTGTTTTCTTCCCCCAAAACTAAGGTGTGTTTTATATTCTGGTGCATCTTATTCTCAGAAAAATATGGTACTCAATATAATCTCTATACATATAGAGTACGTATATTGTATATATTATATCTGTATATTGCTATTTATTTATTTATTTATTTATTTATTTATTCATTCATTCATTCATTCATTCATTCATTCATTCATTCATTTAAAATGCCGCTCAGTCCAAAATGGATTCAGAGCATCTAATAGCAGTCATAAATACAACAGCAATAAAAAGCAATATAAATACAACAATAGAATCAACAATGCAATAAAAAACCATACATACTTACAGTCAACCATAATTCCAGGCCTGCCGGATTTTATAATACAATAAATGAGTAATTTATTTATTTTAAAACCTATTTGGCTGCTTATCTTTATTTATTTACTTATTGCTTATAGGCAATAGTACCAGTTGGCTCACAACAAAACCAATAAGAACAGTAAACCAATCACATCACTCCTGCATGAAGAATCACATTTCCCATCACAGTGGCATAACACCTATCAAATCCACTACTTGGGGGAACAGTCTCCCAGAAGACTAAAAGGGTAGAAACTTTCCAGATTTGAAGGAAGCTTGAGTTCCAAAGGGCTGGGACACTTACAGGGGAGGCATATCTTCAAGGTCTCACTAAGGGACAACATTTAAGGAAAGGGACCTGATGCATATTCATCTTGTTCAAGCTGGTGAGCTGGACAGATATCCTAAACGAGTGGTACTCCCAGAAATAAACATCCATTCAGGACTTTAAATGTGATAATCAGTACCATGAACTGATGGTATCATAGTCTGAGTCCAAAAACACTGATTATCTTTTTTCCTAGCAAAGAATGTTTAGATTAAAACTATATGATCTATCACCAAATTAAGAGATGGCATTTTTTCCATAGAGAGGAAAAACTTACCAAGCAAAGATCAAGAGAAAGATCTGTTGGAAACTCAAAGCTACTCATCACTTGATATTCCAACAGGGAAACCAAACTTCAGTCACATATTGCCTATTTCTCTCTGATTAGCTTCTTTATTCCATATTCTAATAATAGCGATGTTAAGAGGCTTCATAACTGGATTCAAAACTTGTCACAATCACACCTGTAGACCAAAGTTCTGTGATTAACAAGGATCTTCAGCACAATTCCTTGTAATATATACAGTATATATATATATTTCAGACCATGTCTACATTCCTTTCCTTGATAGAGCTCTGGAACTTTTAAAATGGAAAATGTATGACATAATATCTCCCTATCCATCTCTCTCTGACCTCTCTTTGGCTGGAAATTAATTTCCAAGTAACCCAACACTGGGCACAATATTAAAATCAACATATAGTTTTTATTGCATTCAACATTGTACTGACAAATGCTACCAAATATATAGCCGCCCAGAACCCATATGGAGTTGGACGGCATATAAATTTATCTATCTATCTATCTATCTATCTATCTATCTATCTATCTATCTATCTATCTATCTTTCTTTCTTTCTTTCATTCATTCATTCATTCATTTATTATTTATATGATGCAATGAAGCAAAATATAATTTATACAAAATTCAAAATATTATTAATCCCCCCCCCTTTAAAATTTGCTTATTTCAGATTTAGGACATGTTTTTCCAGATACCAGATGTTAAAATGACATGATACAACATCAGTAAAATCTTTATTTCTGACTCCGTATTAAACTAGCATAAATGCTAGTTTATATATAGCATTTATATACAATATTTTTATGACACATATCGTACCCATGAGACAACCCTAGAGATCGTGTTATGAGTTGAAAAGTTAAAAACTGTAAATGTGTAAATATTGAGTGTTTTGTCTCACTTTACCCAAATTCCTTCAACCATTGTCATTATTTAAAGATAAGAAGGATGGAGCGTGGAGAAAAGGAATGATAAAACAATGCAAGTAAAGGTAGCATTTTAGTTATAAAATATTTAGACATCTTGGTTCGTACATCACACTGAATTATATAAGATGGTTTCTTTGTTTTTAGCTAAGCTTCTTATTACTTATGGATCAATAAGCTGAGTTAACCCAGCCACAGCTTAGTAAGCCACAGTTTGGTTACCACATGGTGCAAGGCAGATCATGTGTTATTTATGCATTTAAAAAGGCTCACTTGCTAAAACCGTGTGTACCAGAATGATGAGCTGCTAAACAACTGGTCCTAGATATTTCTTTTACTTCACTTCAAGTAAATAGGCTTGAAAATATCATTGACATTTGAGTAGAAACATGTGTTCCACATGATCACTGGGTTTTATCCATCTGGCTGAATCAGCTCGTAACAGTATCACACTGGACAAGCTCCTTTTTTTCTTTGGAAGTAATAATCCAATAAATGTCCTTAACTAAATCCCTGTCTACCAAAAAACATTTTCAACAAATGTATCCGGCTCTATTGCATGTCCTGGGTATTTATCACTAACCTGCCAGGGAAATAGTTGCACAGCAAAGGGAAGAAAACATACAGAAATATAACCTATTAACCTGGCTGTAATCTGCCTTAGATATTGCTGTATACAGAACATCAAGCCTAATTTTTAATAGTCAGCTGGTGCTTCTACATGGCTAAGGTACTTACCCGGTGGTGATATCTTCATCTTCAGTCATTGTCTTGCCCATTAAGTCACTGTCACTCATGTACCCAGATTTAAGGTCTACATCATCAGCATCAAGGGATTCCACCAGTTCCAAGCGGGAAATGTGGCTGAGCTTGCTGGGACTGCGCATGGGCATGGTGTGGGAATAATGAGCTCGTTCCCCATGCATGTACCAGCTAGGAGTGCCTTCCGAGCGACACCCCCCACCAACCGAAGGAGCATCTCCGGCTTGCAGGCGTGGGCTGGACTGGCCATACCGCCATGAGAGAGGGGAGGAACGGTTGGACAGGCTAGATACACTGCGGGGATTGGCTTCATCACTATCATAGCACGTCATCTCCAACGAGCTGCAAAAAGAGAGAAGAAAAAAAGGTGAAAAATTAGACCAACCAGGGATGAGATTCATCAAGACATTTCTCAGTTGCAAGACAAACCACTCAAATAGGGCTTCCCCCCCCAGAACTCACCATATTTTTCAGAGTATAAGACGCACCTTTTTTCTCCTTAAAAAAAAGGCTAATAATTTGGGTGCCTCTTATATTCTGAATGTAGCTCCCCCTCCCCCCAGCCCTCACTAGCTGCTAAAGATCTTCCCAGCTCTTACCTTGCAGTCTCTTTCATTGTTTCTCTCTGCAAAGAATGTTTTCCAAGCCCTAAGTCTTTGCAGGGTTTTTTTCATTGCTCTACTTGCTCCAAATGTTTCTTTCCAGACCTAACCAGGTACTAATGATGTTCCCAGCTCTTACTGGCTTGCAAGCTTTTTCATTGTTACTCTCTGTGAATAATGTTTTCCAAGCCCTAAGTCTTTGCAGGGGTTTTTCCATTGCTCTATTTGCTCTAATGTTTCTTTCCAGGTTCTAATGATAACTCTTGTTCAACTGAAGAATCCTCTATATATGAATCTATGATTTTTGGGAAGAATAATAAGCACATATTTTTGGTTTTTATTTATCTAATATATTTATATAGCATCATACTCATACACAGTGACTCACACAGTTGCCAGTTTGTTTGTTTTTTTGCTTTTATATTATTGGAATGAAGTACGAATCCTGCTTTTCTCTAGTACTGAAATGCATTTTCACATTGACATTATTATTTTAAAAAGGAGGAAACTAAGCTATTCTTTCACCCACACTTTCTGCAAAACTCTTAATGCCTTCTGAATAGAACCAGTGCAAATCGTTATCTCGTAGTGAGGACTTGAAGAACTATTAATCACAGGAATTAAATAGCTATGGCACAATTTCACACGATTTAAGTACTCCTCTTAAGTCATGGCATACCATGGACAGTGATATTAAAAACTAGGCCTTGAAACTGGTGCGTAAAATGTAGGAAAGACCGATCAAGACAGCAGATAGCACTTGTGTTTCCATTACAAATAAAGGCAAACATTAGAGTTAATGGCCCCTGCTGATATTCTAGCTCTCAGGCATGCGTTTCATTTAGATTCAATAAACCCATCACCGAACATCAAATACAAACAGATAACTGAAACTATAACTGGAATGGATTCACAACATGGGGAAAGATGGAGGCAGCTCACCAAGCCTGCATGTACAGTTTCAGTGATTATATTAATAACAGAGCTTAGATGACTGAACTGAAATTAAATGCTAATAAAAATATATCACATTTAAACATAACTTTCTATCCATGCTCCTCATGTGGTACATGTACTCTTATTAAAGCCGAAGACATCTAAATGAGGATGATGTTATCCATTCAATCAGGTCCGACTCTTGGCAATTCTATGGGCTAGGTCACTCCACATCTTCTGATCTTATCCTGTTTCTCCCAAAATAAGACATCTCTTGATAATAAGCCCAATCGAGCTTTTGAGTGCATGGCAATAAGGCCAAGCACTTATTTCAGGGATTCAAAAAATATAAGACTAGGTCTTATTTTCAGGGAAACACGGTAGATCTAAATAATTGTTTTTATAACACCTGCCCCCAAACTATTGAAACAGTTATATTTTCCCAGAAATGAAAAGAGCTCCTACAGCAATTTAAAATCACATCTTAGATTTAGATTGTTTTTTAAACACTTCCAGCTTTAAAAGAGTGCCTCCTGCTGGCTAAAATTCACTTCACAAGTATCCACTGCCTATTCTACTTCAGTGGTTTCCATTCTGAAACCCTGTCTTTTATCTCAGTCTCATGGCCAGGCAATAAAGTTTGCACACTTCAAATTCTCAATAAGAGAATTTCTTCATTTTCATATATGTATTCTGATTTCAGCAAGGCAGCATGACAAGTATCACATAAGACTTTGCAGCATCATGTTCTGAATTAAATTGGTTCTTCTATCTGGTTGATTACAGTACTTGCCTTCAAATGCCAGAAATTTCATAGAACAATTTTAATAGTAGGATAATAAAACTAGCATATCTAGATTTAATAAATAACATGTTTTCAAGCAGCAATGTAGAACTCTTTTTTAAAAAAAGAAGAAAGAATATTAATCACCATATTCAAAATCTATTTACTGTATCTGTTCCTAAGGAACATATACAGTAAATAGATTTTGGAAAAATTAATAACAATTATTATATTTATTTATTTATTCATTTATTTTTATTCATTAAATGGACGCTCATCTCATGGAAAGTGACTTTGGATATAAAAAAAGTTGGAGGTGAATAATTAGACTATTTTATATGAGTTATATTTAGGACACAAAAAGCTGTCCAGAAGCTCTGTTGACAGGACAGGACAAGATATTGCCTGGGAAGTGAAGAACTGAAGACGGTGAGCAATAATGCAAAACAGGGAAGATTGTCTCATGTGGTCAAGGTCTGGAATTTCACTTTTTCCTAAGTGTTAAAGGGAGTCTGAATGTTTTCTATTCTTTTTTTTAAAAATCCCTGTAAAATCTATTTGGAGTGTCAATTACAATTTCAGTAGCATTAAACAGAGAAGGAAATAAAGGCATTAAGGAGCAGCTCTGAGAACCACATCTGTTATATTGTTTTAGATAGCTGTAAGAAGGAATGGCAGAACCAGGGGTGAAGTCAAATTAGGAATCAGCTCAGAGGCTACAAATGGACTAACTCAAACCCCTCTTCAGTTCTGTTAACCCTAGTGCAAAAATAGTCTAAGCATTTAGTTGAGTAAATGCCTGTACGTAGGCATGAAAACTTTACATGTGGTCCTAGTCTTCCCACCTGACGCTCTGGTAGCATTGTCAAGCATTTTATTTGCAGGGAGCATTTTACATAAAGGCACATTTGAAATATGATTTCGTCCCATGCACCTTAAAGTGTGTACAATTAAGCAGCATCTTATCTATTGTGGTTGAGTGTGTGGGCTTAATTCAAGATGTAATTATTTTTCTTTAATGACTTAATTAACAGCTTAATTTTGCAGACATATTAAAACTTGAAATAAAGAGGGAAACTGGAATAATATAGTGTTATATTACTAAATATAAATCCTGTTGTTTAGAACCCACTGATCTTTGTCTACATTTTGCCACACTATTATTTTAATCATGGGCTATATTCTTCTGTTAAATGGTTCAATCTTTTAACAAAAGCATGGGTGTGCCAACTCATAGCTCAAAGCGATATATTATTTTGCACAATGTATTGATGTGCACACACCCAGAACTTCCTCAATATTTCCTGGCTACATATAATGAAATGTTATATTTTAATACATTTTATTTATATATAGAAGCATACTGTTGCAAGCAGAGAAGAAAAAAAGTTCAAAGAGAATTTTTACCGTATTCCAACTCTGCTTGTGGAAGTCTAGTAAAGTCTTTATACCAAGGGTGTCAAAATTCACATTGTCACAGTGTCATCATGTGATTTATCGCACACACCCCTTGCTAAAACGGGCATGGGTGTGGCCAGCGTGTGACACACCTGTAGGCTGTGAGTTTGGCGCCTCTGCTTTATAGTTTGTTTCGGAAAAGCTTTGAGAGTTGCAATGCAAGGAAAAACTAGAATAGGAACCTCACCAACCATGTGGTTTAGTGTTGACATTTCTTTTGTATTCAAAATATGAGCATTTCTAAATGAATAGAAACATAGAAGACTGACGGCAGAAAAAGACCTCATGGTCCATCTAGCCTGCCCTTATACTATTTCCTGTATTTTATCTTACAATGGATATATGTTTATCCGAGCCATGTTTAAATTCAGTTACTGTGGATTTACCAACCACGTCTGCTGGAAGTTTGTTCCAAGGATCTACTACTCTTTCAGTAAAATAATATTTTCTCATGTTGCCTTTGATCTTTCCCCCAACTAACTTCAGATTGTGTCCCCTTGTTCTTGTGTTCACTTTCCTATTAAAAACACTTCCCTCCTGAACCTTATTTAACCCTTTAACATATTTAAATGTTTAGATCATGTCCCCCCTTTTCCTTCTGTCCTCCAGACTATACAGCTTGCGTTCATTAAGTCTTTCCTGATACATTTTATGCTTAAGACCTTCCACCATTCTTGTAGCCTGTCTTTGGACCCATTCAATTTTGACAATATCTTTTTGTAGGTGAGGTCTCCAGAACTGAACACAGTACAGTGGTACCTCGAGATACGAGTTTAATTCGTTCCGGACCTGGGCTCTTAAGTCGAGCAGCTCTTATCTCGAACGACTTTTCCCCATAGGAATTAATGTAAATAATTTTAATTGGTTCCAGCCCTCAAAAAACTCACAAAGTTAGTCTAAATTATGCAGAAAGACATGTTTTTAATGAAGAAATGTACATGTACATATAAATGAATAATGAAGTTTCTTTCACTTAACTTGTAAACTTTCTTAAACTTTTAAATTTACATATGTTCAACTTCTCTGCCACCCAATCCTGTAGGACAGAGGTCCCCAACCCTTTTTGCACCAGGGACCGGCTTTAAGCGATCAAGAGAGGAATGGGTGAATGAATGGACGGAGGGTGGGAAGGAAGGAAGGAAAGAGGGAAGGGACAAGAACAGAGGAAGGAAGCAAGGAAACTTATGAAAGGGGAGAGTAAGAGAGGAATGAGTGAAGGGAGGGAGGGAGGGAAGAAGGTGGGAAGGAGAAAGAAAAGAAGAAATAGAGGAAGGGAAGGTAAAAGAGAGAAAGAAAAAGAGCAAGAAAGAAAGCTGCAAGCACCCCCCCGAGCCCCCCAGGCCGGCTGCAACCTTTTAAAACACGCGCGCCGCTTCGCAGCTGTCTCCTGAAGCCGAACGCGGAAGTTAGCGTTTGGCTTCAGGAGACAGCTCCTTGGCGCTTGTATCTCGAATTTGGGCTTGTAAGTAGAACAAAAATATCTCTCCCCTCCCAGCTCTTATCTCGAGTTGCTCTTAAGTAGAGCAGCTCTTATGTCGGGGTTCCACTGTATTCCAAATGTGGTCTCATCAGCGCTCTATATAGGGGGATCACAATCTCCCTCTTCCTGCTTGTTTTACCTCTAGCTATGCAGCCAAGTATCCTACTTGCTTTTCCTACTGCCAATAATTTTGACTATTTACTCATTATTCTGTGGAAAGATTCACTGTATTCAATTTTAACTATTATTTCTTGTGGTGAATTGAAAGTCAAGGTGCTGTTTCCTATTGCACCCAAAGAGAGAAAACTCCCCTTAAAAATGATTGTTTAGGGTGCAGCTGTAGCATACTTTTTAGATCTAAGAACTCTTAATAACTAGAATGAAAACAGAAAAGAAAGCAATAGACACCAGTATTCGTTGACCTGTCATCTAAAGACTAGTTGACACAAGGAACAAATACACAGAAACAGTTATGTGATCATAGCAAAATGAATTTAGAACAATGAAATCCACTGTGAAGGAATGTAAATTATAATTTGAGTTTGAGACAATGTCTTTTACCAATGCATGTCCTTTAATCATTGAGTTTATGGGCTATAACATTGGATTTAAGATTACTTTAATCTTTCTTTCTGAAACAACAAAAAGAAAAGCATTGTGGGCCTTAAAGACTAATTTACGATTTGTGGACGGCAAGGATACGACATCAAAGATATCACATGGTTCTCAAGTCACAGGCTTATGCACACATAGTGCTGCCTGTGCATATCTTTTTATTCTAAAGATAATGGTAAGTCTTTAAAATGCTTTCCCCCCATAATCAGTGACTATCCCTGCCTTGCATCTGAAGAAGAGATTACAATCTATGAATATCTATGTTGTTAGACCAAAAATGATCACAAGGCTCTTCTTGGTTCAACTTCAAGAGACTAAAATAGCTACTCTTTAGAACCTGCTTCTTCCTAGTTCTTGCATACATCACAAGCAGTGAATGGATGAATGATTGGCTTCCTGGTGGGCATAAGCATAAATGCAGCTGTTAAACACCCTTAAAGAAGCTGATTGCCCTGAATCTATCCGGCAGAAAGCACATGTGCACCAACGATATGCACAGAGATTCTGTTATATTGATATCTTCTCATCTCTCCAGATCCATATGCTTTTCCTCTTGCCTAGCCAAGCTCTCTCAAAACTAGCCTTCTATAGAAGTAACAAATGCCTTGGATTTCTTCCATGAAGCAATCTCCCTTGATCCAACCTCCAGCACACTTAGCTAAACAAATCAACTGGAAGAAGCCCAGCCGTCCTCCCTTGCTGGATTCTCAGGCTGCAGTGACTCATCTGGGTGGAGTTCATCTGCCAGCTCCCACCCTACATGGAGTGAGGCAGTCAGGGTGAGAGTTCTGTTTTGCATCGCCAGCCAGAATCCCATTTTGTGTAATGGAGTATAAAAACAGGACAGAAACTTAAGTCACCAATTGAGCAACACTGAGGGAGTAATGCATTTAGGGAAGCAGTCATCTCTCTGTCTGACTGTCTGTCTGTCTATCTGACTATCTATCTATCTATCTATCTATCTATCTATCTATCTATCTATCATCTATCTATCTATCTATCTATTATCTATCTATCTATCTATCTATCTATCTATCTATCATCTATCTATCATCTATCTATCATCTATCTATCATCTATCTATCTATCTATCTATCTATCTATCATCTATCTATAATCTATCTATCTATCTATCTATCATCTATTTATCTATCTATCTATCTATCTATCATCTATCTATCTAGCATTTATCTATCTATCTATCTATCTATCTATCTATCTATCTATCTATCTATCTATCTAACTATCTAAACATATCAAAAAAACCAGTATACAATATAAACATTTAAAATACAATTAATATAACTAACTATTATAAAAACCCTGGAACATTGAACATCCACTTTATGTTTGGTCTGCATGAGATGTATGATTGTTTTTATGTTAAGGGTTTTAAACTGTTTTTTAAATATTGGATTTGTGCTGTTTTTTTCTTCTTGTTGTGAGCCGCACTGAGTCCTCAGAGAGGGGCGGCATACAAATCTAGTAAATAATAATAATAATAATAATAATAATAATAATAATAAAATAATAATAATAATAATAATAATAATAATAATAATAATAATAATTATAATTGAAAATCATTCATTCACATTTGAACAACAAGCATACATCACACTCGTTGGCCATAAGCTAGGGTCTAGTGACCCCAAGCTTGGTGGTATAGATGGGTAATTAATCTTACAGAAGGTGAGGTGGGTGGGGGCAGTACGGATCTCTGGGGGAGCTGATTCCAGAAGGCCGGTCCCCCCACCGAAAAGGCTCTGTCCCTAGGCCCTGCCAAGCGACATTGTCTAGTTGACAGAACCTGAAGAAGGCCGACTCTGTGGGACCTGACCGGTCGCTGGAACTCATGCAGCAGGATGCGATCCCGCAATTAATCTGGTCTGATGCCAAATTACTTGAAGTTCACTCAAATACATGCACGGAGAGACAAAATCTGTGACCTGCATACACAATCTGTGACCTGCAATAATCTCTGGATTTATGTGCAAAAGTATATTCAAAATGATTCTGGCTGTCTTTTAGTAATTTTAAACTCAAGCTGGGGCTACTGAGCTCCTTGAGAAAGAACTAACTAACTAACTAACTCAGACAGTAAAGCTTTATAGTTAAGCATCTCTTTTTGTGCTGGTTTATTATTAAAATCAGTATCCACATTCTGGTGCAAAGCTCAGAATGAAATTTGGGATGCCAGACAGTTAAACTAAAGAACTGAGGACAAAAATGAGCTGATAGTAACCATTCCCTAAGATGGTCAAAATAATCTGATCACCCTTTCCATGTGCTTGGAGAATGATCACCTCGCCAGCCAATCCCTTCCCTTTTTTCCACCTAATTACATTGATACATAGCTGTGGTTTGCTCACTGGAGGTCCAAAAAAGCTGCTGTCACTGCATTAGCTCATTTGGACAATAGGGAGCCAAGGGAAAAATTTATTACCCAGAGGCTGCTGCCAAAGCTCAGGTCTGAGGAATGGGAGCACTACAATTCCAGCTTTGTGTGCTAATTTCACAATTCCATCACCCTTAAATCTATAGAGATTATTGATGAAACCAAATATTTTAACCAGAGCTTGTTGATTAAGCCATAGCAGTTGGTTCACTTGTAAGGCTAAGTTGTAACAGTTCAGTTCAAACAATAGGTTAAATCAGTGCTTCACTATTCTTATTCTTATTCTTATTAATAATAATAATAGTAATTTATTAGATTTGAAGACTTGGGGCGGCTCACAACACAATACACAATGTAGGAAATCCAATATTAAAAAAAACAGATTAACATATCATAACAATTAGTCACACAACCCAAGTAAGCCATACATAAACCATAGTAGTTACGGAGAATACCAACTACGGAAAAACCCACCAAAGCCTGGCGACATAGGTGGGTTTTTAGGAGCTTGCGAAAGGCAAGGAGGATGGGGGCAGTTCTAATCTCCGGGGGGAATTATTTTCTGTTATGCCTCCCCCTAGGAAGAAGTAAACATTTTGCGTCTCCCCCAACTATCCAATCTGGGCCCCAATGGAATTTTAGTGTTAATATTTATTATTTTACTTATTATAAGCTGCAAACAAACTATTGACTGGGAAAGGTTGCTCTACCTCCTTACCTGGGAGAAAGTCACACTGAACTCAGTGGAGCCTGTTTTCAGTTAGGCAGGCACAGGCTACCGTGGATAGGGCCCTTTTTTGACATGGGGCCAGGCTACTTATTCAAGCCGATGTTTTGGAGTCTCTGGCCTGGCCCATAAGTGCCGCCTCTGCCGGGCACTCAGAGGGAATGGTGTGGAAGGAGACTTTAGGGTGCCATTTGAAGCTTCCCCTTGTCCAGCAGCAGGTTTGCCATGCTGTTCACGGCTACCACGACACCCGCTGAAAACAACAAGAACCCATGCAGCTGCTCTGCTCCGCCTGGCCACCTTCTCTTCCAGGCTCAATTATTATTATTGTTGTTGTTGTTGTTGCTGTCATTGTTATTGTTATTATTATTGTTGTTGTTATTTATTGTTATCGGACCAGAATACCTCCAGGACCGCCTTCTGCCGCACGAATCCCAGCGACCGATTAGGTCCCACAGAGTTGGCCTTCTCCAGGTCCCATCGACTAAACAATGTCGTTTGGCGGGTCCCAGGGGAAGAGCCTTCTCTGTGGCGGCCCCGACTCTCTGGAACCAGCTCCCCCCGGAGATTAGAACTGTCCCCACCCTCCTTGCCTTTTGCAAACTCCTTAAAACCCACCTCTGCCGTCAGGCATGGGGGAATTGAGATATCTCCCCTAGGCCTATACAATTTATGTATGGTATGTTTGTGTGTATGTCTGTTTTAATAATGGGGTTTTAATGTTTTTAAATTATTAGATTTGTCATGAATTGTTTTATTGTTGTTGTGAGCCGCCCCGAGTCTACAGAGAGGGGCAGCATACAAATCTAATAAATAATCATAATAATAATATTTAGATTTGTATACTGCCCCTCTCCGAAGACTCAGAGCAGCTCACAACAGCAAAGCACAGTACAAATCCAATGATTGAAGAATAGTTAAAACCCTTAATATAAAAAAAATCATGCAATCCAAACAAATCATACATAAAATGGAACGGCCAATGGGAATCAATTTCCCCATGCCTGGCGGCAGAGGTGAGTTTTTAAGAGTTTGCGAAAGACAAGGAGGGTGGGAGCAGTCCTGATCTCTGGGGTCGGAGCCGCCTCAGAGAAGGCTCTTCCCCTGGGTCCTGCCAGACGACATTCTTTCATTGATGGGACCCGGAGAAGGCCAACTCTGTGGGATCTAATCGGTCGCTGGGATTCGTGCGGTAGAGGGCAGTCCCAAAGGTATTCTGGTCCAATGCCATGAAGGGCTTTATAGGTCATAACCAACACTTTGAATTGTGACCGGAATGCAGTGTGCAACTGGGAAACTCTCCCTGTCCGAGGGAATCAATCGAGAGGGTCCATGCATGTTCCCCGGGGTCACACGTGCCCCTTGGCATCACTCCGCATCCCCCAGGATGGCCCCACTATTTGAGAAGGAGTGGGTTAAATCAAAACAAGCCTAACACATTAGAATAGGATTCTTTATTGGCCAAGTGTGATTGCACACACAAGGAATTTGTCTTTGGTGCAAATGGTTTCAGTGTACATGTATAAAATAGTCGTCTATATTTAGAAGCACTACACAGTATTTTTGAATAAATGTGCCTTGACTTTCCGAATCAAAACACAGGCTAATCGCACTGCTGTCAACATCAAAATACATCCTAATAGCATTAACACAGATCACGGCATGCAGAAAAGAGGAGGCCCAAGATTAAAGAACAGAACTGACTTAATTAAAAGAACGGAATAATTTTATAATATCAGCATTTTATGTTAGCAGGGTCTGCAGAAAAGAACAGCACAAATGTAAAATAGGACAGCCGCCTTTCTAATGCCAGTTTTTCAAAAATCCTAATCCTTTTGGTACTTTTTTACTAGATGAGCAATGCTAGTGCTTTTGCCCTTTGGTTTAATAAAATGTCAAACAGAAATTGGCCAATTGATTTACCGTATATACTCGAGTATAAGTCGGGTTTTTTTAGCCCAAAAATGGGCTGAAAAACCCGACCTCGACGTATACTCGGGTGACTGACATGTCACCACAAGAGGGCGCAAGCGGCTGAGGGAAAGACAGCCGTCTGCCTTTGCTTCAGCTAGAAAGAAGCGGCAACTGCCCGGTCAAGAAGCAAGAATCCACCTAGCCAAACGGCTTTTTTCTTGTTTAGTGCGGCGTTCAAGTGGTTGGCAGGTTCCTTTGCTTGCACGCAAGAGCCAACCACTCGAACGCCACGCTAAACAAGAAAAAAGCCGTTTGGCTAGGGGGTAGATTCTTGCTTCTTAACCGGGCAGTTGCCCCCTCTCCCAGAACTTCTTTGGAGCTGAAGCAAAGGCAGACGGCTGTCTTTCCCTAAGCCGCTTCCTGGAGACCGCTAAAGATATCGCTCTGGGAGAGGGGGCAACTGCCCGGTTAAGAAGCAAGAATTTCCCCCCCCCCCCCAGCCAAACGGCTTTTTTCTTGTTTAGCGCGGCGTTCGAGTGGTTGGCTCTTGCGTGCAAGCAAAGGAACCTGCCAACCACTCGAACGCCGCGCTAAACAAGAAAAAAGCCGTTTCGCTGGGGGGGGGGGATTCTTGCTTCTTAAACCGGGAGGAGTTGCCCCCTCTCCCAAAGCGATGTCCCAAAGCGGTCTCCGGGAAGCGACCGAGGGAAAGGCAATCGTCTGCCTTTCCTTCAGCCCGAAAGAGGAGGCAAATGCCCCGCCTTCCCCCAGCCGGTTAACTTGAAGCGCTCGGTTAACCGGCTGGGGGAAGGCAGGGCATTTGCCTTCTCTTTTGAGCTGAAGGAAAGGCAGACGATTGCCTTTCCCTCGGTCGCTTCCCGGAGACCGCTTTGGAACGTTGCTTTGCTTGCGCCTGCCTCTCCTACAGCGGAGAGAGGCGGCAAATGGCCAGCCCTTCCCCCACCCGCTTAGCTGAGCCCTTCGGGAAGGTGCCGCCTGTCTTCGCTGTAGGAAAGGCAGGCACATCCGAAGCGCGTGGGGAAGTGGCTGTGGGAGGCAACGACATTCCTAAGCCGGTGAGGTGTGGGGGGGGGGGTGGCGAGAAGATAGAAGCAAGAATCCACCCCCCCCCAGCTTTTCCCCCCTCTCCCCGCAAGAAAAGGAGCCAGCCAAACACTCCAATGCCGCGCTAGAGGGGGGAAAAGCCGATGAGGTGTGTGGGGGGGGGGGGGTGGATTCTTGCTTGTCTTCTCAACACCCCCTCACCCCACCTCTCGGGAAGAGAGCAACAGGAAAGGACGCGGTTTTCTTCTGCCGGGTCGAGGACAAAGCGGGTGTTGAGGGCGGCGGCCGAGCAACATTTCAGCGGGGAGAAAACCCCAAGCTGAGAGTGCCTTTTAAAATCACTCTCCTCTCAGCCTCGGCAAGCTGCCGAGAAGTGGGGTTTTCAGAGTGGGGAGGCAAAAACGCTCAGAATGTCACCAACGAGGCATTTCTCCAAGGGGCGGGGGTCCCTAAACTTTCCTTTAACCCCAGCGGACACAAAGATGGGAATGCGTGGTCCTTGCCAGCCACCCATCTGCGGGGGCTGCCCCGCGCCAAGGCAGAATTAAATTCAACAACCAAAATATTATATTTTTAAAAAACATACTTTTTTGACAGTTTGTTTGCCTTTTAAGACATCTCTCTGGCTGTGCCTAATGTCAACAATAAAATTTTTTGCCAGGTGAATTTTTTTTTGCCAGATTAGCTATGGATCTCACAGAAGAAATTTTAAAGAATACTCAAAATGATTCTTCATTTGCTTTGTAACCTTAAATAAAAAAACAATACAGTATTGACTCTGTAATTTACCCGGGGAGGGGACAGGAGGGGGGCGCAGACAGACAGGAAAGGAAGACAGACAGACAGACAGACAGACAGACAGAGACCTATGACCACAATTGAGCTCAAAATTTGTTGTTAAGCAAAAGCATTGTTAAGTGAAAATCACCACATTTTACTCAATCCATGACATTTCCTAGCTCTAACAGTGATGTGCAAGCTAGGGAAGTACCGGTACATCTGAAGACATGTGTAATGTTCTAGTTATGGTTAACTGTGTGGCAGAAAGTGGACTCTGGGTTTGTTTTCCTATTACAGTGAGGTTGAATGTACCATATATAATTTTACAAGAGCTCTCTCTCTTTCTCTCTCTGTATATACACATACAGTTTATATAGTAGATAATGTACAGTATATTTTTGTGTGCCTGTGTGTAATATTTATTTACACATATGGCATATATACATAGAATTAAGTATATTTTGGATGTTCAGTAATTGTAAATATAGAGGGAAATTGTATCTCTTTGAGGCAAGGAGAGGTCAAGTATCCTAACCCTAACCCAAACCAGCAGGAGCAGGGGATTAAGGTATGGTAAGTACCTAGGTACTTGCAATTTTTTTGCCTATACCTGCCTTGGGGGATATATACCTGTTTACCCTCTTTTAAACTTACAGAGCTAGTTTACTGGCTTTCTTTGAAATAAATATTCTAAAATATTTAATCTACTGATGCCTCAATTGATGTAATTTTATTGGTTTCCATTTTTATAAGTTACCAGTAGCCGCTGCAATTTCCACCCTCGACTTATACAGGGGTTTATAAATTTTCCCAGTTTTTGTGGCAAAAGTAGGCGCCTCGACTTATAGTCGGAGCGACTTATACTCGAGTATATACGGTATATCAATCTGCCGAAATGTCACTTCAGTGCTTTAGCCAAGAGCAGAGGGAACCAAAAGCAGAGATCTCACCTGTGAGTTACTTGGGAGCCCCGTAAACTGGACATGGTCTCTTCAAGGTTCTGCCGCAGATCGAGCACATTTTGTACTGTCCTCTTTCTCTGGGATTCAGGGTCTGTTGGGAAAATGGATAATATGTTCAAGGTTGATATTAGGTTGAAAGAACATCGTATCATCCAGACGGTGAATGGCAACTGCAACTTTTCCACATATTCAGGGCTTTCATCTGTCCATTCATGGACTTCTTGACATCTGCCAGTCATGTTCAGCTTTTCACAAATACAGTATTTACCTATTTCACTTGTTCATATTCCATTTCAGATGATGGCATATGTGTGTTTGTATCCTTTCACCAAGGTAAGTTCGATCAGATTCAATACAGAAATTTACAAATCCAAAATATTCCAGTTTTGATCGATATAGATGATAGCTAGCTAGCTAGCTAGCTAGCTAGCTAGATAGATAGATAGATAGATAAAAAAGAGATATATATTTTCTGTTACATTTTTTAAAAAAAACTTTTTTCTCTTCTGTAGCTTAATTTAGATCAGGGTGTCAAACTCGCATGATGTATCACAACTTTTCCCCCCTTCACTAAACTGGGCATAGGCATGGCCAGTGGGTGACATATCCAGCCCATGGGCTGTGAGTTTGAACCCCCTGATCTAGATCAAGCATTCATGAACACTAATAATAATAATAATAATAATAATAATAATAATAATAATAATAATAATAATAATATTTAGATTTGTATGCCGCCCCTCTCCATAGACTCTTATACATTATAGTCTCTTCTATAGCATGATATATCAATAGCAATAGTATTTAGACTTCTATACCACTTTACAATGCTTTATAGCCCTCTCTAAGAGTAAGCATATGGCCCCCAACAATCTGGGTCCTCATTTTACTGACCTTGGAAGGACAGAAAGATGAGCCTACTGACATTCAATCTTCCAAACTGCTGGCAGCTGGTAATCAGAAGAAGTAGCTTGCAGTACTGCACACTAACCACTGCACCACTGAGGCTCTTATGCATGGGGCTTGTAATATCTGCCTTTGAATTGCCTTATTTGCAAACAAAATCATTTCTTAAAACAACTAACATCACTACTGGTATCAGAAGCAGATCTTCTGTAAATTCTGAGCAGTCTGTTCTGCAATCCAGTTTATAGAAACCATCATGGCTTGTTATCTTCTATTATTACACTGATGTCAACTTACAAAATAAAATTACTTGAGGAAACGTAACTGAGGAAATCTGAAACAAACTCAAAACTCTTCTGCAAAAGCCAAACTAAATACAGGGGCAGTAGGCCAAATGCAGGCATGTGACATAGAAACCAGATACTAGAGTCTATTAGCAAAGAAGCACATGACAAGCAACTGCTGGAATTTCCTTATTTTTCTACCCTTTCTTCCATTTTCTCACTCGCTCCAGGATTGTTTTCTTCTAGCTCAGCTCTTTTCCAGTAAAGAAAGACAGCTGAGTGAATACAGTTGGTCAAAGAACTGAGGATATAGGTCTGCACAAATGCTTAATTAAAGCATGCTTGCATTTGCACAACATGCTAAGCTAAATTACTACTATACTATACATGTTTGACAAATAAATAAATAAATAAATAAATAAAATAGCAATTTGAAAATGTAACCAATAAGCCAAAGAATTAGTGAGATTGGTTATATTTAATTGGAAGCTCAACAGACATTTGCCTGAGGTGCATTGATTTGGATGTCCACATACCAGCATTTGGACTGAGTGGTATATAACTGACCCTTTATTTCTCCAGAGGTGAAGATTCTAACTGGTTCTATAGAACTGGTAGTAAACCAGTGATGATGTCACGGAGCTGGTTCTGTCGGTGCTGGTCCATGTCCACCACTATCTTGTTTTGGCTTTTGCACATGTGTAGAAGCTGGTTTTTTTGCTTCTGCGCATGCTGAGTTTTTAGCATGGTGCATGCGCCCATGTGCCATGGCCACACAGCATGCAATGCGCATGTAACTATGCAGCGTGGAAGGAAGCAAACCAGCGGCGAGGTATGTTAGAGCCCACCCCTGTATTTCTCCCTTTTTCCTTAAATTAGAACATATGCCCCTGAGCTCTATGTCTTTGCAATGCATTCAGGATTTGATATTAAAATATATCTATGAACATACACATTTTTAAAGTGGACTGCATATCATGGCAGGTTATGAAACCAACTCCTAAAATATTCTATGAATCACCACTGAATTAGTTCCCATTCCAACACACACCAAGATTCCTTCTTGACGTATAGACCACACACACTCAGAACCAGACAGAAAGGGAATTTGCAGGATATAGTCCAATTCTTTGCCAGCTGTAATTCTTTCCTATCCGGGTTTGATTCTGGTAGCAGCACAATACTTCTGCCCAGTGATAGGCAGCCACTATATTAACTTACAGAATTGATTCATAGAAAGGTATCTATAGAATGGATTTGACTATTACAGAATGAAAATTAGTAATCTTTTGATTTAGTAATCTAAATATTATAGTAGCTATTTACATATTTTGTAACAGGAGAACAAGAATAAAATACTGCTAGATAGTAGCAATTTTCCTCTCTACAACTTGATTGTATGCTATCAAGTTATTTTCAAGTCTTAGAGACCACATAGCTAATACTAATAATTCCTCCAATTCAATTCAATTCTGCATTATTTTATCTGCCTTCAGACAACCCTTGCGGCAATCAAATTTGAAACTCAACACACTTGTAAACTGTGTGGATAGGGGTACAATCATATGCTACACACAAAAGGTTTTTAAAAGCAATGCTCAACCTGGCTAGACAATCTGAAATTGTAACTGTGAAAGAAAAGAAAAATAAAGAAGAGTGATAAACCAGTAATAAAACAGCCTGACTTCAGTTGGAATGAGTGGCTGAAGCTGGTTTTCTTGGCATCAGGTAAACTCATTTGGGATATGAATTGGTCTAAAGAATTTCAACGTGACTTTGCATGCAGGGATGTGAAATTTTGCTGTCCAGAGAAGCAGAGCCGAGCACTCCATCTATGTAGTTATGGAACCAAAGGATCCAGGAAGAAAAAGGAATTTCTCAAATGCCCTGATGAATAATAACTTCCTGCTTATTTAGAGACAACAATACAATCCAAAATGTATAAATATGAAAAAAGTAATTTAATTAATGTTGGATTGGGGAGAGGAAGACTTGGATGATAGCAAAAAATGGCTAGTTTGCTCCACAGTTATGCCTATGCAGACCCTGATATACAAATGGGCGTCTTTTGACTCAGAATTGGGAAAAGAAGGTATACTGAGGATATGAATGCAAGCTACAATAAAAACGCTGTGCTTAAGCACATTCATTCATTCATTCATTCATTCATTCATTCATTCATTCATTTAGTCCAATATGCAATAATACACAATGAAGGTTATAGAGGATATAGTAGAGAAGAAATATGAGGTATAGGAGAGACTATAGGACAGGGGACTGAAGGCACTCTAGTGCGCTTATGTACGGCCCTTACTGACCTCTTAGGAATCTGGAGAGGTCAACCCTGGATAGTCTAAGGGTAAAATGTTCGGGGTTAGGGGATGATACTACGGAGTCCGGTAATGAGTTCCACGCTTCAACAACCCGATTACTAAAGTCATATTTTTTACCGTCAAGTTTGGAGTGGTTAATGTTAAGCTTGTATCTGTTGTGTGCTCTTGTGTTGTTGTGGTTGAAGCTGAAGTAGTCTTTGACAGGCAGGACATTACAACATATGATCTTGTGGGCAATACTTAGATCATGTTTAAGGCGTCGTAGTTCTAAGCTTTCAAGACCCAGGATTGTAAGTCTAGTTTCCTATTCCTATTGAGGTTGATCATCAAAATTACTTATCAACCACTTCCTTTGTTTTACAATAACAACTTACTGAAAGTAGCTAGTTTGCTTAGAATAGTGTTTGGAAGTGGACTCTAATCTTTTTTATTTCTATGTTGTGTGTCAACCAAATTTTTATCTCAGGTTCCTACACTGCTACTACTAAAGCAGTGGTTTTACTATTGACTTTAATCAGCTGGCTTGTTATTTCAAGCTGTAGGATCTGAAGGGGTCATAACACTTGAGTCACTTCCATGCTGGGGGAAGGGGAGTGACTCCCTGGTTGGGAAGGTCAAGAGCAACTAAAAGCTGCTCCAGGAATATTTTTGGTAATATTACTAGAGAATCTTTAACCAGGTTAGTTAAGCATTTCCACATATAAGCAATAAATTTTACGTTTTAGGAGATGGACAATGAGACCAGGATAAGATTGGATTTCTGGCTTTGAAATGCAGCTTTTAAGTTGACTTCTAGTTTTCATGCACACAATGGATTATGAAGTGGAATTGTGTTTCATTCACTTAACAATCTGCAGCTTTGGGATGTCAAAATATCTCTTCCTTCCTTAAACCAAGCCTGCAGTCCCACAAAAGCTATTCTAAACCTGTATTTATTTTAAATAGCAAGCCTCTAGGAATCTCTAAAGCCTCATGTGAGAATAAGGAATTCTTTCACATTCAAGCGCAGTAATATATTACGAGACACTGGTGTTTATACTCAGGATCTCATCAAGATTCAAGGCTACCAAATTTCACAAAATAGGTCCCCAATGAATGTTTAAAGTAATTTGAGTAGTGCAAAGAGAACAAGTGGTGATGTTAACCTACAATTAGCCACTTTCTTACCTGTTCTATGCCAACATGTCACCAGTTTATATTCCCTATTGGTTTGTTCGTGGTCATGTAAGTGGATGTTTCGTGGGACTTAAATAAAAGCGTCAACTGCGTGGCAACATATATGTCCAACCTTATGAAGCATCCTTTACAATAGGAATGGATGGACAAATCTTGTAACATATTAAATTGGCAGAATTTTGTGTGTGTGAGAGGGGGGGTACAAAAGCAGGCAATGAATAAATCAGTGTTTCCCAACCTTGGCAACTTGAAGATATTTGGACTTCAACTCCCAGAATTCCCCAGCCAGAGAATGCTGGCTGGAAAATTCTGGGAGTTGAAGTCCAGATATCTTCAAATTGCCAATGTTGGGAAACACTGAAATAAATAACACTTCAGATAATTTGACAGAGGCTAGAATTTAGCTTTACAAGACATTCACTGCTAGTGAACAATATGTTTGTGTGTAGATGGTATGTATGTATTGTAATAGAAATAAATACTCTTCTGCCCAGATGGATTATGTCATTAGGATAAGACAGCTGTGTTTGTCAGTGGATTATAAAGAAGTACATGAAAGTATCAACAAACACAATGATTGCATCTTGGCAATACGCAAGAGAAAATACTGAAGAGTGTAGAGGAAAATCTGGGAGCACCATAGCTATGTGGTGGGTCCAAGATAAAACTGTTGGAAAGAGAAGCTTCCACTTTTAAGAAACATAAAACATGCTGCTTTCTGCCCTTGCTTTGATTTTTAAATAAATGCTTTGTGATGCAACAGGTTTCTCTGCTATCTTTTGCAGATCTCTTTCCATGCCCTGCTGTCTTCCTATAGGATGGGGTGGGACAAAGGAAGCTGTTTTGGCTTTTATCTTTTGATGAAGTGAATAGTTTTGGAATAACTTCTATCCTTCCTCTCTGATCTCAAAAAGTTGGCATTAAAATTCTAGCACTGGAGTAAAATTGTTTGTGGATGTTTTTGCTGCGGCCAGAAATGTGAATCCAAACCATGACCTTTTATGGATGGTCGTTTCCATTTATTCTCATAGAAGAAGATCTAAGATAGTTTCAAGATTGCAGCCTGAAATGTTTCATTTTGTTGGAGTAGTGTATCAAATTAGCAATATGAGAAATGTAATTGTAAAAAAAAAAAATCTCTTTATTTTTTTCACAGCCTGCAATGAATAAATTCGGGCAGTGGAATAAACTTTTAACACCATGTAGAAATGCATATGAGATTTCCAGAATTTCCCCATCTTTACATCAGACTAGCTAATCAACTAAACTGGCATCCATTTGTAGCACTTAATGATTTTGGATATCTAAGTAACTTATTATATAATTTACATATTTATATGACTACTTCATTTTCAGCCACACCAATACACCAGCAAACAGAAGATAAAAATTTAAGGTAAACCGCTCTAACGTCAATTGTAGAAAATATAACTTCAGCAACAGAGTGGTAAGTGCCTAGAATACACTACCTGATTCTGCGGTTTCTTTCCAAAACCTTTAATCTTAGGTTGTTTACTGTTGTCTTCACCCCATTCCTAAGAGGTCTGGAAGGGGCGTGCATAAGTGCACCAAAGTGCCTACCATCCCTGTCCTAATGTTCCCAGGTATTCAAAACCGTCTCATGTATACATGTTTATACTTTTACTATAATCTCTTTTTAAAATATATTATTGATTTTTAACAAGTTTAATATACACACAACATAAAACAGTGCATGGTGAAAAATGCCCACCACCCCGACACACAAACACCCCACCACCATATCGGGGGTGTTTCTTATATAACCCACTGTAAGCCAAGAGCAAATTATCTATTTACATATTATAGAGTGATTCCAATTTATTTCTTGTAGCTTGGTCTCGGATTCTACTCGTCATATATCTTCTTACTTTGTCCCACTGTCCCATCAGTTGTTTCAATTCAGTTTTGAATTTTGCATTGTCCATTTTGTCGCCTCCTTCCAACCCAAAACTATTACTGCCTGAGCGCTTTCTATTGTTGCTTGTTTTATTTCTCTAAATTCTCCCATCGCATTGCTTTTAACTAATACTGCCATTTCCTTAGTGATTGTCCATTGTATATTTAACATTCTATTTATGTCCTCTTGCACTTTTTGCCAAAATTCCTGCACTTGATTTTGCAACAAACTTTAGTATCTTATATATGCTTGACATAGATAGATAGATAGATAGATAGATAGATAGATAGATAGATGGATGGATGGATGGATGGATGGATGGATGGATGGATGGAGGGGGAGAGGGAGAGGGAGAGGGAGAGAGAGAGAGAGAGAGAGAGAGAGAGAGATAATATTTACAAAGTTTCAGTTTTCCCTTCCAGCCCAGTAAGGCTCCTCTCATTTCATCCTGGTTCATCTTCCACCCACATAACCAATGTGTCTGCTTGGCTCTCTTTAGACAGAGGTTTTCTGGTTTTAGACACATGTTCAAAAACATCCAGTGAGAAGTATTAGCACGGAGCATCACCACACCAGTGACAAAGCAACTTGCAAGATGACCCAGAACTACTCTACCTTGCCTTAATAAAAGCAATTAGTGGCTCCCCCCACCCAACAGCTCGTAACCATGAAGCTGAGGGAAACAAAGGTCAGAGAGTACCACAATTGCTGTGATGTTAAATCCTCCCAAGTAAAGCTGAAAGCACCAAATAATTCACAACCATTATTGGGGTAGATGAAAGCTTGATGGTCTGGGCAGAGCAAATTATACTTATATTTTTTCCCTCTGTCAATTCAAGGAGGAATGCATCTTAACTCGGCCATGGAAAAAAAGTAGTATACTGGGCCTCCTAAATTAAATCAACATGCATTTTCTTTTCTTTCAATGTAAAGAGCAGTACAGCATTTATGGACATTAATTGCTATTGTTCAAAAACTCCCCAATCTAGTTCCCCAAACCATGTTCTGATGCCAATTATTTGGTTTTGGACATATTATAAGAATTCTCTTTATTGAGGATAGTTGCAAGGAAAACCAGGCAGAACATTCAAGTTTTGCAAATTGTGCAAGCTGATATTTATTTTCTTCTTTAAAAAGCCAGATCATATTTATTTATTTATTTGTTTGTTTGTTTGTTTGTTTGTTTATTAGATTTGTATGCTGCCCCTCTCCGTAGACTCGGGGAGGCTAACAACAATAATAAAACAGCATATGACAAATCTAATATTTAAAATAATTAAAAAACCCTTATTAAAAACTAAACATACACACAAACACACCATGTATAAATTGTATAGGCCTAGGGGGAAAGGAATATCTCAATTTCCCCATGCCTGACAACAGAGGTGGGTTTTAAGGAGCTTACAAAAGGCGAGGAGGGTGGGGACAATTCTGATCTCTGCGGGGAGCTGGTTCCAGAGGGTCGGGGCCGCCACAGAGAAGGCTGTTCCCCTGGGACCCGCCAAATGACATTGTTCAGTCGACGGGACCTGAAGAAGGCCAACTCTGTGGGACCTAACTGGTCGCTGGGATTCATGCAGCAGAAGGCAGTCCCAGAGATATTGTGGTGCGATGCCATGAAGGGCTTTATAGGTCATAACGAACACATTGAATTGTGACCGGAAACTGATCGGCAACCAATGCAGACTGCGGAATGTTGGTTTAACATGGCCATATTTATGGAAGCCCATGATTGCTCTCGCAGCTGCATTCTGCACGATCTGAAGTTTCCGAACACTTTTCAAAGGTAGCCCCATGTAGAGAGCGTTACAGTAGTCGCGCCTCGAGGTGATGAGGGCTTGAGTGACTGTGAGCAGTGACTCCTGGTTCAAATATGGCAAAAAAGGTGTCCAAGCAGATAACCAGTAATGCAAAAATAGGATTTCCTTCCATCTTCAGAGAGCAGAATACCATCAGAGAATAGGCGTTGATTGCTTACCTGAACGCCTCTTCTCGTACGGTGAGCGGGTACAGCAGTCACATGGGTTGCTCATGTCCAATCCGGTGGAACTGAGCCTAGTATTAAAAAAGCTTGCCGGATCCGCCCCTTCCCCAGAATTCGCGAATCCATAGACTAGGCTCAGTTGTGAAGCTCTGTAGTGTTCAACTCTCATTGTTAGAGGAAGAAAGATATAGAAAGGTAAAGAAGACACATACAAGGGCGGGAAGTGACTGCTGTACCCGCTCACCGTACGAGAAGAGGCGTTCAGGTAAGCAATCAACGCCTATTCTCCGTACTGAAGGAGCGGGTCCAGCAGTCACATGGGACATACCCAATAGATGGTCCCTAGGGTGGGATTAGCTTGCTATCGTGTGAGATAACGGATTGGAGTACCCTTCTGCCGAAGGCAGCGTCCGCTGAAGCGTAAGAATCAATCTTGTAGTGCCTGATGAAGGAATTTTGCGAGGCCCAAGTGGCTGCTTTGCAGACCTCCTCCAACGGGGCTTGAGTCGCCCAAGCGGCCGAGGTGGCTGCGCTCCTGGTGGAATGCGCAGTGATGTTCCTTGGAACTGAGAGGGAGGCCGACTCATAGGCCTTAGATATAGTCCCTCTGATCCAACGGCCTATTACTGTTGAAGACACTTTGGCCCCCATGACTCTGGGATGATAGGCTACAAAAAGTGCTTCTGACCTCCGAAAGGGTCCTGTGCGTTGGATATATATTCTCAGCGCTCTGGTGAGATCCAGGGTGTGCCATCTAATTGCCAAGGGATGGTCTCGTTGGAGGCAGAAGGAAGGTAGGACAATATCCTGAGATCTGTGGAACATGGAACTGACCTTGGGTAAGAAGGTAGGGTCCAGTCGCAAGACTACCTTGTCCTGATGGAATTGACAAAGGTCCTGCCTGATTGAGAGGGCAGCCAGCTCCGAAATGCGCCGGGCAGAGGTAATAGCCACCAGGAAGGCTACCTTAAAGGATAGGTACCTGAGGGATGCCGATTTTAGGGGTTCGTATGGTGCCTGCGTGAGGGAATGGAGAACCCGTGGCAAATCCCAGGATGGATACCTGTGGACCTTGGAAGGTCTGAGGTTGGCTATGCCCTTGAGGAATTCCTGAACTTCAGGGAAGGATCGGAGAGGCTGTCTGCGGGGACCCCCTAGGACAGATGAAATGGCTGCCAGATGACGCCGGAGGGTGCTGGTGGAAAGTCCTTTATGGAAGCCTTGCATAAGGAAGGAAATAATTCTGTGTATGGGGATGCACAGAGGGGAGAGACCTTCCTGTAGACACCACTGGTGAAACTTGGACCACGTGTGGTCGTAGATTCGATTGGTCGAGCCCCTCCTGGCCTTTAGGATGACCTCCACTGAATCGGGGTCATGACCACGCAGCTCTAAATCTCTCCTGATAACAGCCAGGCGGTGAGGTGGAACCACTCCGGGTCTGGATGGAAAGAGGCCCCCTGCCGCAGCATATCCCCCGAAACGGGGAGTCGCCAAGGGTCCTGGACGGACAGCTGTTGGAGATCCGCGAACCAGGGCCGGCGGGGCCAATGAGGGGCGATTAAGATTACTCGGGCCCTCTCGGTGAGGACCTTGTGAATCACGTCCGGGAGGATTGGAATTGGAGGAAATGCGTAGAGTAGGCCTGGAGGCCATGGACTCCGGAGGGCATTGATTGCTTCCGCTCCCGGGGATGGAAATCTGGAATAGAAGCGAGGGAGTTGGGCGTTCGCATTGGTCGCGAAGAGATCCAGGACTGGTAGGCCGAATCTGAGGGTGATTTGATGGAACAGGTCTTGATGGAGGTTCCACTCTCCTGGGTCTATCGTTGCTCGGGATAGCCAATCCGCCTGGACGTTGAGGCTCCCCGAGATGTGATCGGCTAGGAGCGACTGGAGATGTTTTTCCGCCCAAAGGCCCAACTTGAGGGCCTCCCTCATGAGAGCCTTGGATCTCGTGCCCCCCTGTCTGCAGATATGGCTTTTTGTGGCAATGTTGTCGGTGAGAATGAGAACGTGCCGGTTGGGAATGCGAGGAGAGAAATGCTTCAGAGCCAGGGAAACGGCTCTTAATTCTAGCCAATTGATTGGCCTGGAAGCTTCCTCCGGGGACCACGTGCCCTGGGCTATCATCCCCTGGGCGTGGGCGCCCCATCCCGATAGACTGGCATCTGTGGTGATGACAAATTGATCCGGGCACCTGAACGGGGATCCTCTGTCCATGGCCGGAGACTTCCACCACTTGAAGGATCTGCGAACACTCAGTGGGATGACAATGCGTCGATTTGAGTTGCTGTGCCCCGATCTCTGAAAAGGCAACAGTAGCCACTGGAGTTCCCTAGCATGAAGGCGAGCCCAGGGAATGATGCCTATGCATGACACCATCTTCCCCAAAAGGGAAGATAGAGTAACTATGGATACTGAAGGATTAGATAAAATGTTAGAAATTAACTCCTCTATACTGAGTTTTCTCTCGGGAGAGAGAAAAACCTGGGAGGATTTTGAATCAATAATGGATCCCAGGTGAGAAATGGAAGTGGATGGTTGGAGGTGACTTTTATCAAAGTTGATGGAAAATCCATGGTCCTGAAGGACTGACATGGTGACAGAAAGGTCTGTTTTCACTCTCTCTAGGGAGTTCCCATGAATTAAAATATCATCAAGATAACATAAAATGTGGATGGGAGACGCCCGGATATAGGCCGCCAGGGACCCCAAGAGCTTTGTAAAGACCCGAGGGGCCGAGGAAAGGCCAAATGGCATCGCCCTATACTGGAAATGCCTGCCTTGAAAGGAAAAACGTAAATATTTTCTGTGGCATTTGGCTATAGGAATGTGAAGGTAAGCTTCAGTGAGGTCTAGGGAGACCATGAAATCTCCCGAGTGAATGGCGGCCAAAATAGAAGACAAGGAGTGCATCTTAAACTTCCTATATTTGATGAATGGGTTTAGTTTCTTTAAATCCAAAATGGCTCTCCAACCTCCGGAGGACTTTGGAACCATAAATAGGATGGAGAAAAAACCTAGGCCCTTCTGACTAGAAGGGACCGGCTGAATGGCTCTGATGGACAAAAGATGAGAAATGGCCTCCTCCATACGGTTACAATCTGAGGATGACCTGGGAGAAGGGCAGGAAATAAAACGTTTTGGGGGAGGAGAAATAAATTCTAAAAGAAGGCCTGTTTGAACAGTGTCAATGACCCAAGGGTCCTTGGAGGTGAGACGCCAATTTGAGGCGAAATGAGCTAGGCGACCCCCTATGGGAATGGAGGTAAGATTACCATCTAGGTTTTTTTGAAGCCCTGTTAGAGGAAGCTCCCCTTTGGAAACGAAACCCTCTACCCCTGGAGTTCCTACCTTGGGAACGAAAGCGGGGGGAATACTGACCTGGAGATCTCTGATAGGAAGCCGCTTGATCTTGCTGGCGCCCTGGGCGACGAAAGGACTGCGTTTTGGTAACCTTTTTGGTGGTTGGACCCAAAACCTTTTTCTTGTCCGTGGTCTCCGTGAGGAGTGGATCGAGAAGATCACCGAAGAGAAGGTCGCGCTTTAAGGGGCCCTGGGATAACTGCCACTTTTGGCGAACTCCCGCTTGCCAAGGGCGAATCCATAGGAGTCTTCTTGCCGTTGTAGAGGCTGCAATTGACTTAGCAGAAAATCTAGTAGATTGCAAGGTGGCATCAGCCACGTACTGGGCAGCTGCAAAGACCTTGTTGAAGTCTTGTTGACCTCTCAAGTCATCGGGAGGAATGTGCTGTTGAAGTTGGCGAAGCCACAGCAGCATGGCTCTGGAGAAGAAGGAGGCTGCTGCAGAACTTTTAATGGCCCAGGAATCAGCGGAGATCCTCTTTTGAGCATTTGCTCGATGCGCTTGTCCTCTGGACGGAGGACTTCCTCCGCCTCGCCTGGCACAGCCGCTGCCGAGTGAAGAATTTTGACAGGTTCATCTGGTTTGGGAAAAGATAGAAGCTCTTCATAGGAAGAGGAGAGTTTATACAACTTTCTGTCCTTGGTAGAGGGATTAAGGCCAGAGGCTGGAAAATCCCACTGTTTGAGTAAGGCATCTTTAAACAATTTAGGCATAGGAATTACCTCATTATCCTCCTGTTCCTCTGTGAAGTAAGGTAAATTCTCCTCCGGGGGATCAGTGGAAGTGGAGGCTTGTTTCTCCTGGGCTGCTAATCCCGTAGAAATTCTAGCTTTGAGGAGGAGAGATTTGAATAGTTGAGAAGGGAAAATAGTAATTGGAGGAGGGACCTTTATTTGGGATTCCTCATCCTCTGATAAGCCCTGGAAAGGGTCTTCATCCTCCTCTACATCCTCATATTCATCCTGGGAGGATTCTGAATCATCCTGAATAGGAGCTCTGACCGCTGGGGAAGAACCCAAGGGGCGGGAGGAACGAGAAGGAGGAAGAGGTAAAGGAAGCTCATTGATGGAGGAGAGTTTGGCATCAATGGCTTTGGACAACACAGCAAAAATAGATTGGAACTCAGGAGGTAAAGTGGAAATATCAGCAGAAATGGCAGAAGAATTCCTAAAGGCCTGGGAGGATCCTGGCTGGGGGGAATCTTCAATAATATCTGGTTCCTCTGGACCTATGCCCCATAGGTTAGGTTGGGGTCTGTCTAGGTTTGGCTCATCCAGAGATAACACAGGGACCCCAGAAGGAGGCAGACTAGAGGCCTCTGGTGGGTCTTGACTACTGATTACTTGGGCCTGCACTTTCAAACGTTTTGCTGATTTGTCATGAATTTTTTGTAGGGCTAGGTCCCTTCTCTTCTCAGCCCTGGTGACCTTGGTCGAGGGACGGGCCCCTGGAGAAGAGGAGGAAGAGGCCTGGGGGATACTAGTAATCTCATCGCCTGTAGGCCTGGCCTCTCTGGGACCTTTAGTTGTGCCTCTCTTGGGAAAAGTAGCCATAGTCTGACAATTAACAGAAGACAAGGCTGAGCCAATAACTAAATTATAAGGAGAAGATTTCAAGGACTTCCCAAGAGGAATGGATCCTGCTTCGAGGCCTCGAAGCTGCTGAGACGTGAGGACAATCTGGGCAAACCCAGAGTTCGTGCCCCCAAATCCAGCGGGGCCAGCCTCCCTAAACTTTGCAATTAAGTAAAACCAAGGCACTCTGGTTGGAGGCTTAGCCGGTGGAGAATTTAGCCTGGGACCCCCAAGGCCCGCTCCCGGATCCACGCGGTGGACTGAGGCCTACGCGGCTGGCAGAAGGCCAACACGAGAGGCCTAGATATTTTAAAAAAGGGCGCGAAGGCCTTCGCGCCGAAAAAAATCGCTCCGTAGAATTTCTTAAGGGAAAAGCGATCGACTAAGTCCAGGAGACTAGAAGGCGTCTCACTCCGCAGGAGGTATTTTATAAGCCCTTAAATATTTGTATACAATAATAAAACAATAATTCAATGATAAATACTTGCACCAGAACCTCCAGGCCAAGGGATTAGAAGAATCCACAAGCGGCCGCAGGAATCGTAACCGGCAAAACCGCCGGGGGAAAACGAAACCGCAACTTCTCCCAAGGAAAAAAGCCGAGCCGCTTTATTTCTTTTTTTCCTTTTAAGCGGCTGGCGCAATTAGTGCAAGTAATTGAATAAAGACAATAAATCTTACTACTTTTTTGAAGGAAAGGTCGAAGGGAAGGTGTTAGAATGTTGAACGAGCATTCACAATACAACCGCAGGATATGCGAACTGAGCGAATTCTGGGGAAGGGGCGGATCCGGCAAGCTTTTTTAATACTAGGCTCAGTTCCACCGGATTGGACATGAGCAACCCATGTGACTGCTGGACCCGCTCCTTCAGTACGGAGAAGCCTGAGGTAGGACTGAGCAGTTTGTTAATTTTGTAAAAGAAAATCAGAATTTGGTTTATCTAAAGCCTCACTTAATGCCTGAACATTTCTTTTATTTTCCTGTTTTCTTAAACAGACAAAGCTATAATGTGTGTAGCTTAATGTAAAGGCTGCTGCCTTCCTTCTAGAGATATTGATTTGTATTACAATAGAATATACAAAGGATATGGAAAACCATCACTTTATAGACTGCTTATAGATACTTCAGAAATTTTCACTGTCAATATTTTTCTCAATTCCAGGTTATCAAATTTTGGGAGCCCCCGAGTTCCAGATGGGCTGCATTCAATACAATTTTGCAATTAACTGGATGTCCATATCCGAGACTTGATTGCAAAATAACATTTACATGAAAGTGAAACAATCTGATCTTCCCATTAGAATAGGCCAGCAAAACTAAAAAGTCCTGCAAAAACTTGGATCAACTTCAATCAAAAACTGAAGCATGACTCTCAAGAAAGATCATATACTTTACATAGCAACTTTTTACAAATAGCTAGAAAATCATGGTTTTAAGAAATTATTTTATCCTCATGCTAGGATTCAATGCCAAAAAGTGGCAAACCGGAATTGTCCTCACTCTATATACAGTATCTATGTTGAACATGGATCTGCTGGTTTTAAGAGGGTCTTTGGTCCTCATGATGAAGAATTGCATGCTTCAAAACTTGTTGAGCCTATGGCATGGCTTGATAGAAAAAGGTTGTTGGTATGGGGAAGCTGCAGAAAATGAACAGAAGGGAGGTAGCATCCAAAACACAAGTTTCCCTGCAAAGATTCCTGTGGGTAGTTGATACAAAATAGCTCATTGTTTGAGGAAATCAGAATTAAACAAAATCCCTGTTTACTTATCTTGTACTGGCTTATTAGGAGGGTGAGTGGGTGTATTTATCAGTGTTTGTGTATATATCTATGTGTTGCTGTGTTTATTATGCCATTAGCTAGGATTCAGAAAGGCCCTACTTAGATGACTCAAGGTCTGCAAAATCTGCTTCATAAGGTAAGGATCCATGCATGCAACCTCTTAATATCTAT
Organism: Erythrolamprus reginae; assembly: GCF_031021105.1. NCBI lineage: Eukaryota > Metazoa > Chordata > Lepidosauria > Squamata > Dipsadidae > Erythrolamprus > Erythrolamprus reginae. Next base: position 68,797,377 of record NC_091952.1, read on the forward strand.
CCCTTAAAAGGCAGCACAAAACATGGATAAATGTATATTTCCAGTAGCAGGCAGATTAATGATACATGCTGCCTAGATGACAAAGAGTAACTCAAATGTACAACTTTGAAAAGGTGGGCATCAATGCATTGTGTACTGGATAGATTATATCCTGGTTGATTATATCCAATGGGCAACACACTCTTGCTGAAATATCCCTTAGCACATTCCAAAGTTCCAGCCTAACCTAGTGCATTTTTATTAAAAAATTAAATAATGAATGGCAGACTAATATGCTGCAAAGGAAAGCTTCAGCAATTTGTATTACCAGTACAACTCCTGAGCCCCATAGAGGCATCAGATAAATCAGAGAAAAATACTTCCGGGTTTGGACGTTCAATTTAACTTTCACGTATGCTTTACAGCATAACATAATACAGTGGTACCTCTACTTAAGAACTTAATTCGTTCCGTGACCAGGTTCTTAAGTAGAAAAGTTTGTAAGTAGAAGCATTTTTTTCCATAGGAATCAATGTAAAAGCAAATAATGTGTGCAAATCCATTAGGAAAGAAATAAAAGCTCGGAATTTGGATAGGAGGAGGAGGAAGAAGAGGCGGACAGTTGCTGCCCAGAGCAAAGGGAGCATTTCTTTTCTCTGGGCGCTGGCAGAAGTTTATTCCTTCTCCAAGCACCCAGAGAAAGGAAAATGCTTTGTTCGCTCTGGGCTGCCAAAGCCTCCTTAAGCGCCACCGAAAGGCTCCTCTGGCAGCCCAGAAAAGCCTGAGATGGCTGGGATTAAAGGAGGAAGGGCAGGAAACTGGCCGGGCCTTCGTGCCGCTCTCAAATTTCCTGGGAAATTTTTCCAGGCTCGGGTTCTTAAGTAGAAAATGGTTCTTAAAAAGAGGCAAAAAAAAAATCTTGATTCTTATCTAGAAAAGTTCTTAAGTAGAGGCGTTTTAAGCAGAGATACCACTGTAATTTGAAACAGGTGAGATGTTTGTACAGATATTTTATCATCTATGGCAGTGGTTCTCAATAGAGGTCAACTAGGACCATTGGGAAACACAATGCTCTTGGGAACAAAGACACCCCTCCTCTATCCGCCTACAGGCAGGTCCACCTTCATGCAAATAGACTACTGGAAAAAAAATCTGTATCATGGAAACTTCTGAGCATGCACAGAAGCCGAATTTCCAGCATTGCACATGCATCGCCATCTTGTTTTTGGCCTTTTTTTTGGGGGGGGGGGGGGTGTTGCAATTTTTTTTAAAAAAAAATCAGTACTGTGCATGCACCATGTGTAAAGCGCATGTGTGCCCACGAGACATGGTTACGCAATGCAGGAGGAAGTGAACTGGCAGTGAAGTAAGTTAGAAATCATCCCTGAGTTTCCTAATAATTTTATTAGGAAATTCAGAGGGACTGTACTAAAGAGTTGCAGCATTAGGAAGGTTGAGAACCACTGGTCTAAGGGAATGTATGGTTAAAGCTATTTAAAACTGATATTATTTACATTTATAGATTTTATAAATTATAATTGCTCAAAAATTGATAGGACTGAGCATTCTTGGTTAGTTTCCATTCTTGTCAATAGAATAGAATAGAATAGAATAGAATTTTTATTGGCCAAGTGTGATTGGACACACAAGGAATTTGTCTTGGTGCATATGCTCTCAGCGTACATAAAATAAAATATACATTTGTCAAGAATCATGAGGTATAACACTTAATGATTGTCGTAGGGGTCAAATAAGCAAAGAGGACCATTCCACACAGGTTGGAAAGGTTCAGAGGTGAATTGTATAATTTTAAGAATAAATGAGAGTTGAATTTAAAATGCTTCGGTATTTTTCCTTGGCTAGTCCATGCTTCAACTTTGTCAGGCACAATAGATCAGGTCTACACCGAAGGCCCAAATAAACTGATTTATTGCTTATCATGCCTATGCACAAAAATATTCTCAATTAACAGAAGGCCTGTTTGGGATTGGATAAGGGTCAATAGAATTCAAGGACAGTCAGGTTTAATATGCTAGTGGCTACGTATGGATTCGAGGTTGATCCTTAGTTTAACTCCACCCTCCCAGTTTCGGCCACTCCTTCTCCTACAAACCCTAACTAGAGATTCTCCAGGATTGTGTTTACCGGGCGAAATTGCTATGGTTTGAAGGAGAATGTATGAGAACAAAATAATGGAAGAAAAAGCTGGCATGAAATGTGTCAATGTAGCTGAGATAAACATTTCTTATAATATTTGTCACTTGTGAGGCTGGGTAAATGATGCAACTTGGAATCCACATTCTTGGCTCCCTGGAGGGAAATGAGATAAAACCATATGGAATAACTGCATTTTAAGGTATTCACTTGGCAACTTTGAGAAAGCATTAAATATTTTGGAAAGAAAATCATTCCAATAAATTAATAATGATGTGGAAGATTCAGAGTAACCACTAAGGCAGACATTATTCAACATTTATCAATGTCACTAACATTTCAGAGACTTGGGGAATATTTGCAGTGGTTATTTATTTGCTTATTGCAACTTTTATTGCACGGTCCCGAGTCCCTTTGTGAGAAAAATAAACTCTTCCCAAATATGGTTGATAAATAAAAATAAAAATGAAGTTATATTCAACTCCAATAAACCAGCACTCTGAATAGCTTATACCAGGGATCCCCAAACTGGGCAACTTTAAGCCTAGTGGACTTCAATTCCCAGAATTCTCCAGCCAGCTTAGCTTGCTGGAGAATTCTGGGAATTGAAGTCCACAAGTCTTAAAGTTGCCCAGTTTGAAGACCTCTGGCTTATACAACCACTGCAATAAAAGGGTTACAATAAAATACAAAAAGTGGCATTATAATAATGATGATATTTCTACTGCGGGGACTCACAGAGAAAGCATTTCTAAAGAATGAGCTTTAAGAGACTCTTCAATCAATCTTTCTCTGGCAAATTGGTAGATGATAAAGCAATTAATAAAGAATGTGATGGAACTGAATGTGCACTTTAAACACAAACTGCAATTCCTGTCTAATCCTTTTCTACCTCTATTATCAATCACTCTGATATGTCCTATATATACCCACAAGATGGCAGTAACAGGCCTAAAATATAAGAAAACAGTTTATAAAAAAACGCTTAACAAAATTTAACATGGGAAAATGTATCCTTCATAGCTTTCCAATTTGTCTTGTCTGTAGGCAGCTATCCATAATCTGAGAATATCTTCTGGAACCCATTATTCAATAATATTTGGATCTGTTCCCAGAGCTCAAGGATCTACAGGGGTGAATGATCGATAGGAAATGTCTTTTCTTATTACTAGGAACTCTGTCACGTGCCAAGCAATGTTTATAAAGCTAAAGCCAAAGAGACAAAATGTGATCCCATAGAACAAGGCTATGTTTTTTAAAGGCTATGTGTGAGTTCACATTCAAGATTATTCAAATACTGAGAAAAACGCACATCTCGAAACACGTTATTAACACATATATCAGTATTTCCACATAAAAATATCTTTCCTCATTTAAATATAACACATTAGAGAGAATTGTTGGCTAAAAATTATAAATAAGATCTGGACGAAACTGGAATAACAACTTGATAAGAGCAGCTTCAGACTGTATACAAAGTTAAATAGGATCTCTATCTAGCCATCAATCTGAATTTTAGATTCGTGAAAAATTTAGTATTCTTGAGCACTTTGGAAATGAGGTCTTGAATTGGCAAAAGGCCAAAGATCTTTATATTCCAATCAACTGTAAAGCAACCAGGATGCTAAGGAGGAACACAAAGAGGTATACCTGCCAAGCAAGTGATGTATTTTCATCAGAGTTTCTCAAAGTCTTCCAGTTCTACTAAAATAAGATCATTGGGAAAGAGACTATGTTTTAAAGGGAAGAAACTATTATGTCTCTCTGAAATTTTGTGCAGTTTATCCCAAGGGAAAGAACTGATGCCATTACCCAGAATCCTTCTGTCCAGCTGATCTCATCACATTTGGTTGAAATACACATAAAATGTTACCATTGTTTGTCTTATTATTCATGCTGATCAATGGAAGACATGAAGTTTCTCTTAGTCTGGAGCTTAAGTCAAAACAGGAAACCTCTGACTTGGTCCAAGTCAAAATAGGCTGCTTTTAGGTAATTGCCTTTAGCTAAAAGTTTTAGTCTGAAGATACCCCTGCTAAAAACTCATCTCTTAAATTCCAACTCTAGACATGTTGAGACAAGATATATTTATATTTACCACTATATATGTGTGTGTGTATATATGATAAGCAGAACAAACTATAACTGCTCAAAAAAATAAAGGGAACACTGAAAGAATGCATCCTAGATCTGAATGAATGAAATATTCTCACTGAATACTTTGTTCTGTACAAAGTTGAATGTGTACAACAGCATGTGAAATCGATTGTCAATCAGTGTTGCTTCCTAAGTGGACAGTTGGATTTCACAGAATAGGCGTTGAATTGCTTACCTGAACGCCTCTTCTCGTACGGTGAGCGGGTACAGCAGTCACATGGGTTGCTCATGTCCAATCCGGTGGAACTGAGCCTAGTATTAAAAAAGCTTGCCGGATCCGCCCCTTCCCCAGAATTCGCGAATCCATAGACTAGGCTCAGTTGTGAAGCTCTGTAGTGTTCAACTCTCATTGTTAGAGGAAGAAAGAGATAGAAAGGTAAAGAAGACACATACAAGGGCGGGAAGTGACTGCTGTACCCGCTCACCGTACGAGAAGAGGCGTTCAGGTAAGCAATTCAACGCCTATTCTCCGTACTGAAGGAGCGGGTCCAGCAGTCACATGGGACATACCCAATAGATGGTCCCTAGGGTGGGATTAGCTTGCTATCGTGTGAGATAACGGATTGGAGTACCCTTCTGCCAAAGGCAGCGTCCGCTGAAGCGTAAGAATCAATTTTGTAGTGTCTGATGAAGGAATTTGGCGAGGCCCAAGTGGCTGCTTTGCAGACCTCCTCCAACGGGGCTTGAGTCGCCCAAGCGGCCGAGGTGGCTGCGCTCCTGGTGGAATGCGCAGTGATGTTCCTTGGAACTGAGAGGGAGGCCGACTCATAGGCCTTAGATATAGTCCCTCTGATCCAACGGCCTATTACTGTTGAAGACACTTTGGCCCCCATGACTCTGGGATGATAGGCTACAAAAAGTGCTTCTGACCTCCGAAAGGGTCCTGTGCGTTGGATATATATTCTCAGCGCTCTGGTGAGATCCAGGGTGTGCCATCTAATTGCCAAGGGATGGTCTCGTTGGAGGCAGAAGGAAGGTAGGACAATATCCTGAGATCTGTGGAACATGGAACTGACCTTGGGTAAGAAGGTGGGGTCCAGTCGCAAGACTACCTTGTCCTGATGGAATTGGCAAAGGTCCTGCCTGATTGAGAGGGCAGCCAGCTCCGAAATGCGTCGGGCAGAGGTAATAGCCACCAGGAAAGCTACCTTAAAGGATAGGTACCTGAGGGACGCCGATTTTAGGGGTTCGTATGGTGCCTGCGTGAGGGAGTGGAGAACCCGTGGCAAATCCCAGGATGGATACCTGTGGACCTTGGAAGGTCTGAGGTTGGCTATGCCCTTGAGGAATTCCTGAACTTCAGGGAAGGATCGGAGAGGCTGTCTGCGGGGGCCCCCTAGGACAGATGAAATGGCTGCCAGATGACGCCGGAGGGTGCTGGTGGAGAGTCCTTTATGGAAACCTTGCATAAGGAAGGAAATAATTCTGTGTATGGGGATGCACAGAGGGGAGAGACCTTCCTGAAGACACCACTGGTGAAACTTGGACCACGTGTGGTCGTAGATTCGATTGGTCGAGCCCCTTCTGGCCTTTAGAATGACCTCCACTGAATCAGGGTCATGCCCACGCAGCTCTAAATCTCTCCTGATAACAGCCAGGCGGTGAGGTGGAACCACTCCGGGTCTGGATGGAAAGAGGCCCCCTGCCGCAGCATATCCCCCGAAACGGGGAGTCGCCAAGGGTCCTGGACGGACAGCTGTTGGAGATCTGCGAACCAGGGCCGGCGGGGCCAATGAGGGGCGATTAAGATTACTCGGGCCCTCTCGGTGAGGACCTTGTGAATCACGTCCGGGAGGATTGGAATTGGAGGAAATGCATAGAGTAGGCCTGGGGGCCATGGACTCCGGAGGGCATTGATCGCTTCCGCTCCCGGGGATGGAAATCTGGAATAGAAGCGAGGGAGTTGGGCGTTCGCATTGGTCGCGAAGAGATCCAGGACTGGTCGGCCGAATCTGAGGGTGATTTGATGGAACAGGTCTTGATGGAGGTTCCACTCTCCTGGGTCTATCGTTGCTCGGGATAGCCAATCCGCCTGGATGTTGAGACTCCCCGAGATGTGATCGGCTAGGAGCGACTGGAGATGTTTTTCCGCCCAAAGGCCCAGCTTGAGGGCCTCCCTCATGAGAGCCTTGGATCTCGTGCCCCCTTGCCTGCAGATATGGCTTTTTGTGGCAATGTTGTCGGTGAGAATGAGAACGTGCCGGTTGGGGATGCGAGGAGAGAAATGCTTCAGAGCCAGGGAGACGGCTCTTAACTCTAGCCAATTTATTGGCCTGGAAGCTTCCTCCGGGGACCACGTGCCCTGGGCTATCATCCCCTGGGCGTGGGCGCCCCATCCCGATAGACTGGCATCTGTGGTGATGACAAATTGATCCGGGCACCTGAACGGGGATCCTCTGTCCATGGCCGGAGACTTCCACCACTTGAAGGATCTGCGAACACTCAGTGGAATGACAATGCGTCGATTTGAGTTGCTGTGCCCCGATCTCTGAAAAGGCAACAGAAGCCACTGGAGTTCCCTAGCATGAAGGCGAGCCCAGGGAATGATGCCTATGCATGACACCATCTTCCCCAAAAGAGAAGATAGAGTAACTATGGATACTGAAGGATTAGATAAAATGTTAGAAATTAACTCCACTATACTGAGTTTTCTCTCGGGAGAGAGAAAAACCTGGGAAGATTTTGAATCAATAATGGCTCCCAGGTGAGGAATGGAAGTGGAAGGTTGGAGGTGACTTTTTTCAAAGTTGATGGAAAACCCATGGTCCTGAAGGACTGACATGGTGACAGAAAGGTCTGATTTCACTCTCTCTAGGGAGTTCCCATGAATTAAAATATCATCAAGATAACATAAAATGTGGATGGGAGACGCCCGGATATAGGCCGCCAGGGACCCCAAGAGCTTTGTGAAGACCCGAGGGGCCGAGGAAAGGCCAAATGGCATCGCCCTATACTGGAAATGCCTGCCTTGAAAGGAAAAACGTAAAAATTTTCTGTGGCATTTGGCTATAGGAATGTGAAGGTAGGCCTCAGTGAGGTCTAAGGAGACCATGAAATCTCCCGAGTGAATGGCGGCCAAAATAGAAGACAAGGAGTGCATTTTAAACTTCCTATATTTGATGAATAGGTTTAGTTTCTTTAAATCCAAAATGGCTCTCCAACCTCCGGAGGACTTTGGAACCATAAATAGGATGGAGTAAAAACCTAGGCCCTTCTGACCGGAAGGGACCGGCTGAATGGCTCTAATGGACAATAGATGAGAAATGGCCTCCTCCATACGGTTACAATCTGAGGATGACCTGGGCGAAGGGCAGGAAATAAAACGTTTAGGGGGAGGAGAAATAAATTCTAAAAGAAGGCCTGTTTGAACAGTGTCAATGACCCAAGGGTCCTTGGAGGTCAGACGCCAATTTGAGGCGAAATGAGCTAGGCGACCCCCTATGGGAATGGAGGAAAGATTACCATCTAGGTTTTTTTGAAGCCCTGTTAGAGGAAGCTCCCCTTTGGAAGCGAAAACCTCTACCCCTGGAGTTCCTACCTTGGGAACGAAAGCGGGGGGAATACTGACCTGGAGATCTCTGATAGGAAGCCGCTTGATCTTGCTGGCGCCCTGGGCGACGAAAGGACTGCGTTTTAGTAACCTTTTTTGTGGTTGGGCCCAAAACCTTCTTCTTGTCTGTGGTCTCCGTGAGGAGAGGATCCAGAAGATCACCGAAGAGAAGGTCGCGCTTTAAGGGGCCCTGGGATAACTGCCACTTTTGGCGAACTCCCGCTTGCCAAGGGCGAATCCATAGGAGTCTTCTTGCCGTTGTAGAGGCTGCAATAGACTTAGCAGAAAATCTAGTAGATTGTAAGGTGGCATCAGCCACGTACTGGGCAGCTGCAAAGACCTTGTTGAAGTCTTGTTGACCTCTCAAGTCATCTGGAGGAATGTGCTGTTGAAGTTGGCGAAGCCACAGCAGCATGGCTCTGGAGAAGAAGGAGGCTGCTGCAGAACTTTTAATGGCCCAGGAATCAGCGGAGAAACCTCTTTTGAGCATTTGCTCGATGCGCTTGTCCTCTGGACGGAGGACTTCCTCCGCCTCGCCTGGCACAGCCGCTGCCGAGTGAAGAATTTTGACAGGTTCATCTGGTTTGGGAAAAGATAGAAGCTCTTCATAGGAAGAGGAGAGTTTATACAACTTTCTGTCCTTGGTAGAGGGATTAAGGCCAGAGGCTGGAAATTCCCACTGTTTAAGTAATGCATCTTTAAATAATTTAGGCATAGGGATTACCTCGTTATCCTCCTGTTCCTCTGTGAAGTAAGGTAAATTCTCCTCCGGGGGATCAGTGGAAGTGGAGGCTTGTTTCTCCTGGGTCGCTAATCCCGTAGAAATTCTAGCTTTGAGGAGGAGAGATTTGAATAGTTGAGAAGGGAAAATAGTAATAGGAGGAGGGACCTTTATTTGGGATTCCTCGTCCTCAGATAAGCCCTGGAAAGGGTCTTCATCCTCCTCTACATCCTCATATTCATCTTGGGAGGACTCTGAGTCATCCTGAATAGGAGCTCTGACCGCTGGGGAAGAACCCAAGGGGCGGGAGGAACGAGAAGGAGGAAGAGGTAAAGGAGGCTCATTGATGGAGGAGAGTTTGGCATCAATGGCTTTGGACAACACAGCAAAAATAGATTGGAACTCAGGAGGTAAACTGGAAATATCAGCAGAAATGGCAGAAGAATCCCTAAAGGCCTGGGAGGATCCTGGCTGGGGGGAATCTTCCATAATATCTGGTTCCTCTGGACCTATGCCCCATAGGTTAGGTTGGGGTCTGTCTAGGTTTGGCTCATCCAGAGATAACACAGGGACCCCAGAAGGAGGCAGGCTAGAGGCCTCTGGTGGGTCTTGACTACTGATTACTTGGGCCTGCACTTTCAAACGTTTTGCTGATTTATCATGAATCTTTTGTAGGGCTAGGTCCCTTCTCTTCTCGGCCCTGGTGACCTTGGTCGAGGGGCGGGCCCCTGGAGAAGAGGAGGAAGAGGCCTGGGGGATACTAGTAATCTCATCGCCTGTAGGCCTGGCCTCTCTGGGACCTTTAGTTGTGCCTCTCTAGGGAAAGGTAGCCATAGTCTGACAATTAACAGAAGACAAGGCTGAGCCAATAATTAAATTAAAAGGAGAAGATTTCAAGGACTTCCCAAGAGGAATGGATCCTGCTTCGAGGCCTCGAAGCTGCTGAAACGTGAGGACAATCTGGGCAAACCCAGAGTTCGTGCCCCCAAATCCAGCGGGGCCAGCCTCCCTAAACTTTGCAATTAAGTAAAACCAAGGCACTCTGGTTGGAGGCTAGGCCGGTGGAGAATTTAGCCTGGGACCCCCAAGGCCCGCTCCCGGATCCACGCGGTGGACTGAGGCCTACGCGGCTGGCAGAAGGCCAACACGAGAGGCCTAGATATTTTAAGAAAGGGCGCGAAGGCCTTCGCGCCAAAAAATCGCTTCGTAGAATTTCTTAAGGGGAAAAGCGATCGACTAAGTCCAGGAGACTAAAGGCGTCCCACTCCGCAGGAGGTATTTTATAAGCCCTTAAATATATTTTTATACAATAATTAAGCAATAATCCAATAATAAATACTTGCACCAGGACCTCCAGGCCAAGGGATTAGAAGAATCCACAAGCGGCCGCAGGAATCGTAACCGGCAAAACCGCCGGGGGAAAACGAAACCGCAACTTCTCCCAAGTAAAAAAAGCCTAGCCGCTTTTTATTTTTTATTTTCCTTTTAAAACGGCTGGCGCAAATAGTGCAAGTAATACAATAAAGACAATAAATCTTACTACTTTTTTGAAGGAAAGATCGAAGGGAAGGTGTTAGAATGTTGAACGAGCTATCACATACAACCGCAGGATATGCGAACTGAGCGAATTCTGGGGAAGGGGCGGATCCGGCAAGCTTTTTTAATACTAGGCTCAGTTCCACCGGATTGGACATGAGCAACCCATGTGACTGCTGGACCCGCTCCTTCAGTACGGAGAAGTTTGATTTACTTGGAGTAAATGTTGTGTTGTTTAAGTATTACCTTTATTTTTTGAGCAGTATATATATATATATGATTTACTTGGAGTAAATATTTTGCTGTTTAAGTGTCCCCTTTATTTTTTGAGCAGTACATATCTAAAAGAATTAATAGACACAAGACACAAGGTAAAGTGTTTTACCTTCGAAGCACTGCCTAGCAGGGCAAAAGCAGCCCACATTCAAATCCTAGAAGGGTATGGCTAGCTGACGAGAGCCAAATAGCTCGAAATCGAGCTATACTAATCTCCCTTTATTTCTTTATCAGTTCTTTGCAAGTTTGGAAAATATGGTTTGACATCTGCATGGCCTCTGCAGTAGGGCTGAACAGGCAGGGGTTCCACTTACCGGCCGCTACTGGTACTTTCTTTGGGATCATTGCGGGCACACATGCATCTGACTTGCGTGTGTGAGATTTTGCCAATTTTCGGGTGTTTCTTTGTGAAATGCAGGCATGTGGGTGTACACATCAGAGGTGCATGCACATTTCCATTTCCGCTACCGGAGCCCCAATCCCAGTTGTACTGGTTGCAACCTATTACTGGGCAAAAGGAAGCAGTATGCTCTGCTACTGCTGAGAGCAAACATATTGTCTCCTGAGGTTCCTGGCACTCAAACCTGCAGGAGACCACTGTTTTATGATCCTCTCATGATAAACTCCCATTCAGACTACTTGCATACAATATTCCTCTCCCTCCTTCTCAGGAGAGAGTTAAATGATGAGTCCACATACTTGTTTTGTCTCATTCTCAGAAACATCTTCAGTCCGTTGTGACTCATTCCAGAAGCTCCAAAGTTTACGCCTCTTAACAAAATCCATTAGTTGAAAAGGGTGGACTCTGAGCCACCAGTGACTATGGTAATACTTTCTTGTTTCCTAATTATCACCAATTCTGTACATTGCAAAAGTTGTAATCACTATTTCCTTTGGGAGATTCAGTGTCATATCTATGTTTATTTTTGGCCCAGTCTAAAGTTTCATTTTCCAAATGATGTGAAAGCCACCAAAATATCAATCCTGACAGCTGCCCGAGGCTATTTATTCTGTTATGCCTTTCTTCATTTACATAGTTTTCCTTCTGAGAGCTCACTCTTCCAGACCCAGACAATAGCTGTCAGGGCCAAAGTGAATCATATATATGTTTCTTTCATTTCATTTTACTGCCTTCAGGAAAAAAAAAACCCTTAGAGAACATTCATGTGATAAATTATGCTGCTCAATTCTTTTTAGAGTCCTGCCCTCTGCTCTACAACATCCTGTACTGTATAGGCATATTTGTAAACATATCATATGCACATGTGTCCCAGGAACATCTGTAGGCCTATTTATTCTTTTTTTCTCATTCTCTGTAATGTTATTCATTTTAATACAAATGCCAAATTCAGGACACACTTTGCTATGCACTTGTCAACGTACAAATACCTATGTCATAGAAAGCCTAAGGCAAGGGTGTCAAACTCAAGGCCCATAGATTGCTTAGATCTGGCCCGTGGGGCTACCCTGGAAACAGCAAAGGACTGGCTCACAGTGCCTCTGCCAGCAAAAATGGAGCTTGTAAGGGCCATGCTCAGCCCTCCCGAGTTCTGCTTTCGCTAGGAGAGGGTTGCAGGAGGCCATTACAGCTTAAAATGGAGCTTGGGAGCCTTTTTTAGCTGGCAGAGCACTTGGACCACCATAGGCGCCCCCAACACAAGTGAAATCAAGCTGACCATGCCCACCCCTGCCCCATTGCGTCAAATACAACCCTGATGCATCCCTCAATGAAATTTAGTTTGACAACCCTAGTCTAAGGAAAAGAGACTTCAATCTAAGTTTAGTACTGCAGTATCTGTTGGATTCACACATTGCTCCAATTATTAAACATAATAGCCAGATTTATCTATAACACTAGATCGCAAACACATTACAGTTTAGTATTGCACCAAAATCTAACTTGTGCCAGATTCGTGTTGTAAAAGGATGATGCAGTGAGTATCAGTTCTTGTTCCTCTTAGGCTAAAGAATTGAGGTCACTAGATCAGTATTAGAATGCTGAATTTGGCAGCAATGCTTATGTAAAAAAATATGGGAAAGCACAAATCTTAAGCCACAATTTTCACAGTAGGTATGGCAAACACACACACACACACCACCTATATTTTGTTATATTTGTAATCATTTTATTAATTAATTTAATTTAATTTAATTTACATGGCTACCCATCTCAAGTGCATGTCTTTGAGTGGCTAACAGTAATTAAAATATATACAAAATAGCTGAAGACAATTACAAAACATCAATCAACACAAATAGGAAACAGACTCCATTTGACAACCAGGCCCCAGGCTTGAGCACAAAACCAAATCTTTGAGGCTTTGTGAAAAGTGAGCAGGGTTGGGGCCAATCTGATTTCTGGAAAGATGATATTTCGCCAGCTGATACTCCCTGACAGTCAGGCCTTTAACATGCCCCTTCTGCTGGACCACATGGGACAGATAGAAACAACTGGGGAGAGATGGTCCCATCAGGAGCCCAGCCCGAAACCATGATGGGCTTCACAGATCAAAATAACAACAGCACTTATATACCAGTTCATAGTGATTTACAGTCTTCTCTAACTGGTTTACAGAGTCAGCATATTGTCCCCAACAATCCTGGTCTCTATTTACCAACCTTGGAAGGACAAAAGGCTGAGTCAACCTTGAGCCAGTCAGAATTTAACTCCTAGCAGTCTGCAGAATTATCCTGAAATACTGCATTCTAATCACTATGCCATCATAGCTCTAGATGACTATAAACACCTTGAGCTACTTAAGGACAACCAATAGATACTGTAACCATTTATTTATTTATTTATTGGATTTGTATGCCGCCCCTCTCCGTACAATGCCATCCATTATAGCTTATACCATAGTTCCCTCTAAGCTGAGCAGTGAGCAATCGCTCACTTAAAAATCATCATCAACTCAGAGTTTTCCAAACCTGCCCAGAAGCCGAGAGGGAAAGAGTGAGAGGGAAGGAGAGAGGAAGAGAGAGAAACAGATAGAAAAAAGAGAGGAAGGAAAAGAGAAAGAAAAAGAATGGGAGTAAGGAAGAGAGAAAAAATCAAAATCTAGTTTGAAACTAGCTCAACTATTTAAGTGGCATTTTGATATTGATAGAGTTGCCCTATTATGAGCTCACTGTTATAGACACACAGTACAGTATTTTATTTTGAAATTCTCTGAGGCAAAACAGGGTGGTTTTTTTTATTTGTTTGTTTGTTTATTTATTTATTTATTTATTTAATATTTCTGTGCCGCTTAGTCCCGAAGGGACTGCCGCTCAGACACTATGCTTTTCCGCCCACCCCCCCAAAAAATTAGAGGGAACACTGGCTTATACCTGTCTTGAACATTCCAAATCAGGTACCTGTTTGGAAAATGATGACCAGATTTTACAGTATCAGTCAGAAACATAAAATTTACTTTGATTTGATTCCAGGTACTACAAGGATATGCCCATGCTGCTGTCTTGGCAATCATATGGCTGTCTTCTTTCAGGAATTTTTCTCATTTATTTTTCAAACTTGCCCAAAGCCCTATGATTTCCTGGTTGTGGGTGCCAAATAATTACTAGCATTTCCTGTTGACATGATTTATTCATCATTGCTCATGAAAAGCACGTGTTTCATCTCCTTCCTCCTAACTGATTAGAAAGAGTCTATTTTTGTTGGTCCGGTCCATGAACTTTTTTCTTTTCATCTGGGAAGTAGCTTTCTTAGATTTCACCCTGGTTATTTTATTTGTCAAGAGGGCTTGTAATCTAAAAACTGTAATAAATATTTCTGGGCAAGATTCTCCCAGTAGGTTATTTAGCAACAGCACCCTGGAAACAATACCAGAAGGAAAAAGAAAGTAAGGGGTAGTGGGTGAGCAGTGTGGCTGGGCAGTAGGAAAAGCAAGTAGGATGCTTGGCTGCATAGCTAGAGGTATAACAAGCAGGAAGAGGGAGATTGTGATCCCCTTATATAGAGCGCTGGTGAGACCACATTTGGAGTACTGTGTTCAGTTCTGGAGACCTAACCTACAAAAAGATATTGACAAAATTGAACGGGTCCAAAGGCGGGCTACAAGAATGGTGGAAGGTCTTAAGCATAAAACGTATCAGGAAAGACTTAATGAACTCAATCTGTATAGTCTGGAGGACAGAAGGAAAAGGGGGGACATAATTGAAACATTTAAATATGTTAAAGGCTTAAATAAGGTTCAGGAGGGAAGTGTTTTTAATAGGAAAGTGAACACAAGAACAAGGGGACACAATCTGAAGTTAGTTGGGGGAATGATCAAAGGCAACATGAGAAAATATTATTTTACTGAAAGAGTAGTAGATCCTTGGAACAAACTTCCAGCAGACGTGGTTGGTAAATCCACAGTAACTGAATTTAAACATGCCTGGGATAAACATATATCCATTGTAAGATAAAATACAGGAAATAGTATAAGGGCAGACTAGATGGACCATGAGGTCTTTTTCTGCCGTCATTCTTCTATGTTTCTATGTTTCTAAGGCTTAGAAGCTCTTGGAACCCTTTGCGAAGAGTGTGCAATCTGACAGATATCCAAACTGAAAGACTCTTGCTATTAGAAAAGTGGGGTTTTTTTTAACTTAAATACATGGAGATCAGGCTACGTCATTTCTGATGTTTAGATGTAAATGCCTTATTTAAGCTGTCTGGCAAAAAAAAAAAAAGAAGAAGAAGCCCAGCAAAAGGTAGGGAAGGACTCTTTGTCCTTCAAATCTCAATTTCCTATTTCCAGGGGCATTTATGACCACATTGACATATGGCGCTGAACTACAAACTATGATTTACAAACTATATTGGCTCAAATTCACAGAACATATTCAGCCAAAACCTTTGGAGAAGAAAGATGGCATATAAATCAAACCAACAAATCAAATAAATAAATGAAGCTGAACAGGCCACGTTATGGTTTTGTTTAATGTTTAAATCCATCCTCTCTTTAAGTCATCCAGAAATGGCATTTTCTACAGGCAGCATAAAGGGATCCAACCCATTCAACTATTTCCTTTATTCTTCCTGCTGTTTCTAGAGACGGAGCCTACTGAAGAACAACAGAACTATGTAGAACGGTGCCTTTCCTAGCCAAATCTCTATTATGCATAAAATAATTCTCTCAACAAATCCCACAGTTGTCTTAGACATTTTTTTTTTAGTTCAGACTCATTATCCACTGAAAGCTTTAAGACTTCCGTATCTAATGTACCTAACATCCTAATACATTATTTTCCCCCATCACTTTCCCCAACAAAGAGAATTTCTCCCCCCCCTCCACACACACACACCTTGAACTCTGAAAATTAACATCCCCATTCTAACACCAGGAACGTCACTCACACGTTTGCAGCCCCAAGAAGGCAATTTGTTTCATGGCACGGCCTTTTCATCAAGCACTCTCCCACTTTGAGGAGGTGAAAATATGTTTGCTACATACAGGCAAGGGGTGGTGAAATAGACAGATGGGTACAAATAATACTCCGCTGTTGAATGGACTGGATGTAGCAAAAGCAAATTCTGGCTAATTTGCATGTTAGATGTACAAAATTATAGGCACGAAGATAATAGCAGGACAGATGTCAGAACATATCTGAAAAAGATGAAGACGACTTGAAAATGTTCTGATTTCATTTAAGCATGTGTGGTAATGACTTGTGACAAGCTCTTTACTAAGAGACATTGGTGTACCTTGGGATGTATGTACAATTCTAACTACCACAAGATTACAGAATTCCCTGAAGTAGAAACCAATCTGATATTTGAACTTATCATGTGGTATCTGACTATGTGTGAACATATTTGAAGCAGCACATCAAGTCTCCTACTTTAGAAGAAAAATATAAGTACAGTGTTCCCTCGATTTTCATGGGGGATGAGTTCCGAGACCGCCCGCGAAAGTCGAATTTCCGCGAAGTAGAGATGCGGAAGTAAATACACCATTTTTGGCTATGAACACTATCCCAAGCCTTCCCTTAACACTTTAAACCCCTAAGCTGCAATTTCCCATTCCCTTAGCAACCATTTAGATTATTACTCACCATGTTTATTTATTAAAGTTTATTTTAAAAAATGTTTTTTAAAGGCAGACAAAAGTTTGGCAATGACATATGACGCCATTGGGTGGGAAAAACCATGGTATAGGGGGAAAAATAGCGAAGTATTTTTTAATTAATATTTTTGAAAAACCGTGGTATAGACGTTCCGCGAAGTTCGAACCCGCGAAAATCGAGGGGACACTGTATATTTATTTTCTAGTAATTGGACAGTTTACATGTTTGAGGATATTCTTCTCTTTGCATTGCAGAAATGAAATCTCTCACAAGAGCAAATGAATTTGGTACGAACATCTTATACAGGGTCTTTAAAATTCCATTTCTCTTGGCTTTATGTCCTATCAAACAAATGAATTAGTTTAATCAAGTCTCACATTTTTACCCCTTAAGAAATCAATTCTTTGCCTTATGAAACCCTTAGGTGCTTTCCACAATTACAACAATATGGCCAGCTGATGCCCTTATTCCTGAACTCCCTGGTTGCTATGGCAATAGCAGCAATACATATACTAAACAGAGATCATAAAAGTTTCTGGGAATTGTCACTGTACACCATAAAAAAATATCTGAACCTGCAGCAAAGAAGGAGCCCCCTAACCAGTATAGAGGCTAAACTGGGACCAGTTGGCTGCAAAAGGATGAAAGAGAGATGGATTCTGCTTCTTTCCCACCAGCAGACTCACATCAAAGGAAGAAACTGCCAAGCAGCATCAATAGGCCAGAATGGCACTTGATACTCAAATGCTTATTAAAGGCATTTGTGTTGGTTTTATTTAATTGCCTGTACAGGGTTTTCTCTCTTGTGACACTATATGTTCAGACCAGATGGCTGAATTGGCCAACCAGTTTGCTCAGTTATTTTAATCATTTTTGTATGAGTTAGCAAACTGGTGTAAAATTCATAAGGAAGCAGTTTTCTTCTAATATAAAGTGTTAGAAGAAAACTGTGTTTTATAGATTTCCCTTACTATAAAATGCTTTACTAGTCTAATATGTGTTGTTTAGTCTATATATCCTTAATTTTTTTTTGCATGCATTTTGGGAATTGCAACCTGCATTTCTAATTCTGAAAAGCTTACATTTTCAGTACTTAACATGTACATGTGTACTGATTTGCATGTACTGTATACCATATTTTTCGGAGTATAAGATGCATGGGAATACTCAGAGAGGAACAGCATAGAAATAAGTAAGTAAGTAAGTAAGTAAGTAAGTAAGTAAGTAAGTAAGTAAGTAAGTAAGTAAGTAAGTAAATAAAATAAAATAAAATAAAATAAAACAAAACAAAATAATTAAAATAAAATAAATAAGATCCACCTTATTTTGGGGAGAGGAAAATAGGGGAAAAATCTACCTACCAGGTATTCATCTGGCTAGAGTCCTCAGTCTGTTCAACTTCAGCACATTATTTTATCCCCTAGATAGGGCTGAAAAAGTCCTTTTCAGAGGGAGTAGGAATGAAAACAAGCCTGAAAAGACTTAGGGCTGGAAAAAAACTTTCTTGGGAGGGAATAGGAAACCAAGAAGATCATTAGCATTTAGTTAGAAAGAAGATTTGCCAAATGCTATAATAATGGATATAAAATGTACATCTGTTGGCTATTATACTTGAATCGAACAAGAAGAGTTATCATGTTCTACTATAATAGTGAAAGTATAAAATTATTGTATTTACTAGTACAATGTACCGGCAAGTGACAGAGAGGAAATAAAAGGCTTTCATTACAGTGATCCCTCAATTATCGCGAGGGTTCCGTTCCAAGACCCCTCGCGATAATCAATTTTTCGCGATATAGCGGTACGGAAGTAAAAACACCATCTGCGCATGCGCGCCTTTTCCCCATGGCCGCGCATGCACAGACGGTGGAGGTGGGGAGCGACGAGAGTGCGGAAGCCGACAGATTGCTTTGAATGCCGGCTTCCCCCGCCCCCCAGCACCCGCCGTTTGTCGCTCGCCTGTCCGCCGTTTGCCGCTATCACCGCCTTCCCCACCCAGAGTCGAAGTCCCAGGGATGGCAAGGAGGGAGGGAGCGACGCGGGTTAAGCCCTCCACGGCCTCTTTAACACTTGGGCAGAAGTCGCACTCCTCCTCCGGGTGATGGAAAAGACACGGGTACTCGGGAGCCCAGGCGCCCCGCTCGAAGTGGAGGAAAGCAGGCGGTTCCCAGGGAGAGAAAGCAGACACTGGGCTTAGAGGCGCCCGTCCCAGCGGAGCATATGGAAACGCTCCGCCTGCGTATCGCCATCCCCGAAGATACGCAAGCTCTCCCCCACCACACAAACACACACCCCGCCTGGCCAAACTCTCCCTCCTGCTGCCCCTTGCCAGCCGAGCGCCTCTTCGGCTCCGGTTACTTTCCCCGTGGGGCGGGACAACCCCGCCACCGGGCAAGTGGTTCCTGTTCAGCGCCATGTTCCCGGCCAATGGCAGCGCCTCCAGCCTCCTCGCCGCTCGCCCGCCCGCCGCTACCGCCCCTCTCACCGCCGAGTCCTCCTGTAGCAGCGCTGGCGGCCACCATTCCCCGTAAGCACCCGCCCGCCCGCCACTTGCCCGCCCGCCCACTTGCCGCTACCGCCCCTCTCACCGCCGAGTCCAGCGCTGGCGGCCACCGTCCCCCGTAGGCGCCCGCCTGCCCGCCACCCCCCCGAAAGAGATGAGAGAGGGAGGAAGAGAGTGTGAGAGAGGAAGAAAGAGAGAGAGAAGAGTGGAAGGAAGAGAGAGAGAAATGATAGAAAAAAAGAGACAGAGAAGTGACTCTTGGTGATGACGTATGACGTCATCGGGTGAGAAAAACCGTGGTACAGTATAGCAAAAAAAACGGGGAGTATTTTTTAATTATTATTTTTTGAAAAATCGTGATATAGCGTTTCGCGAAAATCGAGATCGCGAAAATCGAGGGATCACTGTATTTTTAAAATTTATACATTGTCATCCTTTATATGCTGATTACCAGTGATTTAACTTTTGCAATGCCTTCACAAAATCTTCTAAATTTTGGAATCAATAACAAAAAAAATATGTATTTAAACTTTTTCTGCATGACTGGTCCTATAAGCAAAAACATGCCGATATCGCCTGTTAAATTAATTCACTTCTATGCTCCAACCTCGAGAGCTATTACAAAGGAATAAATTACCAACTAAGAATGACAATTGAGCTATTTTTGGTTTTCATCAATTACTGAAAAAATTAATAAAACCTCTAGCCACATTTTAATGCAGTGAACTCATGCATAATTTATGCAATTTATGCAGAGATGTAACTCCCAGGGTTTATGATCTAAAGAGTTAATCCATCCATCTCTTAGTGGACAGAATGCTGCAAAATGGCTAGGAAACTTTACACCTGGGAGATAATTGAAAGTGCTTCTATCTGCCTAACCTTCCAAGCCATTTTTAGAACTACTGAGAAAGCTGTCCTTCAAATAGAAATATTAATAGGAATCTATCTAGGAAACTGGATAGTTTCAAAAAGTTTGAATCACAAAATATCCACGGGGAAAACAATAAAACATTGGTGGCAAGAAAAGAAATGTACCCGAAGGAATACTCTGAAAACAGTGGTCCTTGCTTATCTAGCAGAAATGGGACCTAAATGGGCTGCCCTATTTATGCATTATGGTCAATATGGCTACTATTTATTTTCAGGAAGTCCAGTAATTACTATGCCAAAAGTCTTTTGTGCCACCCTTTAAAATCACTTGATGAATCTGGTTTCCCAGGGCTCAAAGTGGTCTCTACCACCGGCCCTCTGGAACCAACTCCCCCCAGAGATTAGAACTGCCCCCACCCTCCTTGCCTTTCGTAAACAACTTAAAACCCACCTCTGCCACCAGGCATGGGGGAATTGAGATCCTCTTTCCCCCTAGGCCTTTACAATTCTATGCATGGTATGTATGTATGTATGTTTGGTTTTTATATTAATTGATTTTTAATCATCAATACCAAATTACTATTGTACACTGTTTTCTTGTCACTGTTAGCCGCCCTGAGTCTCTGGAGAGGGGTGGCATACAAATCAAATCAAATCAAATCAAATCAAATCAAATCAAATCAAATCAAATAAATAAATAAATACATGTTCTAGGGTTACTCTATTTAATAGCCAAGTATATATTGGTAATTACTCTGAGCCTACGTGTAGAACTGGACCTTTAGACAGGATATCCCAACATTTCAGAAGGTGTTCTTCTTGTTTCAACTTCATGAAGGCAAGAAGTGGATTCCTGGGCCAGAATGTGATGAAAAGAATTCCTCAGCTAGGTTAGCTTGCACATCATGGATAACATACAATAATTCTTTCAGCCAGGGTCCATAGAGGAGGATGGCTCATGCGGTTAGGACACTGGATTGACAACTGGCAGGCTCACATTCAAGACCCAGGTGCTGCCACGTGATGGGGTGAACTCCTGCCCCTCCAGCTCCTGTTGACCCAGCATTTCAAAGGTAGGCAGCGAAGAGTAGATAGATGGGTACCATTTCAGTAGGCAATGTAATGGGGACATGAAAGTAGCCCCATCAGAAGCTGAATCTCATGCGGGCACATACGTGCATGCATCGGGAATGGGAGATGCATGAGCATCCCCATTTTTCCAACTGGGACTGTGTATTGGACCATTCATGCAGCAGCCCACTACTGGGTACCATCTCGCTAGGCAACTTAATCAGGACATGAAAGTAGCCCCATCTGGGCATGCCCTGGGAATCAGTAACATTACTGGCTAATCCTTTCAAGTTGAAAGCACTTTGGTATTCCTGACAAAATTGTAATAGTAATAATAACCAAGATCCAAACTGGTTATCAATCTGTTCTATATCAGAAGCACTTCAACTAATAGCTGCAAAAAACAAAAAAGATGGCAGAGATGTATCCATGACTTATTGAAATCTCTGGATGTAGTTCCTTAAGTAGCTTGCCAGAGCAGTCAGCAGTCACCTGTGTTTCTGATTAATACAGGTTTCTTCACCCGTATCATTGAACCTGTGGATTTTCTTTAAAAGCCCTTTGACATGTATCCACCTCAGTTCTTTCATTAGATTTCTATTAGAATCTTGTCAGTTCATGCCAGTCCGTTCATGCCTACTCATTTAATTGAGAATGCTTGAGAACAGTCATACTGCTCTCTACTTCCGCTGTTGATCAACAATGCTAATTTATAATGGAAGCATGTAGCTGTCAATGCAGGGATGGAATTTCCTTAGATCCCAGAGATCAGGATTGCCCCCACCCTCCTTGCCTTTCGTAAACTCCTTAAAACCCACCTCTGCCATCAGGCATGTGGGAATTGAGATGTCTCCCCCTGGCCTATATAGTTTATGCATGGTATGTTTGTGTGTATGTCTTGCTTTTTAAATAAAGGGTTTTTGGTTCCTTTTAAATATTAGATTTGTTGTACATTGTTTTATTATTGCTGTGAGCTGCCCCGAATCTACGGAGAGGGGCGGCATACAAATCTAATAAACTAAACTAAACTAAATGCCTGCTTTATCCAAACCCATCAAGTTTTCTGATCAAACTTGATTTGTAGCTCCATCTTTCTTTACTTCAGCCAATGTTCTTCCCCAAACTGTCAGTGGTAAAAGGCTATTTTTTCTCTCTCCAGAGGAATGAAGATCAGGAAAAGAAAGACTGTTAGGCCCAATGGGAATCTTAAAAATAATAATTGGGTTGGCTGTGCACAAAAGACACCATCTGTTTTAGATAAATAATTAAGCCAGGTACCATATTGACAGACAGACACCTCAAGAATTATTATTCAAAAATAAAACTCAAAATCATTTGTATATGCCTGATAAAGCTGGGAATAGAAGTCATGCAAAGTAAAAGCAAATCAACAAAAGACTCCAACTTTTTAACTGATATATAAAACCCAATACTAAATTGCTGCACTAAATTGCTGCACTTCTGGGATGTGCATATTATTGGGCTAAGCCTCAGCCAGTTTATAGTATGCAAGTGTTATATTTCAGATTATCATGCAATTGAATGAATGGCTTGATAGTATCAATTATTAGACCCATTATAGCAAAATTTTCTCTTGTGGTATTTTCTCTAAATCTGGCTGAAGAAAATCAAAAGGTTCCATAATAAATGGATATTACGAAAAGGTCAGAAGGTTATACTGAAGGGAGTAAAGATTTAATTATGGATTAAATCTAAATGTTTGTTTAGGTTGAAATTTATGCAGCCTCCCAAAAGCAAAATGCTATGACTGAGCTTAATTTACCTAATTTCATTTCAAATGAATGCAGAAAAGAAACCGTATAGAACAACTGCTTGCTATTTGAATTTTTCACAATTAATGTAAGATATAGTATATTTTGTTCATTTGGAACAATTCAGCAGTACAACTTTAATAATGTGTTTAAAATATAACACTATTAGATGTTCACAGAGTTTTTTGCACTGAAGCTGTTCCTATGCTGTATAATTTTCTTGGAGCTGGTAACTTGAGAAGGATCTAACAGCCTTTCCAGTTAAAAGAGTGAACACAATTGGAATTGTTAAATGAGGGAGATAGCATTTCCCATGGGTATACACTAAAAAGAGAGATCAGGCCTCATTTCTGAGAAATTAAGATAATGGAGAACTAAAGCCATTCTGGAAACAAATCCATTCATTAATAATCCACAATGCTTTTTAATATCTTCCCTGCCACTCATCCCGCCTAAAATGGTAAATTCAGCAGTTCCTCAATTACAATTCAATTGCCTTTTCTTGGTCACTCAGACATGTTACTTGATTATCAAATATGGGAGATTGTTTGCAAATTAATTCTGAAAGTGTTTTATATTTCCTTTTGAAAATTAAAAGTTAAATAAAAGACTTGGCCCTTTAAAAATTCCATTGGCTTTCTTTTAAATCTCTAACCCTGGCTTCAGTTCATATTGTTGAAATGCATGATTCTTCCTTGGCTTAAAAAAACAGAAACAAGAAAGAAAATATATGAAAGCTATAAACATAAGAGCTTGGGAAGATGAAATCACCACTCCCACTTAACAATTCTAAACGTAATCCAACCGCTACCAAGTGGTTCCCACTTCACATTACTTTTTCATACTTATTCAGAACATTGTGCTGACATGGAAGGTTTAACTCATCATTCAAGTGACTGCAAGACAGCACAGAAGGGAATCTTCACCAATTACCAGTGGACAGTTTTCATTTCAGCCAGATCAGCATTTCCAAGCTAGCTTCTGCTAATCCATGTGAATCTCTCTTAATAAATGGAAAGGAGTTAGGAAACCTGAAACTTGAACATTACCAGGTTTAAGCAAGCCAGACTTTTAAAAGGGATTCAAAGTTTCTCAGGGAAGGAAGTCTATAAATCTAATTAATTAGATTTTCACACATCTACAGAATCTCAAGTAAGTTCTCCATTTCATTGTGTACTGGGATACAGCCTGTCCGCTCTTCTCTCTCAACCAGGACTTCCTTAAGCCTATTCCAACTTGTGTAGACTACAAATGCAAAAACAGTCCTCCTCCAAAACCATTTAGTAGATAAATGGGACATTTACTGCATGTTCCCAGCAATTGGTAGATTTAATCTGTATTGTAAAAAAAAAAAATCAGAACTTGAAAAAAAAAAGGAAGAGGGGGAGAATCAGCCTACAATGGAAAGGGGAAGGAATGGGCTGAGTAGGACTCAAAAGTAATTCAAGTCTCAATGCAGTAGGGCAGGAGTGTCAAACTGAGGGTATCGTGTATCACAACCTTTCCCATCTCCGCTAAACCAGGCGTGGGCGTGACGGGCGCCTGACATCCAGCTTGTGGGCTCGTGGGCTCGTGGGCTGCAAGTTTGATAGTAGATCAAAGGCACACTGGATATGTTGGGAATAACTCTAAACCTCACCTGGCATAAAATAATCTATAATCACACACATCACAATCACACATACATGATTTAACCTGTGCAGTAGGCCTCTAATGTAAGTATTCTTTTCTTAACCATTGTGGACTGCAGTTATTGACTGCAGGGATTATAGCCTCACTTTTCAATGTTGGGTTTTTTTTGTTTTTTTTTATTAATAGAGTTGAAAGGGACCGTTAGGTCATCGAGTCCAACCCCCTGCCTGAGCAGGAAAACCTACAGCACCCCAGCCAAATGGAAGTCCAATCTCCTCTTGAAGGTGTCCAGAGTTGGGGAGTTCACCACCTCCCCTGGCAGGCAGTTCCATTGGTTGATCGCTCTGACCGTCAGGAAGTTCTTCCTTATTTCCAGGTTGAATCTCTCCTTGGTCAGCTTCCAACCATTGTTCCTCATCCGGCCCTCTGGTGCCCTCTTCTTTATCCCTATGCTAAGTCATTTTGTCCAATGAACTGCTACTAAGATTCCCCTTGGAACCAACTGCAAAATAACATATAATGCTGTAGTTGTTGCATGCTGAGCCAGATAAACATAGAAAGTTATCTTGTAGGATTTCCACTATTGACTTTAATGTCTTCATCAGAGGTGGGTTTCAGCAGGTTCTGACCAGCTCTGGATAACAATAGCAGAAATTTTGAGTAGTTCGGAGAACAGGTAAATCCCACCTCTGATTGACCCCATCCCCATCAATTCTCTGCCTCCTGAGTCCCAGCTGATTGGGATATAAATAGACAGACAGATGCACATATGTATGTATGTATGTATGTATGCATGTATGCATGTATGTATGTTTTTGTAGATTTTCACGGGTATATGTATGTAGATTATTGTGAGTTCGGGTTTTCCCCCCATGTAATATTTTGAGTGTCTTTGTGATGTTTCAGCAAAATCACATTTGCCATCACCAGGCTAAAATTATTGGCTTCAATAATTACAATAATTTACAAATATAAGGTGGAAATCTAAATCCACACAGATCTCTACACATATCTAACCATTCTAAAAAAAAAATACTATTTTTATTTTTTTAAAGGAACAAAGGAAAGAGAAGTTGAACACTCAGCTTTACTAAAATTCCACTAACAATTTCTTCACACAGATGGGGCCATATTAAACAACAAATATATATCACCTGTCTCTCTTGTAAAAATAAAGTAGTTTATACAGGCATATGGAAATATAAAATTACAGATGGGCCTTTTCTTGGACTTTTGTCCTTGTTTCCAAGGCAACAAGACAATGTCATCTGCTAGTTGCCATAGCAATTTCACCTGATTTCTGGTTGAGCAGCATATTGGGAGATAAAGCAAGGCAACTCCCTTTGCTGCCATAGAGTCCCTGGCTTTATAGATTCAAATCCTGGAAGGACATGAGAAATGCAATTGATTCGGAAGATCCAAAAGAAATGACTCAGCTACCAATACGATTTCTCAATCAACTATTTTAATTTCACTCAGATTAAGTAATACGAGAGGAAGATCTTCTCATGCACCAAAGCAGAAGAGGGCAAGCCTTGGGTAGTGCTGCATTTAATGTTTTATTCAAAGGACAAATGTTGCAGTGAATGGGAGACTAACAATAGTAGAATGATTATTATGTTTGGCAGGTAACACTGCACATGATCTATTTTATTTATTTTTTATTTATTTATTTATTTATCTCCTATGTGTCCTTCCTCTTTTAATTTCTTTTGGGCTCTGGTTTTTAAATGATTTAAATATATGCCTCCTACAAACAGTAGGAAATAGTGTTGCTAATTTACACCATAAAGGTAAACATAAAAACTCCGTGTAGCTAGTTCTGTTGACTGTTTTGTTCTTCTCCGAGGTGCCTTCATCTGAGCAGTCTAGTGTCTTTCCTTGAAGTTTGTCATCCACATTGCAAACCTACTGACCTTGTCAGAAATTAGCCAAGGATGACTAGATGTTTCTATATGTGGATGAATCTATAAAGTCGTGAGAACTAAATCTCAACTTGAGTGAGATTTAACAGCAATAGTATCAACAAAATTTGGCAGTGCAGTCAAACCCAAACATGTTTGGGGGCCATGATAACAAGGATTACAAGATTGTAACCTCTCTATCTTTGCCCTAAATTTAATGCTCAATTACTGGTTATCTGAAAATCAAGTATATTGGAATGAATCTTTCATGGTGGTAGCTTGTGTTTCCCCACTGCTCCCACTCTTAAGTAGTTTGTTATGTGCAGATATCTTTTAAACCATATGTAGTGTGTGGGTGTGGGTGTGTCTGTGCATGTATAAGTGGCAGAGTGGTTAAAATGCAGTATTGAAAGCTAACTCTGCCCATAGCTTGAAATTTGATCATGTCTGGCTTTAAGTTCATTCAACCTTCCATCTTTTCAAGGTTGGTAAAATGAGCAGCTTATGTTGGGGGCAATATACTGACATTTATAAATTGCTCAGAGAGTGCTGTAAAGCACTGGGGACTGGTACATAAGTCTAAATGCTATTGCTATAATTTTATATAACCATTAATCAGACATCGGCAGCCAATGCAGACTGCGGAGTGTTGGTGTAACATGGGCATACCTAGGGAAGCCCATGATTGCTCACGTAGCTGCATTCTGCACGATCTGAAGTTTCCGAACATTCTTCAGAGGTAGCCCCATGTAGGGAGTATTACAGTAGTCGAACCTCGAGGTGATGAGGGCATGAGTAACTGTGAGCAGTGAATCTAGGTCCAGATAGGGCCGCAACTGGTGCACCAGGCAAACCTGGGCAAACGCCCCACTCGCCACAGAAAGATGGTTCTCTAATGTAAGCTGTGGAGCAAGGAGGAAGAAGTCCAAGTTGCGGACCCTCTCTGAGGGGGTCAATAATCCCCCCCC
The DNA here is from genome assembly GCF_031021105.1 of Erythrolamprus reginae. Taxonomy (NCBI): domain Eukaryota; kingdom Metazoa; phylum Chordata; class Lepidosauria; order Squamata; family Dipsadidae; genus Erythrolamprus; species Erythrolamprus reginae. The sequence goes on from NC_091952.1 coordinate 68,824,527, forward strand.
GGGTTATGGATAGACAGATGGAATTGTCCCTGGGAGGCAAAACCCACAGCCACTCCATCTTGTCTGGGTTGAGTTTGAGCTTGTTGACACTCATCCAGCCCCAACAGCCTCCAGGTACCAGCACATCACTTCCACTGCTTCGTTGACCGGACATGGGGTGGAGATGTACAACTGGGGATCATCGGCATACTGATGATACCTCACCCCATGCCCCTGGATGATCTCACCCAGAGCTTTCATGTAGATATTGAACAGCAGGGGGGAGAGGATCGACCCCTGAGGCACCCCACAAGGCAGTAACCTAGAAGTCGACCTCTGACCCCCCACTAACACCGACTGCGACCGATCAGAGAGGGGCGGCATACAAATCTAATTAATAATAATAATAATAATAATAATAATAATAATAATAATATGAAGAGACATCTCCCGCATGGCTTCCCCCACTCCCAAATACCTAACCATCCCTCCTCTCCCCATTTCTTGTCAGCCTATTTTCTATGGGCTTGGTGAGCTTCATCTAATGCTTGGTGAGTCACGGGCCAAATCACCTGAAGCTGTTCAATCTACTCCCTTAGAGAGGGAATCTGAGGTTTCTCCTGTGGTGGTTCAGGGTACAAAATCTTGGCCATAGACCACCCTGAATGGGTAAACACTGTGCTACTATGAACAGAGTTATTGCAAAAGGTAATAGGTTACCCCAATTATCTTGTTGCTAATTAACATAACACCTGAGGCATTGCTCCAGGACCCAGTTAGTCCATTCACATGGGGGTGATGGGCGGAGCTTAAGCCCTGGGTGGAGCCTAACAGAGCTAGGAACTCCTTCCAAAACTGGTAGGTGAATTGGACTCCCCTATTCAAGATTATTCATTCAGGGCCCCTGTGTAATCTGTGCAAATGCTGAATAAAGCCAACATCTTTGCTAACAGAATCTTGGATGAAGGCACAAAATGAACCTACTTAGAAAACAGATCTGTGATTACCCAAATGATTGTATTTCCCCCATTCAACAATGAAATCCATGGATATTTGTTTCCATGGGGCCCCTGGTCTAGCAACATTTTGAAATAACCCCTGTGGTTTCCCAGGTGGTCTCTTTGCAGCAGCACATACAGGGCAGCTATCCACATAAATCTCAATGTCCTTTTTCAATGATGACCACCAAAGTTGCCTTTTAACAATGTTTTCATAAAGCCAAAATGACATGCTACCTTTTAATCATGGGCCTTTTGCAGCACCATCTCCTAATAAGAGCTGGGACATAGAGCTTGGTTCCCACCCAGGCGAGACAGCTATGAATGGTATACTCATTTGAGTGAGACATTTGCCCATTTTCAACTATTCTGTGAGTTGAGAGTTTAGGTTGGCCGAAAGATCTGAGTCCACCTTCTTTTGGGACCTGGTGACCACTTCAACTGCCAGTTGTTTAGAAGGGATCATGGTTTGGATTATTTCCTGCCATGTGCTGGGGCAACCTAGACCATTGCTTTCTTACTAGGACTGAGAAAAAATGACTGGTCCAACATCACTCAGCTGGTTTCATGCCTAAAATAGGACTAGAACTCATGATCTCTCAGTTCACTTCTCTCAGCTCAATGCCTTAACCATTACATCAGTCCGACTCTCTTTATTTACTGTACAATAATGCATTTTAAATTACAATTCCTCCTTTTGCATATCTGCAGCTAAAAGTCATGGTATTGAAAAACCAAATAAAGCGAACCAAATATGGAAATGCATTGGTGAATTTAGATTTTACTTAAACCCATTAGCTAATTACAAAGCCATTTATCCAAGCTACTTTTCAGTTTACCAGGCTTCTTGAATGAGCAATTTACAAAGCAAGCATATCTTAATTTACTTTTGTCTTATTTATATGGGTAATCAGGCATAAGCAGTACACTTTGAGATATGCAGCCTGATTGAAGAATTTCTCCGCAGCAGGAAACTAAATTAGAAATCAATGCAAAATATATTCAAATGTCTATTTGAGCTTAGTTTCTCCAACTGTGGTCTAAGCCAGTGTTTTTCAACCAGTGTGCCGCGAGACATGGTCAGGTGTGCCGCGAAGCTCAGAGAGAAAGAAAACAAGAGAGAAAGAAAGAGAGAAAGAAAGAGCAAGAGAGAGAGAAAGCAAGAGAGACAGCAAGAGAGAGAAAGAAAGAAAGAGATAGAGAGAAAGAGAGGGAGGGAAGGTGGGAGAGAGAAAGACATAGAGGGAGGTAGGGAGGGAGAGAGAAAGAGAGCAAAAAAGAGGAAAGAAGGAAGAGTGAAAGAAAGAGGGATGGAGAGAGAAAAAAAGAGGAAGGGAGAGAAATAGGGAGGGAGAGAGAAATAGAGCGAAAGGGAGGAAGAGGGAGAGAGAATTTTTTGGTCCAAACTTTTTTTAGCCGCCCTCCCCCCCACAACAATCAATGTGCCCCATGGTTTTGTCAATGTAAAAAATGTGCAGCGGCTCAAAAAAGGTTGAAAATCACTGGTCTAAGCTACAGTGTGTGTGTGTTTGTGTGTGTGCGTGTGTGTGTGTGTGTGTGCAGACAGATTCATGTGGGGTTAAATTAGCCAAGCTCTCCTGATAGCCCCTGTTCTTACATGGTGTTCTATGGTCCTAAAACAAAGCACAACTGAGTAAAGAAACATAAAAACTGAGTATCCCATTGTGAAAAGGAAGTAGATGAAGCACATTGATTAGCAGCTGCCAAGCTGGAAGTGAATAATTTACAAGGAGCCAGCGAAACTCTCCAGGACCTTCATTTTCTGGCTCACTCAATCAGATGCTTTCTATGAATTCTAAAAGACCAGTTTGGTTAACTTGCTGCAGTCAAAATCATGAGTTTAGTTAGCAAAAAATGTAATAAAGTATTCCCCAATCTGTCATCTAACCTAATTACTACTTCCAAAAAACAAATATTTATCCAGTTCATTTGCTTTTGTTTTAAGTAGAATATAATAGTATCAGAGTTGTTCTAATCTCAGTGGATCCAATTTTTAAAATACACTGCACAACAACAAAAACAACAACAACAACAACAACAACAACTATTATTATTATTATTATTACTACTACTACTACTATTATTATTATTATTATTATTATTATTATTATTATTATTATTATTATTATTTAGACTTGTATGCCACCCCCCTCCAAAGACTGGGCGGCTCACAACAACAATAAAACAATGCAGATACAAATCCAATAATTAGAACTGTAACTAAAACCCATTATCTTAAAAACAATCGATACTACACAATCATAACCACTCATAACTTTTAATGGTCAGATAAGGGGATACACTAGTTGCCCCATGCCTGGTGACCTAGATAGGTCTTCAGGCTCTTGCGGAAGGCAAGGAGGGTGGAGGCAGTTCGAATCTCTGGAGGGAGTTAATTCCAGAGGGCCGGGGCCGCCACAGAGAAGGCTCTTCCCTAGGCTCCACCAGACAACATTGTCTGGTTAACGGGACCTGGAGAAGGCCAACTCTGGGGACCTAATTGGCCGCTGGGATTTATGCGGCAGAAGGCGGTCCCATAAGTATTCTGGTCCGATGCCATGTAGGGCTTTATAGGTCATCACCAACACTTTGAATTGTGACCGGAAACTAATTGGCAACCAATGCAGGTCACCGAGTGTTGGCGAAACATGAGTGTATCTGGGAAGACCCATAACTGCTCGCGCGGCTGCATTCTACATGATCTGGAGTTTCCAAACACTCTTCAGAGGTTAATACAACGGGAACACTCAAAAGAACACATCCTAGATCTGAATGAATGAAATATTCTCATTGAATACTTTGTTTTGTACAAAGTTGAATGTGCTGACAAATGTGAAATTTATTGTCAATCAGTGTTGCTTCCTAAGTGGGCAGTTTGATTTCACAGAAGTTGATTTACTTGGAGTTATATTGTGTTGTTTAAGTGTGCCCTTTATTTTTTTAGCAGTATATATAATACTGAACCTTTAAAATTAAAAGTTTTTAATGTCCCCTAAGCGATATAAGGATAGAAGACCAGAATTAAAATTATGTATGTAAACATCTCTTATTATATGGTTTGATAAAAACACTTTTGGAAAATGTAGATTTATATGAATTATTTTACTGCTAGATTTCCCATATTAAATACAATGATGACATAATAGGGTTCCATTAATAGACCAAGAGATAATAATGAGAGACAATAATAGCTCACAATTATGTAATAGACAGAACAAATCCAAATAGGAAATCAATGCAACAGTTTACACGTACCAATACAATTGCAGATAATGTCCTGCATTTTTCTACTAGGAACAAATGGCTGATGCCAAGGTTTCCAGAGTTGTCAGAATCTACAAATGTTTCTTTCAGTCAGCTGCCCAAGTACGCACAAGTAATAATGATTAACACGCTACAAGGAATCATTATGAACTAAAATGCATGCTTTCATTTGCACTAATCAACAGTTGTTGAGGGTTTTTTGTATGTGGACAGTGCCAATCCTTAACAATGCTGACTCTAGTTTTCTGTTGCCTTCCACTTGGTATACTTGTACCTCTGGCTCCTTTAGCTGCCTGAGGTTAATGAATGCCTTGTCACTGGCTATTTCTTGCCACACAGGCTGTTTATGGCTGATCTTCAACAGGAATTTTATTCCCAGGCCGGGTGGAATCTCTTTCTACTGAAATCCTGATTGCACGCCATGTGCGAAGGAAACAGAACTGCACATACAATAGCAGCTTTGTGTGAGATTCACCAAGTCAGAGCGATGAGGATTCCAAAGACATGACTTGCCCCAAATGGCTTTCTCGTTTCTCCACAAGTTATCTGGCACTGGCATGTACTATTCAGTCCCTAAGGCTAATCCAGGGATGGACAGTGATGTGGAGAGCAAATGTTTGCAAACCAAAAAAACAAAAGGGCACAAAAGAGCATTGCGAGTGGATGATCCTATTTAGACACTACTACCAGTATGCTACTGTGACAAAAATTTGCTGTCTTACACTAGGAAAGAGGTGAATGGAGAGAGTTCTTATTTCATGATAGGACATTGATTTATGTCTAGAAAAAGGAATTAGATTGATTCTCAGTTGCACCGTCCTCATAAGAAGTATCAGCCCAGGATATCCAACTGCTTTGTTTAGGACTGGATATAGATTAGATTAGATTTATTGGATTTATATGCCGCCCCTCTCCGCAGACTCGGGGCGGCTCACAACAATGGCAAAAACAGTACATAGTGACAAATCTAATATTTATCAATCTAATTACAGTTTTAGGTTAAAAAATTCATAAAAGCAACCCCAATATATATAAAAAACAAGCACAGAATCAATCATACACCAAAACAACATGGGCAAGGGGGAGATGTTTCTATCTATCTATCTATCTATCTATCTATCTATCTATCTATCTATCTATCTATCTATCTATTCGATTTTTATGCCGCCCTTCTCCTTAGACTCAGGGTGGCTTACAACATGTTAGCAATAGCACTTTTTTTTAATAGAGCCAGGCTATTGCCCCCACAATCCGGGTCCTCATTTTACCCACCTTGGAAGGATGGAAGGCTGAGTCAACTTTGACCCGGTAGTGAGATTTGAACTGCTAAACTACAGCTAGCAGTTAACTGAAGTAGCCTGCACTGCTGCACTCTAACCACTGCGCCATTCCGGCTCTTAAAACAAGCATAGAGGGGCTTGGGGAGGGTCCATTGGTGGGGAGACTTACCCCAGCAGCTTGCAACTTTCCCTGCCAGCTACCCTATTGACTTATATATTTGAATGACTGTTCCAGATACCGGTAGGGGCATAATTGGTATACAAGATAAAGATGTTTCAATTCCCCCATGCCTGATGGCAGAGGTGGGTTTTAAGGAGACCCATTTCTAGCATATCTATTTTCATATCTAACCATCAATTTATTGTTTCTTCATATAAAGTTTTTATTTTAACTTTATTGTTACAATTTTTACAACACTACTGCAATATATAAAGCCCTTCATGGCATCGGACCAGAATATCTGCGAGACCGCCTTCTGCCGCACGAATCCCAGCGACCTGTTAGGTCCCACAGACGAAACAATGTCGTCTGGTGGGACCCAGAGGAAGAGCCTTCTCTGTGGCGGCCCCGACCCTCTGGAACCAACTCCCCCCGGAGATTAGGACTGCGCCCACCCTCCTTGCCTTCCGCAAAATACTTAAAACCCACCTCTGTCGTCAGGCATGGGGAAATTGATTCCCCTGGGCCCTTCCCACTTCATGTATGGTTTGTATGAGATGTATGATTGTTTTTTATATTAAGGGTTTTTAAATTGTATTTTTTAACCATTGGATTTGTATTGTTTTGTTGTTGTAAGCCGCTCCGAGTCTCCGGGGAGGGGCGGCATACAAATCTAATTAATAAAATAATAAAATAAATAAATATTGTGTTCCAAGATACAGAGCTATTTTTAATGTTAGCGCCACAGAATGAAAAAAGTTGCAATGTATGAGTTTTGCCTATACCAGTGATGGAGAACCTATGGCATGGGTGCCACAGGTAGCACATGGAGCCATATCTACTGGCACGCAAGCCATTGCCCTAGCTCAGCTCCAACATGCATGTGTGTGCCAGCCAGCTGATTTTTTGGCTTGCACAGAGGTTCTGGGAAGGGTTTTTTGGCTTCCAGAGAGCCTCTGGGGGTTGAGGGAGGGCATTTTTACCTCCCCCAGCTCCAGGGAAGCCTTTGGAGCCTGGGGAGAGCAAAACACAAGCCTACTGGCTTTCAGGGGACCTCCATTGGGCGAGGAAGCTGTTTTCACACTCCCCAGGCATTGGATTATGGGTGTAGGCACTCATGCATGCGCCCATGCACTTTTGGCACCCAGGGGGAAAAATGTTCGCCATCACTGGCCTATACGATAGTATTTTACTACAGTAAGATTTCTAAAACATGTAAAGACATCACCAATGTGGTTCCTGCTCATCACAATCAACCATCAATTCACTTAGAAGACAAAGCAGCATGTGGCTGGACTGTCACTGTTGTAGCAGATCTCTCATCTGGCCTCTGTTTCCACAACCAAACTCAAAGAATGTTTCCAAATGGTTTTGCATTAACTTAGAAACAAATATTGGATAAGAATCCCACATGATTTCTTCCTCTGCCAGTGTTATTCAGTAACTTTATTATCTAGAGGGTAAATTGTTTATCGAATTTACAGGTGAAACCAACCAAAAGAGAATTGGCTAATATGAAAAATGTTCAAGAGTAAGAAGGATTAAGTCATGTAAGTTGGC